>NW_028145665.1:1160000-1352500 GCF_977016875.1 Pavona decussata | reverse complement strand
TTTTATTTCTATCATTTTCTAATCTTTTATCAATGAAGATGAATTTCGTGAAGATAAAATCATTTTTTTTACGTGTGTTATTTTAACAAATATTTTAATTTCCAGGCGAGAAAAGCCGTCCTTTTGAAGTGCCATGTCGACGAACATGTCGATCAGCTCAGAAAGGTTTTTGACATTTAAGTCAAGCTTTATTTTAAAATGAATGATCTATCAGTCTTCTTGGCAACCCTACCCTGAAATCTATGCAAGGTGGAATTTGGAGAAAGAAAAGTTAGAAGCTCAATCACTGTGGCCCTTCATCCCCTAGCAGACGACATGGCAACAGACCTGACACAAGCTCAGGTTTTGTGCATCGACTTTTTATCCACTGAATAACTATCCGGTGGAGCGAGCTTTAATCCGGTGGATAGGGCTACCCAGTGGATAAAGTTATCTACTCTTTGAACAACCAAGGTCTAATGCTTTTGCTAATTAGGAAACAAGTAAAAGTATTTGGCAGTTGATTTGACATTTCCACGATATTAAGACTTCCGTTGTCATTAAATAAGTCTTAAGAAATACATCTTATTTGGTGTTCGCATCGCAGTCACATGACCTTAACAAACTTTACTGAACATGAAGAGTACAAATCCTTCGGAGAACAGGATTGCTTAGCTGAAATCACAGGAGACATCCACAACCAGCTAATGTGGCTTTCAGAAATATACAGTATTCTGTCCATTACTGCATTTCTGGGGAATACACTGATCTTAGTTGCTCTTCGGCAAGAAGTCTTCACTTCATGCGCCGGCCAAATTCTTGTTTCGTACCCTGGCGGGAAATGATCTTTGTGTGATATTATGTGGAGGCCCTGGCTGTGACTTCTTGGATGTCTGCTGCAAATGAACAATAGAATATTTGTTTGTTCGAATCATTTAGGAGCCTTTGGCTGTGACCTTTTGGATGTTAATGGTGAAGGAACGATGGAGTATTTGTCACTTTGCACCTGAAGCCGCCGTACAACAGGATATATTTTGTGTTCAGTGTCTTTGTTTACACTAACTTCAATAAGCGAGGACAGACTTCTCGCTCTGTTGTTAGGGCTCAGATACAGACAAGTTGTAACTTTGAAGCGAACATATCTAACTTTAACTGTTTTCTTGGTTCTGCGGATTGTCTGCTCAACAATTAACTTTTTGAATCACCATATAAGTCCAATAAGCTGACAATTAGGCTGCTGGCAATAAACGACGATGTTCTTCTGTGTCTTAATTCGTTTGAAATAACTGATCTGCACGAATACCACGCGTATTTACGAAACATAAAATCTACAATTAGAGGAAAAATAAAATTTGACCGGTAAAAACCGATTGTTTACTGCTAGAAGATCAGAGAAGTGAAAGAGGCAGTGAAGAAAACAGTGAAACAACTTTGTTGTTCATGGATTTAAATCTCAAGCAAGATTTTATTCCGTTAACTGAACTGGAGAGCTTAAATTGACTATTGCCATTATCAAGTTTTCAGCATCAAGAAATTCTCATACTCTCACAACTGAAATTTTAAGTAAAAATCTCATTAGCATTGCCTATAAGGAAGAATATGTTTTAAAATTAAGACGAATTCCCTGTCGCTGCATCGATTTGAATAGAGTTTTAAAATTCTCTCTAAACCAGCTGCTATTTGTAACTTAAGCCTAAGGGACGCGTTTTTGCTGCTCAGTGTCAAATTCATAAAATAAAGTGTCATAAAGTTTACTTGCCATGTTTCTAACGACGTTTTATGTCGTAAACCCAGTTGTTATAATCACTATCAAGATGAAGCATATATTATGAAACTTACGTCAGATTAGTTAGCCATCACACAAGGGGCAATATTTCAACTTCGTCGATAAATTGGAAGCCGCTAATTTGTGGACCAAATCCTTCTTTCGAACTTACCAATCGCAGCTGGCTCTACTACTTAAGATTGGTTGTTGTTAACAAAGGCCAAAGGAAAACACCAGAGACAAAATAAAAGAATAAATGAACTGACAAATGATTACGATAAGTTTGGGGGTTTTTATTGATTTCACATAAGAATAAACAAGCACATTTACGAAGGTAAAGAGATAAGGCAGTTTATTTTCTCCAGCAAGACTTCAATTTTTACGGAAGGAATAAAGCAAGTACGAAGGTGAAATGTTATTAACTCAATTACTCACTGTGCGCACTAAAAATTGATAAATAAATATTCAGTTGGCTGTGTAGGTACCTTTTGCCTCCCAATCAACACCTTCTTTGAATATTCAAACTTGTATTAACAGCCGCCAGTAAGTGGACATTGGAAGCCTGTGTCATATGGAAGTTTTCATTTCCAGCCAAAACGCAAGCTGCGTGATTTTGACAGTTATATTTCCGCCCACATATCACGGCATCTTTGATCTTTTGACTATCTGTTGAAACCTTTTGCAGTCTAAAAACAATTGAAACAAATCGGATTTGATGAATAAACAAAGTGACCCACCCGAGCTGACGATCATGTTGCAGTCACTAAGTAAAAATTGATGTCCACGAAGATATGTAAGTTTAGGGATCATTAAGCGTGAGCGCCACGTACTGTCTAAAACCTTGCAACAATCGATCAGGACGGGGCTTTATGGTTGTATAAAGCGAAGCGGGCGTTTGGAAGAAGCAAAATGGCCCGGCCACCTGCCTCCCATCCAAGCTGACAATAAATGAGATGCTTCAGTCTGTGTCTTAACCGTTTTGAATGTCTGCTGCGCATGAATGTCACATGGGTTTAGTCAGACATATGAGAAAAAAGTATAATTGGGAGAAGATGAAATGTGAGCGGTAGAACCTGTAGATAAACTTGCAACAATTAATCTGTAAAGAAGGCAAAGAAAGTTGGGGTCAACTCTTACTGATTTATTCCAAACAGAAACACACAAAAATAAAAATGATGAAAAAAGGCATTTTATCTTTCCTTAATAGCACTAATATTATGGATGTTTATTGAGAAGCGAATTGTGCATGTAGCTACAGGTAAAGGTAGTTCAATGCTATTGGTTAAATTTCATACTTGTCTAGAACAATTCCCACAAT
The DNA here is from genome assembly GCF_977016875.1 of Pavona decussata. Classification (NCBI taxonomy): domain Eukaryota; kingdom Metazoa; phylum Cnidaria; class Anthozoa; order Scleractinia; family Agariciidae; genus Pavona; species Pavona decussata. The sequence continues at coordinate 1,349,438 of NW_028145665.1, read as the reverse complement.
AACACTGGCTGGACAATCCTTCCCCTTTGGTTATTATTTGAGATACCTTGCTTTATCGCGGTCATGTATGTTAATAAACTTTCAGCGATCTGCTGTCTTCCGTTACATAAAAAACCTAAATAACGGTCGTGACATCTCTTCTCTATTCTTTTCCGTGGACATTCTTTTTTCAAAGAATGAAGGTGGAACGCCATTAGTGACGACTATGGTCAACACAAAATAAGGGTCATATTAACAGGTTACGATAAAGTGTTATACGCTTCAAAATAGAGTACAGACAATGAGAAACCTTAAACAAGGGAAGGCTCCGAAATTACAACTAACTAATTAACGACTAATTAACTTTCACACCTGCTACATGGACCAAATGAAGTTTAAAAAAGACATTCTTAACTCAGCAGTTGTCAATTTTAGGTAAACCATCTTATGCTTTTTTGTAAATTTACGAAATAAGTAAAAGAACTTGACATTTTATATAATTTGCCTTTTCGCGAAATATTTCCGTAGCGGCTGACAGAGCTGGTTGGTGGAGTTGTGTTGGGGCCTTATGTGTCACATGGCACGAAGTGGATAGGTGAAGGGTGAAGACTTCCGTTGTCATTAAACATGTCTTTAGAAATTTATTTCGTTGGTGCTCCCATCGCTGTACCGGTAACATGACCTTAAAAAACTTTACTGAAGATGAAGACCACAAGTCCTACAGAGAACAGGCTTGCGCACCAGAAATCAGAGAGGGAATTCATAACCAGTTGATACGTCTTTCAGTTATAACCAGTTTTCTGTCCATCAATGCATTTCTGGGGAATACTCTGATTGTCGTTGCTCTTCACTTCATGCGCCGTCCAAACTCTTGTTTAGTACCCTGGCGACAACTGATCTGTGTGTTGGTATCATTTCGGAACTTCTGGTTGTGACTGCTTTGATGTCAACGGTGAACCAACGATTGAATGTTTGTCGATTTGCGCACGATGGCAGTTATTTCACAGGGTTTCTTCTGTGTTCAGTGTCTTTGTTTACATTGACTGCAGTAAGCGTGGACAGACGTCTCGCCCTGTTGTTAGGACTTCGATACAGACAAGTTGTAACTTCAAAGCGAATATGTGCAACTCTCGCTGTTTTTTGGGTTCTTTCGATTATCGGCTCAGCAATGTACTTTTTGAATCGCCATATCACGTTATGGTGTATTAATATAGCTCTGCAATTGTGCATAGTCATCTCAGTTTTTTTCCTATTTAAAAAATTTCTTTGCTCTCCGTCATCATCAAGCTCAAGTTCAAAATAATTTTCACCAAGAAAAACCGGGCTAAACATTTCCACTGAACATAGCGCGATACAGAAAGACAGTGTTCAGTGCACTGTGGGTGCAGTTACCTTAAGTTGTTTGTTATCTACCATATGGTATAGTGAACACTCAAAAGATCCCAGTAACTGCATCCTCTTTCCTTGCTAGGGAATGTACAGAAACTTTAGTTATCTTAAATTCTTCATTTAACCCGATTCTTTACTGCTGGAAGATCAGAGAAATGAAACAGGCAGCGAAGGAAACAGTGAGACAACTTTGCTGTTCGTGGATTTAACTGAACTTCACAGTTAGTTTGCCTGGTCCCGCTTTCAAGTTTAATACATGTGTTTTTGTATAAAGCATCAAGACAGAAATTGCCATGCTTTCAAAATTAATTTGAAATTGTGGTGCATATTAGTTTTGTTAGATGGGGTAGAATTCTTCGCATTTAAGGTAAGGATGAATATTATTAGAATTAAGATAAATTTTCGGCCGCTGGATCGGTCTGGATAGCCGTTTGGAAATTCTCACTAAGCCCCCCGCTATTCGTAAAGAAAGTGAGATGTTTTCCTGCTTAATGTAAAATTTATAAAATAACCTGAAATAATAATAATAAGGAATATTTGTCATGTTTCTGATAGTAACATTTTCTGTCGAAAACCCTGTCGTTATTTGTGCATATATCAGTTTAGACTGCAAGCAGTCCCTTTCTGGATAGTCGAGAGGTCGCGCGAAATAGCCGAGCGCGAAAAAACTGGAGCAAACGAGCGGAGGGGAGCTTGGGGAGAGGCGTGAAAGTGGGGAAAGGAAAAGAAAGGGACTGCGCTCTTAGCTGTAACAGATGCGTTCAGGGTAACTCCGCCCACAATTCGTTAAACCCATTAAAAATCCAATTTACTGAATGACAGCTAATAAATAACAACTCAACATTGTTATTCAATCATCAGAATATAGAGGCGAAGAGGAAGAATCGCCGAGCTTGGGCATTGATCCAAGCTTCTCTGAAAAGCCAAAATCTCTAAAAGTTTTGGTGCATTTAAATTTTTTTTCGAGGCCCAGGGTAAAAGAAATCGACGACACAAACGCCCGAAGTGTAATTAAGAATGTGGTACAGGACAATTGGAAAGCTGTTGTTAGTTAAGCATCCTGCGGTGAATTCTGCCGACAAAGCTTGTTCCGCGGATGCGAAAATTACATTGTACTAGTTGACACCAATGTCTTTTAATAATTTTGGGATCTTGTCGAAGGCAACTGCTTTTAAACCAAAGTCATTTGATTGCAACTGGTCTTCAATAATACTGCGAAGCGGAACAACAATCACGATCGAAGCCGTGATGGCAAAGTTTTTCGCTCAAAACCAGTGGGAAGAATGGCCATTACATCTTTTCCCGACAAGAGCGCTTCTACTGCTAGTTTCTGTCCCTCTTTGAGAACTAAGCCGCCGACTTGATCGCTTACATTTACGAAGACATCGCTGCTATTCTCTTTCACGACTGAAACCATTTTCCTAGTGATCTGAAGTGTTGACATCAAACGTGTGAAGAAGTTAATTACACATCAAACTTGTTTGACAGCAGCTATTGTTTATGGACCAATCGGAATTTTCCGTTGCTGGAGCGACGGGAAATTCGAACGCGTTTGTTACAGTTAGCAGCGCAGTCCCTTTCTTTTCCTTCTCTCCCCCAGTCTCTTCTCGTTTATTTCTCCTCGCTCCAGTCTCGCTGCGCTGTGAGCGCACCCTCTCGACTGACCAGAAAGGGACTGCTTGCAGTCTAATATCAGTTTATTATAGTGAAGCCTATCTTTTGAAGCTTAAGTCAAATTAGTTAAGGGTTCCACCAGGGAATCTATAAACTTGGGCGATGAATTTGAAGCTGTTTAAGTTTTTAGGGCAAATTTTTCTTTCATATTTGACAATCACAACTGTCTCTAATGTTTGCACTGTTCCTAGCAAAGGCCATGGGAAACCATCGGAGACAAGTTAGTTTAGCTGAAGAGATGATTGACCTAATTTGGGAAGTTTGACTCTTAATTCATCCTACGAAGAGGCATTAAAAGACACACATTCACGAAAGAAAAGAAACAAGGCAGTGGATCTTTGTCAGGCAGCATTTTTCTGACACAATTCAGAAAAAAAAAGCGGGCAGGAAGGGTTAATCAAAATTATTGAAGCACTTTAATTTTCACCCAGCTTAAAATTGGATCTACTTTGAGCCACCGATTAAAAAATCCACAAAGGAAGGCCGCCGTTAAATAAGAAGAAGAATTAACTTTTAAACGTGCTAGTGGCACACCAAATAAACAACTTTCTGTAAAGCATCTGATGCTTTTCACAAATTACAAAATAAACTTAAGGCCTCGTTTAGTAGTCGCACCGAATAAACATGAACAAATCGTAAGAAGAACAGGCTTGCTCACCACTTTTCCGGCCGCTGCATGGGTATGAATAGGGTTTAAAAATTCTCCCTAAACCAGCTACTATTTGTAAATTAAAGGAGATGTTTTTGCTGTTTAACGTAAAATTAAAAAAAAAAAAAAAAAAAAAAAAGAGTATAACAAAACTTTCATGTTTCTCACAGGGACATTTTCTGCCATTAACCCGCTCGTTGTTTGTACGGATATCAGTCTATTAAGAGCGGTTGTCAATAACTTTCGAGAATCCGGCGACAGGAGCGGAAATTCGAATTTTTTTTTTATTTGCCCCAAAAGACCCTTTTGGTGAACTATTTTCAAAAATAATATTCAAAAGTTCCAGCGAATTTTTATTTTGGCAAAAATTGGGAAAGTTCGAAATCGGCCAAAACGCGACCGATGGCCCGATTGAAATTATGCAAATTAGTACATTTTTAAAACTCTCGTTCAAGACAAGGTAGCGTTTTCTCGAGTTGACACTTTCACAATCGTTTTTACATCCCTTGTGCTTGCTTCTAAACTATATTTTATCTCCACCTGAACATTCTTTCATTTAAAGTTGCCCACGTAAAGAATACAATGTTTGCTATTCATTAGATAGGGTGATTTTTGCCATATTTCAGATGACCATATCATCAAGGGTATATACAAATATACTGGTAATGAAATCAATTTTTTGAACGGGCAATTGTTCTTATTTATCATGTTAAAATATTTAGTTTGGCCCGTGAAAAGCGAGCGCGCTAGGTCGAGATGTGTGGAATGCACTTTGACACAATTCGCCATTTCAGTACTTCATGTTCCTCCTGTTACTTTGCACTTATCAATACACTTCACGGAAGCTTTTAGATAAAAGCCAAGGTCTCTGTGTTCATTTCATGCTTTTATACACGTAAATAACTAGCTTCAAACTTGAGTGCTCCCCATATTAGCATTAGGTTATCAAATGATTCCTTTCAGGTAAAATTTTCGAGTTTATATTGAGCCGTTCAAGCGAGATGAAAGAGCCGTTCGCAGGGAAATAACTTGAAATCAGTGAAATTAATACCCTGTCTCTCATATCATGCTGCACTTCCAAACTACCGTTATTATTAAGCTAGAAAGTGTAAATGCTCCCTTTTTACGTGACCTTAAACAGAATTTCCCTAAAATATTACGAATAAAGTCCACCACAAGAAAAAACTGAAAAAATCGCGCACCGACGTAAATGTAAACATCAGCCGTTTCTCGACTTGCTACATGGATGAAACGCGTCCGTTATTTTACCTCTGTATACATTTATGATCAGAAAGTAGAAACAAAAAATCTTCTCTATGCCCATCTCTATAAATGCACTCGCCAATCAGGCTCTGATTTTCTGTATGTTTGTCGAAAATACTGAAGAATAGTGCAACATAATAATTTGTTACTGACTACTTGACTCATTCAATCACAACAGGATACATGTAACACGACTGGAAACTAGATATAAAGAAATGCTCTTACTTGTCTGCAATCGTTACTCACATTATATCTGGCGATATCACATCCCCGAGGCAAGGCTGAAAATTGTCTCAAAATCCGCATATTAGAGATTCAAAGTTTTGAATAACGCAACAACTTTCATTGCGTGACAAGTGAAATGTGATACACAAGCGCGCGAAAAGCACCGGAATAAACAATGTCAAGATGACAGTGCGAAAATGATTTTTGAAATTACAAGAAGAAATTGAGGCAAGTCAAGGTCTGCAAGGTATATTTGATTGCCGGATTAAAACGAAAATCATGTTTCCTCCTCTCCCCACACCCCCCCCCCTCCCCCTCCTGGGGATTATACCGAATTGTCATCATCAACAACGACAACAACAACCTTTATTTTCCTCAAAATAAAGCCGAAATTAACTGAAATGAAAGTAAACAAATCAAGAGCTTTCGAAACCTCAATGCGGTATTTCAATATTATCCTCAAACAAAAAGTTTGGAGGAGAGTGAAGTTTTTTTTTCGCCATGGCACCTCTCCGTGCGGATCAAGCTCAAAAAATGCGCAAGATTTGTAATGTGTTACGCTTAATCAATACAAAAAGGACGTTCGCTTGCACCTATCAAGGCACAAAAGATCGGGCTTATAAAGAAATTCAGGACGAAATAGTGTTGTTGCTAAGGCAGGTAAAGTGTTTTCGTTTGAGTGAAACTGAGAGCATGAAAGAACATTTTATTTCTTTCTCTGACTTTCCCTATTTTTTTAAACAGAAATCCACTGCTATGCATTACTTGACTTTATTCCAGGAATTATGATTTACGATTGAAACTTTCCGTTCGTCTTTATATGCTCTCACCACCGAGAGAAGTAAGGCCTTTGTGTGAACTGGAACAGTCAGAAACCTTTAACGACGAAGGGAGACCCGGGAATGAAAAGCAAAGACTGAATCGTTGTCATTGTCAATGCATGTACTGTGGGTTAACCCAATCCAAGTGGAACTCGTAATTAAGTTATATCTTCAACCATGCCATATAAAAACCACTATAAATTGAACAATCACTGGACTATGGTACACAGGTTCAAAAGATACTCTCACTGGCCTTGTCAAAGGCTGTTCGTATGGTGGATACTCTGAAGCACGCTTAAGGAGGATTTAACAATGACAACGTCAGACTTACACAGTGACGGCCCGTAAGAGATAACACCGTCTTTTAGACCGAACACGAAAATCTGAGAAATACCAGTCGTGCCCCTCATCCTTTGAGACTAGTGCGCGCTAGAAAATAAATTAAGGTTAAACTCTTATCTTAAAATTTGATCAGCCCTTCCGGAAGCAATAATGCAGAATAATGTTGTGTATTTCCAGTTAACATTTTATCGCCATCAGTGACTCATCTCAAACAGACATTAAAGCGAGGTTTAACAAGTTAACCTAAAACGAAGTTTTTTTTTTCGTTCCATTCATGGTGAACGTCAATCTCGTACCCAGAGTCTTCAGGCTTTTTGGTCAGCGGGGCAACGCCGGGAAGACTCTGGGGACATCGAATTTTATTACCGCGGGATTTCTGCGGTAAAACAATGGAAACCGTTACGGAACAGCCAATCAAAAAAATTGAATTTTTTCGATGTCCCCAGAGTCTTCCCGGCGTTGTCCCGCTGACCAAAAAACCTGAAGACTCTGGGTACGAGATTGGGTGAACGTCCTTATTACATTGATTAACCGTATAACACATTGCAAATATTGCGCACCTTTTGAGCTTGATCCACAACTTTTGCGCGTTGATCCATGGCGAAAGACAAACTTCACTCTACTAAATATAATAGCTTTTTGTTTGAGGATAGTATTGAAATACTGCATTGAGGTTTCAAAAGGTCTTAATTTGTTAACTTGATTTAAATTAATTTCGGTTTTACTTTTCCTGTAATGTTATTTTATTAATGAGAATCCGGCACAGACAATACAGAGTGAAACTCAGAATAGGAAAACTACATGATTATTGTTTCAGTCCATTAAATATACCTTGCAGACCTTGACTTGCCTCAATTTCTTCTTGTAATTTCAAAAATCATTTTCGCACTGTCATCACAAGGGCGAATCTTGACATTGTTTATTCCGGTGCTTTTCGCGCGCTTGTGTATCACATTTCACTTGTCACGCAATGAAAGTTGTTGCGTTATTCAAAACTTTGAATCTCTAATATGCGGATTTTGAGACAATTTTCAGCCTTGCCTCGGGGATGTGATATCGCCAGATATAATGTGAGTAACGATTGCAGACAAGTAAGAGCATTTCTTTATATCTAGTTTCCAGTCGTGTTACATGTATCCTGTTGTGATTGAATGAGTCAAGTAGTCAGTAACAAATTATTATGTTGCACTATTCTTCAGTATTTTCGACAAACATACAGAAAATCAAAGCCTGATTGGCGAGTGCATTTATAGAGATGGGCATAGAGAAGATTTTTTGTTTCTACTTTCTGATCATAAATGTATACAGAGGTAAAATAACGGACGCGTTTCATCCATGTAGCAAGTCGAGAAACGGCTGATGTTTACATTTACGTCGGTGCGCGATTTTTTCAGTTTTTTCTTGTGGTGGACTTTATTCGTAATATTTTAGGGAAATTCTGTTTAAGGTCACGTAAAAAGGGAGCATTTACACTTTCTAGCTTAATAATAACGGTAGTTTGGAAGTGCAGCATGATATGAGAGACAGGGTATTAATTTCACTGATTTCAAGTTATTTCCCTGCGAACGGCTCTTTCATCTCGCTTGAACGGCTCAATATAAACTCGAAAATTTTACCTGAAAGGAATCATTTGATAACCTAATGCTAATATGGGGAGCACTCAAGTTTGAAGCTAGTTATTTACGTGTATAAAAGCATGAAATGAACACAGAGACCTTGGCTTTTATCTAAAAGCTTCCGTGAAGTGTATTGATAAGTGCAAAGTAACAGGAGGAACATGAAGTACTGAAATGGCGAATTGTGTCAAAGTGCATTCCACACATCTCGACCTAGCGCGCTCGCTTTTCACGGGCCAAACTAAATATTTTAACATGATAAATAAGAACAATTGCCCGTTCAAAAAATTGATTTCATTACCAGTATATTTGTATACCCTTGATGATATGGTCATCTGAAATATGGCAAAAATCACCCTATCTAATGAATAGCAAACATTGTATTCTTTACGTGGGCAACTTTAAATGAAAGAATGTTCAGGTGGAGATAAAATATAGTTTAGAAGCAAGCACAAGGGATGTAAAAACGATTGTGAAAGTGTCAACTCAAGAAAACGCTACCTTGTCTTGAACGAGAGTTTTAAAAATGTACTAATTTGCATAATTTCAATCGGGCCATCGGTCGCGTTTTGGCCGATTTCGAACTTTCCCAATTTTTGCCAAAATAAAAATTCGCTGGAACTTTTGAATATTATTTTTGAAAATAGTTCACCAAAAGGGTCTTTTGGGGCAAATAAAAAAAAATTCGAATTTCCGCTTCTGTCGCCGGATTCTCGAAAGTTACTGACAACCGCTCTTAAGATGAAGTTCATCTTTTCACGCTTACGTCAAATTAATTGAGGGTTGCAGCAAGACAATAAAGTCGTAAGGTAACACCCGTGTATGCTTTTTTTCTATTTTTCAGTTGGGAGGTATAACAAGACACTTAATGACTGGTTTCACGGGAAACAGTGTGCTTTGTTTCTCTTCCACCCTCAATGTTCCTCAATGTTTCGCCTCGGGGTACATTGAGGTTCTCTTGGGGCCAGTCATTAAGTGCTTAATGTTCACCTAATTTGTTTTCAACATTTGATTGCATGAATATCACGTGGATTTAGCTAAACATCGAAAAGACGTAGAAAAATTACAGCGAAATTGAACCTGACCGATAAAGCCTGTCCAAAAAATCTGTAGTGAAGAAGGGAAAAATAGTTTGGGTTCAGCTTCACTGTTATATTCTACAAAAAGAGACAAAAATATAGAAAAAAAGCAGTTTATCTTTCTTCATAGTACTAATATTGTGACAGAACTTTAGGTGAAAAGGTAACATGTTGATTGGTTTAACTACAAACTAGAACGTTCTCAGTTGCTCTTCAAGTTATAATTAGTCTGGACAATCCTCTGTTTTATTACATGGTTTACTATTAAAATGCAAATCAACTTTACATTATTTGCTGCTTTCATAGTATATACAATATACCGAATAATGGACTTAACAGATTTTTTATTCTCCTTTCCATGGAATAAAGGTGAAACTCCGTTAGCTTCAATAAAGGTAAGCACAAAATAGAGATTGTATTAACAGGTTAGGAACTAAAATGGTTTTGAAAATGGACCTGCAACCAGGTGGAATCATGATAACAAATAAAATTTTACTCTGACCAGTTAAGATATATAAAATTAAGTGTTTGAAATCCTAACGTTTCGGCTAAAACTTCAGCCTTCAAAAGGGGGAAGTCATAAGAATTTCTACAAAGAGCCCGGTCTATATAAGGAGAAATGCAAATTTGGACTTTGATCTGACGGTAAGGATAATTAAAAAGCTCATTATTTGCATTTCTCTTTATATACATCATGCTCTTTTAACAATTCTTGTCACTACCCAACCGATGCCAGAAAGCTAAAGTTTTAGCCGAAACTTTAGAATTTTAAACATTTACACAATTTTCTGTAAACCATCTGATGCTTTTTGCAAATTTACGAAATACTAAAAGCAAAGTACTTGGCAGTTAATTTGACATTTCCGCGATAGTAAGACCGTTCCGCTGTCATTATTCAAGTCTTTCCATATTCGCCTCTTTCTGTAGTCGTATCAAAGTAACATGGCCTTAAAAAACTTTACTGAAGATCAAGAGTACAATTCCTACGTAGAACAGGTTTGCTCACCAGAAATCGCAGAAGGAATTCATAACCAGCTGATTTGTCTTTCAGTGATAAACAGTTTTCTGTCCGTTACAGCATTTCTGGGGAACACTCTGATTCTCGTTGCGCTTCACAAGGAGTCTTCACTTCATGCGCCGTCCAAACTCTTGTTTCGTACCCTGGCGACAACTGATCTGTGTGTTGGTATCGTTTTGGAACCTCTGGTTGTGACTTTTTGGATGTCAACGGTGAAGAAACGATGGAATGTTTGTCGCTTTGCATACGATGGCAGTTTATTCACAGGATTTCTTTTGTGTTCAGTGTCTTTGTTTACATTGACTGCAATAAGCGTGGACAGACTTCTCGCCCTGTTGTTAGGACTTCGATACAGACAAGTTGTAACTTTAAAGCGAATATACGTAACTCTCGTTGTTTTATGGGTTCTTTCGATTGTCGGCTCAGCAATGTACTTTTTGAATCACCATATCACGTTATGGTGTATTACTATAGGTCTGCCATTGTGCCTGGTTATCTCAGTTTTTTCTTATATAAAAATTTTCTTTGTTCTTCGTCATCAACAAGCTCAAGTTCAAAATCATGTTCACCAAGGACAACCGAGCCAAACAGTTCCACTGAACATAGCGCGATACAGAAAGACAGTGTCCAGTGCACTGTGGGTACAGTTCGCTTTAGTTGTTTGTTATCTACCATATGGTATAGTGATGGTTTTGAACAATCAAAAGATCCTATCTGCATCCTTTTCCCTTGCTAGGGAATGTACAGAAACTTTAGTTTTCTTAAATTCTTCATTAAACCCGATTCTTTACTGCTGGAAGATCAGAGAAGTGAAACAGGCAGTGAAGGAAACAGTGAGACAACTTTGCTGTTCGCGGATTTAAATAACAAGAAACATTTTAACTGAATTGTATAGCTTAGTTTGACTGGTGCATTTTTCAAGTTTAATACATGTGTTTTTGTATAAAGCATCAAGACAGAAATTCTCGTGCTTTCAAATTTGAAATTGTGGTGTATGAGTTTGGAGAGCACGAAAGATGCGTAAGAGTTGCTCGAGGCGTAGCCGAGAGCAACTCTCGCTTCTTGAGTGCTCTTCAAACTTCCCAAGTGCTTCATATCTCGATGAACGCACAGCTGACTCATGAACCAATTGTTTTATAACATTTTCAACGCTGTATCTTAACCCGTTGATTGTAGGTTGACCAGTGGTTTTCCAAGCATTCACCCAATGTTCAAAGTGGTAATATAAACAACCCCAGGTTCAGTTAAAATACACAGCTTACAAGATAAAAAAAAAACACCCCGTTGGTCGAATTAAATACACTGGTTGTCAATTAAAAATTTTCGAAAAAAACAAACTTGAAAATTTGATCCTTGCTTTACATGGAAGAATTCTTTCCGACTCGCGAGGACATGTGTTTGTTTACGCAAGATTTACGCAATTTTCACGTTTCATCGATAAAAATAGGAAGAAAACAGACAACTGAAGCTTTCCTAAGTAAAAAATTTAGTCAGATAAGTCTGTGTTCTAAAGGCCTGGCTAAACTAGGAAACATTGTTGCAGAAACACTGTTGCGGAGGCAAATGTTTTCCAGTTTAGCCGCGCGGGAAACATGTGTTGGGGAAACAAATTTTGCTGCTCGGAAACAAGAAAATGTTTTTTCCTCAGGTCAAAAACATTTTTGCAACCTGGACACAAATTTTGCTTCTGAGACATATGTTTCCCAGTTTAGCCACCATGAAAGCAATGTTGACCTAGCAACAAAGTCAGTTTATTATTATGCGCATGTGTGACCCTATGTTTTCCGAAACAATGTTTCCTCGTTTAGCCACCGGGGCAGCAAAACATTTTGTTTGCTTCCCGCTAATTTAGCCACCCTGGAAACATAACAAGAAACAATGTTTCCTAGTTTAGCCAGGACTTAAGAAGCAAAGGCGTACAATTTTTAATCCGAGATCGAAGACAAATGTGCAAGCGATTTGAAGGAACTGCAGGTCTATTTTGAAATGAATTTATTGAACCTAAACTTGCTACAAGTCGGCCTCGCGAGTTTGGCGAGCGGAGCGAGCTTTTTTATGAGCTTTTTTAGACCGCGAGCGTTCCGCGCCATAAAAATCGGACGAAGGACTTTTTTGAAAGTCTATATCGAACCGTACAGAGCACGTTTTTCCAAAAATTTCGCAAAAAAAACTATTAGAAGTACGAAGAATCAGTCAATAAGAAAAGTATTTAAGTACAAATTCAAAATGAAACCTGTAATTTCTTGTTAAATTGGATTCCCACAAGTACTCGAACATTACCAAGAACTGAGTCCGTGGCTTAAATAATGATCTGAGATGTCCGCTTGCTCGTCGGCTGGATAAAACGACAATTTGCCCTTGAAGCACAATTTCTTCGCCGTTTATTATCGGATTTCCGCTGTTCAAACTGTCGAGTATTCCTTAGCAGTTTTTCTTCCAGTTTATTGTTTCGAAAAGGTGTGCTTTCCCTCCGAAAAAAGCAAAATTGGCCTCTGAAAATTAATAGTTTTGCGAGACACGATGACACGGGCCTTGCTTGTTCTCATTTTTCCTTTTCTTTAGGGTTTTTTTTTTTTCGGGAGTTAGAAACTCCAATCCTAAAGAAAAAAGTAAGCAGATCTTCTTCATCAGCTGGTTTGCTTCTTGCCATATGTAGTTAAACTTTTTACTGACGTTTGAATGCAAAATGCCGAAGTCACTCACGGAGAAATTCCTCTTCTCGAGGTATTTGTTTGCTGACGTCATCAGCGTGCACAATGGGAATATGAAGCACGCGCGCGCAATTGAATTTGATTACACGAATTTACTACCTATGTTATAAATATCGAATAGTAGACTTAACAGCTTTTTTCTTCTCCTTTCCATGGAATTAAGGTGAAACTCCGCTAGTTTCAATAAAGGTCAGCACAAAATAGTGATTGTATTAACAGGTTAGGAGCTAAGATGGTTTTAATCAAAGGGTGCCTATAGCTAACTCGTTGATTAAGTATTTTAGAAATGAAAGCTGATAGTGAACTCGCAATTGGTGAAACACTTGTCATCATACTAGGCAAGACCTCTCTCACAAAGTTGGTGGCTTTTACTAGATAGCCTGTTTCAGGCTCCAAGATGGTAATGTGCAGAGAAACGCACAGCGGCTGGGGAGAGAGAAGGCTCTCCTTCCTTTTCTGCCACTGCCCCCTTTCCCAGATCACGAACGTCCTATTTTCCCTTGACCATGTTTTCGCGACGTCCCTACTATCGGAGAGCCTGGCACAGGCTAATTACGAGAAGACATATGTGATGGGAGTTGGACTCGCTGTGTATTTCAAGGAACATATGTGACAGTATATGCCTGTGCTAGGCCTCCTTGGAAGGTATCATTGTTTACTCACTGTAGTATTGTGTATTAAGACAGTCGCTCATCAGTTCCCAGTTCCCCGTTTGTTGTTATGTAAATGGTTGGAAAGAGACTACCATTCGCATGTCCTAGTTTCACTTGCACGTAAAAATACATTAACAATTGATTCAACGTGGTGGGATATCTTGCATTAGTGTTGTTTCAGTTGTCTGGTCCGATTCAACCTGATTGCCTGCTTGGAACTAAATGCTGCTCTTATTAAATTATATACATTTATTATTCAAAAACGTCAGAATCTGCTGCGGTCACTTGTTTATGGATCGTTGCGAACTGGGGAAAGATCCCATTCGTTTTTTGAGTAGCGGAGGGAGGGTACCCTTCTCTTCAGGTATTTTGACATTAATACATGTATTTTCTCTCCCTTTGTTATCGTTTCAAGAAGGAAAAGGGCAGTTTATGTCTTGCCTTTGATTTTGCACTTTCTTAAGGAGATACTGCACCATCCTGAATTTGCTTAATTTGCAATTTCCTTAATCTATAAAAGATATTAGGTACTGATTGTGCAACTCTTCTATCTTGATTTCTCAGGTACCATTTGCATACGGCTGTACTGTAAAGAACTTGTGTTGTCCTTTCCTTGATATCAGCTCTGGTTTGTCCACAGTAAATTGAAGGAAATGATAGGAATCCAGATTCCTTGTCCATAAATATGCCTAAAGGTCTTTTTCCTTTACCTGGTGAAAAACTAATAATCTTTTTGACATTTTCAGTCACACCTGGTTCTTGCAATATAGTATCTGTGACCAATGATAGGCGGTCTTCTACTTCACATCATGCATCATCATCATCATCGGTTTTAGAATCAGTAATACCGGTAGCTTCACTGGTTACAGATTTCCCCGTGTTCCAAGGGGTCACTGGAATGAAGTTCATTTGGTTTATTGGTGCTGGAGTTTACAAACTCTTGGCAATCATCATCTTCATTTATATGCACTATTGCTATTATTGAGCCAATTCTCCTGGACCCCTATATGTTTATTTTGAAACAGTTCACTTGTTTCAACAAGGTAATTTGCAGCTTCCAACACGTTTCTTGGTCTAACATTCTGAAACTGATAATAGTGCTAGTAACTTAAATTTTTTTAATTTTTATAGGAATAATGGTTTGTGATTAATTTATAGAGCAGGGATGGCGCAGTGGTGAGAGCACTCGCCTCGCACCAATGTCGCCCGGGTTCGAATCCCGGACTCGGCGTCATATGTGGATTGAGTTTGTTGTTGGTTTTCGTCTTCGCTCCGAGAGGTTTTTCTCCGGGTACTCCGGTCTTCCCCTCTCCTCAAAAACCAACACTTCGATTCGATCTGGAAAATGTCACCAATTAGTGCCCCGCGCTAAATACATTGACACTTAAATTAAGTGATTTATTTTTATTTTTATTATTTTTTTTTACAGGTCTTGATAGAGTATGTATAACTGAATTCACATCAGCTGGTACATTAACAACATTGCCATGATTAGATAGTTGTCCACCTCTAGGGGGTTTACGTATTTGTATAAATGGTATGCATGGGGATATCAATCTTTCTTCTAAAGGTGTCAAGTAAGGACATTCAGGTTTCACAGGAAATTTCATTTTGTTAGCCTTAGAACATGCTGGTAACTTCCCATCACTTAGTTTTGAATAACAGGTTGAGCAAACCCATTCGAGATTGCAACTAGATTTCTTGTGCACTTAGTGTATTTATTAGCATCACACTATGTAACCGATGATCCATACCTTAATGCTATCATGGAAAGACTGAATCACAGCTACTTTTATTGAAAACCAACACTACGAATGTTCATATGATAGTTAGATTCACCATACAGTTGATGAGATACTTTTCTAAAAAATACAGTCACCTGCACCCACACGATCAAATAGCGACAAACCATGTTGAGCTTATCTAGATTGCAGCAACATAAAAGCATCAGCAGGACCTGGGTTCAATTCAATGTCACCTGAAGTAAAAATCTTTGGCCTTGAAGCAATATAAATAGCATGAGTCGCAACAGTAAGCAACAAGTATTTTTTCCAACACAATCCAATTGCAAGGTGAATTCAGTAATCACTGTAATCTCGACGGTTCGCTGTCACGGCGGGCGCTTCCATATTTATACGTAAACTGTAACTTACTTTTTTGAACATTTCGATGCTTCTCCAACTCCATTCCTGCTATTACTTAAGCTTAAATGGCTGCATAAGTCTTCCAACCGATGTTAATTTGTTGTCCTGGTTGGCCACTTAAAGTGCTACTATGATCAAATTTTTACCTCTTGAATTTTAAGGTTTATCACATAGAATTCTAGGAAAGATTAAAAACGCCGTGTACCGTTTCTTAATATCTGCATTGGTTCCGAAGATATTCACGTTTGAAAAATGTGTAAAATATGTAAATGAGAGGACTGATAACGTCACAAACTCAACCGAATTTTGGTCAAATGTTATAAATAGAGCTATCACAGTCAATTTATAACAGTCCCCTCCAACCTGATTTCAATATTTTAGTGATTTTCAGCTTGAAAAACATTTAACAAGGCCACGAACTCGACCTACCATATTTATACGCTTGCTGGATCATGCAGATGAGGCACCATTGGCAAATATCAAAATAGAATGCCAAATATGGCCAGCAAGGCCTTAAGTGTCAAGGAGGACATGAACCCAGTATGTTGCCATGGTAACAAAACTGATAAGCTCATATTATGGAGCGCACCTAGAACAATGTCACTGCAACGAATTAAGCATTTCTGATACAAATTCGCTGAGATATCTTTTTTCATAATATTTGACCAAAATTCTGTTGAGTTTGTGACGTCATCACTTGGCTAATTTGCATATTTTAAAAACTTGAATATCTCGGGAACAAAAAGAGATATTTGAAAATAGTAAATAGCATTCTTCTTCACGTACAGACCACTTGTTTATGTTTAAAAATGGCTCAGATTAGAAAGACACGAATTTCGTCATAGTAGCACTTAAAGTTCTTTGGTTTCGCATCATGAAGCCGTCAATTGTGCCAATGTTTCTCATGTTTTCAATACTTATTTCCTGCAAGAAGTGCTCTTTTCGCTCATATAAGTTCGACAAATAAGAATCATTTTCAACAAAGCTTAACACATTAGCATGAGATTTACTCATTGTTGTAAGTCTGTCTCTAACACAGTTCTAAACCTTAACTTTAAATATTCTCAAGAAAGAAACGAAGTGACAACTGTCTAACACGTGCTCTCGCACTGAACTCAAACATGGCCAACGAAAACCAGTCTGCGGGGTGGCCCGAGTCAGGGACCCAGAATCCCGTGGGGTTCCTAGTCAATACGATTACAACATCTCCCCTCTAACAGGATTCAATGAGTCTTTGTCGCTTTTTAACTTGCCGTCCAGGTCTTGTAGTAATGGGTGACCTGTGTGCATCTGCTGTGAATTTGGTTGATACTTCTGCTTCTGTGGATGCCCGTTGGTCAGTTTCAGGCAAACATGGACTCCTGGGTGAGTCATGAAATGGTGGAACTACAGGATCACGCAGCGGTGGGTGCATGGGCTGATCATTTTGAACTGAGATGATCTGTCTCCTATTTCTTCTGTAAATATGCCCTTGGTCATCTTCCAAGAGGTATGACCTTGGCAACACTTCTGCTTTGCGCCATTCTTGCTCTCTGTTTGGACTAATTCGCACCTTGTCTCCCACCTCGAGTGGAGGCAAATCTTTGCTTTGTTTGTCATAGTTTCTCTTGGAAATGTTCTGGCGAAGTTTGCCAGGGAGTACTGGAGCTTCAGAGAAGAGCTAAGCGTAGAAGATGGGCTGCTCTTCAAATCTGACCGACTAGTTGTCCCAAGACCATTCAGAGCCGAAGTGTTGGATGGAATTCATGGAGCACACTTAGGAGAAAACAAAAGGGACGTGAAGCTCTTTACACCTGACAGGCGATTTGCTACCTCCTCTACAGTAGCCATTAGATCATAATCATGAGCACTCTGCAGAGTGAGATCTGGCTTTTTAAGCAATTCGCCTCGTAATTCATCCGATAACACTCCACCAACAAAACGATCCCTGATTAATGAGTCTTTTAGATCTCCAATTTCACATGTCAGGGACAGTCTCTTTAGTTCACTTACCAAATTATCAATTCGCTCTCCCTCCTTCTGGTTTCGCTGATTAAACACTAGTCGCTCATAGATAACATTCCTAGCCCCTTCACATAGTTCCTTAAACTTCTTACAGACATCGTCAAAACACTCATTGCTCTCTCCCGCGTTGAAAACAAAATGACTGTACTCCTCGATAGATCTCGATAGCTTCTGGCCCAGCACAATGAAGTAACATGTTTACCTTTAGTTTATCTGGTTTCTCATCTTTCGCTTTCGCCACAAGGTAAATTTCAAACTACATTAGAAACTTCCTCCAGTTTTCCGATGCGTGTGCATCCAGCACTAGCGAACCAGGCGCGCGGGAATCTCTTTCGGTCACCAGGACACGACTTGTCACCTTTTTCGTACCTTCTTGCAATTCGTTCACTTCTCAAAAATCGACCACGTCTGACACCATGTTGTAAGTCTGTCTCTAACACAGTTCTAAACCTTAACTTTCAATATTCTCAAGAAGAAACGAAGTGACAACTGTCTGACACGTGCTCTCACACTGAACTCAAACATGGCCTCCAAAAACAGTCTGCGGGGTGGCCCGAGAAAACAGTCAGGGACCCAGAATCCCGTGGGGTCCCTAGTCAATAACATTACAACACTCATTTTGAAGTCACTTTCCAGTTAAAGCTACAAAATCATCACAATGAAAGCTCCGAGCAGGATTATCACACGATGCACACGCAGCGCTTTTTCCAGCAGGGGTCTTCGGGAACGATCGACAGAGCCGTTTTATCGGGCGCTTTCGTGCCGGGCCGACTAATTACGAAAGTGTCTACACCTAGTGACAGATTTCCATATCGCAGGTGCCCACAATAACTCGTTCTAATGCTACGCGTAATCCTCGAGTGAAAAATGGACCTGCAACCAGGAAGAATCATGATAACAAATAAAATTTGACGCTGATCAGTTCACTTGAGATATATAAAATTGAATGTTTAAAATTCTAGCGTTTCGGCTAAAAGAGCAATGCAAATTTGGACTTTGATCTGACGGAAAAGATAATCAAATAGCTTAAAATTTGCATTTCTCTTTATATACTTCATGCTCTTTTAAACAATTCTTATCACTTCTCAACTAACGTCGGAAGGCTAGAGTATTAGCCGAAACGTTGGGATTTTAAACATTTACACAATTTTCTGTAAACCATCTGATGATTTTTGCAAATTTACGAAATACTAAAAGCAAGTTACTTGGCAGTTGATTTGACATTTCCGCGATAGTAAGACTTCCGCTGTCATTAAACAAGTCTTTCCATATTCTTCTCTTTCTGTACTCGCATCGCAGTGACATGGCCTTAACAAACTTTACAGAAGATCAAGAGTACAAGTCCTTTGGAGAACTAGTTTGTTTACCAGAAAACAAAGAAGGAATCCATAACCAGCTGATATGTCTTTCAGTGATAAACATTTTTTTGTCCATTACTGCATTTCTGGGGAACACTCTGATCCTAGTTGCTCTTTACAAGGCGTCTTCACTTCATGCTCCGTCCAAACTCTTGCTTCGTTCCCTGGCGATAACTGATCTGTTTGTTGGTATCATTGTGGAGCCTCTCGCTGTGACTTCTTGGATGTCAATGGTGCACGAACGATGGAATATTTGTCGTTTTGCATACGATGCCTCCTTTGTCGCAGCATATACTTTGTGTTCAGTGTCTTTGTTGACATTGACTGCAATAAGCGTGGACAGACTTCTCGCCCTGTTGTTACGGCTCAGATACAGACAAGTTGTAACTTTGAAGCGAACATATGTTACCCTAACTCCATTTTGGGTTCTGTCTATAGTACTCTCGTCAATTTATGTTTTAAATCACCAAATAACGATGTGGTTTGGTAGGAGTGTTATATCGTTGTGTCTAGTCACCTCAGTTTTCTCTTATGTCAGAATTTTCTTTACTCTCCGCCATAATCAAACTCAAATACAAAATTCTGTTCAACAAGAACAATCAAGCCAAACAGTTCCACTAAACATAGCGCGGTACAGAAAGACTGTGTCTAGTACACTGTGGGTGCAGTTGGCTTTAATTGTTTGTTATCTGCCATACAGTATAGTGCTGGCTTTGAAGACTGAACGGATGCAGACTCCATCCTTTTTCCTTGCTAGAGTCTTTACTTTGACTTTAGTTATGTTAAACTCCTCATTAAACCCGATTCTTTACTGTTGGAAGATCGCGGAAGTGAAACAAGCAGTGAAGGAAACAGTGAGACAACTTTGCTGTTCGTAGATTTTAATAACAAGAAACATTTTAACTTAACTGTATAGCTTAGTTTGCCTGGAGCCTTTTTCAAGTTTAATACATTGTATAGAGCATCAAGACAGAATTTCTCATGCTTTCACAATTGACATTGTTTGAAAAGAGTAGGTGACCTAGTCCCCGGTATGGTAGTCTATCTCTCTATCATATGTCTTCTGTCTTTCACAATTATGCATGGGTTTGGTGGGTGTGTGAGATCAAAGTATAGACTGAAAGCTTCTGCCAGTGGCGTCTTTACATGCTAACGTCCAATCTCACCCACAGAAAAATAGTAAACCGCCATGAGATTATGTGATATGTGCGGTTCATAAATACATTACCAATATCATTCAAGGTAATGATGAATATTACCAGTTCAAAACGCAATTACGGAGAAAAGAGCCGTCTGGTAAGGGTTAGTCGAAATTATTTTAGTAGTTTTATTACCACTCAGCTTAAATTGGGTCTACTTTGAACGGCTGCCGTTGAAAATTAGAAGACGAATTAACTATTAAACCTGCCAGGGGTAAATCAAATACTCAATTTTCTGTAGACCATCTGATGCTTTATGCAAATTTAGGAAATAAATGTGGCAGTTACTTTGGCAATTCCGCCATAGTTAAAGATTTCCGCTGTCATTAATAAACAAGTTTTTCAAAATTCATCTTGTTTTCTAGTCGCATCGAGCTAACACGGCCATGATAAACTTTGCTGAAGATGACGAGTACAAATCCTTGGGAGAAAAGGCTTCCTAACCAGAAACCACAGACAGAATTCATAACCAGCTGATTCTATTTTATTTTTTATCATTTGCTAATCCTTTACTAATGAATATTGGTTCCGTGGAGATAAAATAATTTTTTTTCTATAAAAATAAAATATTATGCAAGTCGTTACGTGTGTAATTTTAACAAATATTTTCATTTCCAGGCGAGAAAAACCGTCCTTTTGAAATGTCATGTCGAACATGTCGATCAGCTCAGAAAGGTTCTTGACATTTAAGAAGCTTTATTTCAAAATGAAAGATCTATTCTCCTTGGCAAGCCTACTCTGAAATCTATGCAAGTGGAATTTGGAGTAAAAAAAGTTATAAGCTCAATCACTGTGGCCCTTCAGACGACATGGCAGCGGACTTGACACCAGCTCAGGTTTTTTGCACCGACTTTTTATCTACTGAATAACTATTCGGTAGAGCGCACTTTAAGCCGGCGTATAGGCCTACCCAGTGGATAAAGTCAGTTATCCGCCCTTTGAACAACCGGGGTCTCATGCTCTTTGCAAATTACGAAACAAGTAAAAGTATTTGGCAGTTGATTTGACATTTTCGCGATATTAAGACTTCCGTTGTCATTAAATAAGTCTTTAGAAATACGTCTCATTTGGTGTTCGCATCGCAGTCACATGACCTTAACAAACTTTACTTAACATGAAGAGTACCAATCCTTCGGAGAACAGGATTGTTCAGCTGAAATCACAGGAGGCATCCACAACCAGCTAATGTGGCTTTCAGAAATACACAGTTTTCTGTCCATTACTGCATTCTGGGGAATACTATGATCCTAGTCGCTCTTCACAAGGAGTCTTCACTTCATGCGCCGTCAAACTCTTGTTTCGTACCCTGGCGGCAACTGATCTGTGTGTGATATTATGTGGAGGCCCTGGTTGTGACTTCTTGGATGTCTGCTGCGAACAAACAATGGAATATTGTTTGTTGGAATCATTGTCGAGCCTTTGGCTGTGACTTTTTGGATGTAAATGGTGAAGGAACGATGGAGCATTTGTCGCTTTGCACCTGACGCCGCGTTTACAGCAGGATAGATTTTGTGTTCAGTGTCTTTGTTCATACTAATTGCAATAAGCGTGGACAGACTTCTCGCCCTGTTGTTAGGGCTCAGATACAGACAAGTTGTAACTTTGAAGCGAACATATGTAACTTTAACTGTTTTCTTAGTTCTGCCGATTGTCTGCTCAACAATTTACTTTTTGAATCACCATATAACGTCCAATTAGCTGACAATTAGGTTGCTGACAATAAACGACGATGTTCTTCTGTGTCTTAATTCGTTTGAACTAACTGATCTGCACGAATATCACGCCTATTTACGAAACATAAAATCTACAATTAGAGGAAAAATAAAATTTGACCGGTAAAAACCGATTGTTTACTGCTAGAAGATCAGAGAAGTGAAAGAGGCAGTGAAGAAAACAGTGAAACAACTTTGTTGTTCATGGATTTAAATCTCAAGCAAGATTTTATTCCGTTAACTGAACTGGAGAGCTTAAATTGACTGTTGCCATTATCAAGTTTTCAGCATCAAGAAATTCTCATACTCTCACAACTGAAATTTTAAGTAAAAATCTCATTAGCATTGCCTATAAGGAAGAATATGTTTTAAAATTAAGACGAATTCCCTGTCGCTGCATCGATTTGAATAGAGTTTTAAAATTCTCTCTAAACCAGCTGCTATTTGTAACTTAAGCCTAAGGGACGCGTTTTTGCTGCTCAGTGTCAAATTCATAAAATAAAGTGTCATAAAGTTTACTTGCCATGTTTCTAACGACGTTTTATGTCGTAAACCCAGTTGTTATAATCACTATCAAGATGAAGCATATATTATGAAACTTACGTCAGATTAGTTAGCCATCACACAAGGGGCAATATTTCAACTTCGTCGATAAATTGGAAGCCGCTAATTTGTGGACCAAATCCTTCTTTCGAACTTACCAATCGCAGCTGGCTCTACTACTTAAGATTGGTTGTTGTTAACAAAGGCCAAAGGAAAACACCAGAGACAAAATGAAAGAATAAATGAACTGACAAATGATTACGATAAGTTTGGGGGTTTTAATTGATTTCACATAAGAATAAACAAGCACATTTACGAAGGTAAAGAGATAAGGCAGTTTATTTCCTCCAGCAAGACTTCAATTTTTACGGAAGGAATAAAGCAAGTACGAAGGTGAAATGTTATTAACTCAATTACTCACTGTGCGCACTAAAAATTGATAAATAAATATTCAGTGGGCTGTGTAGGTACCTTTTGCCTCCAATCAACACCCTCTTTGAATATTCAAACTTGTGTTAACAGCCGCCAGTAAGTGGACATTGGAAGCCTGTGTCATATGGAAGTTTCCATTTCCAGCCAGAACGCAAGCTGCGTGATTTTGACAGTTACATTTCCGCCCACACATCACGGCATCTTTGATCTTTTGACTATCTGTTGAAACCTTTTGCAGTCTAAAAACAATTGAACCAAATCTGGTTTGATGAATAAACAAAGTCACCCACCCGAGCTGACTATCATGTTGCAGTCACTAAGTGAAAATTGATGTCCATCTGTGTCTTAGTGGATGTCACGTGGATTAAGACGAAGATATGTAAGTTTAGGGATCATTAAGCGTGAGCGCCACGTACTGTCTAAAACCTTGCAACAATCGATCAGGACGGGGCTTTATGGTTGTATAAAGCGAAGCGGGCGTTTGGAAGAAGCAAAATGGCCCGGCCACCTGCCTCCCATCCAAGCTGACAATAAATGAGATGCTTCAGTCTGTGTCTTAACCGTTTTGAATGTCTGCTGCGCATGAATGTCACATATGTTTAGTCAGACATATGAGAAAAAAGTATAATTGGGAGAAGATGAAATGTGAGCGGTAGAACCTGTAGATAAACTTGCAACAATTAATCCGTAAAGAAGGCAAAGAAAGTTGGGGTCAACTCTTACTGATTTATTCCAAACAGAAACACGCAAAAATAAAAATGATGAAAAAAGGCATTTTATCTTTCCTTAATAGCACTAATATTATGGATGTTTATTGAGAAGCGAATTGTGCATGTAGCTACAGGTAAAGGTAGTTCAATGCTATTGGTTAAATTTCATACTTGTCTAGAACAATTCCCACAATAACACTGGCTGGACAATCCTTCCCGTTTGGTTATTATCTGAGATACCTTGCTTTATCGCGGTCATGTATGTTAATAAACTTTCAGTGATCTGCCGTCTTCCGTTACATAAAAAACCTAAATAACGGTCGTGACATCTCTTCTCTATTCTTTTCCGTGGACATTCTTTTTTCAAAGAATGAAGGTGGAACGCCATTAGTGACGACTATGGTCAACACAAAATAAGGGTCATCTACATGGACCAAATGAAGTTTAAAAAAGACATTCTAAACTCAGCAGTTGTCAATTTTAGGTAAACCATCTTATGCTTTTTTGTAAATTTACGAAATAAGTAAAAGAACTTGACATTTTATATAATTGGACATTTCCGCGAACTATTTCCGTAGCGGCTGACAGAGCTGGTTGGCGGAGTTGTGTTGGGGCCTTATGTGTCACATGGCACGAAGTGGATAGGTGAAGGGTGAAGACTTCCGTTGTCATTAAACATGTCTTTGGAAATTCATTTCGTTGGTGCTCCCATCGCTGTACCGGTAACATGACCTTAAAAAACTTTACTGAAGATGAAGACCACAAGTCCTACAGAGAACAGGCTTGCGCACCAGAAATCAGAGAGGGAATTCATAACCAGTTGATACGTCTTTCAGTTATAACCAGTTTTCTGTCCATCAATGCATTTCTGGGGAATACTCTGATTCTCGTTGCTCTTCACTTCATGCGCCGTCCAAACTCTTGTTTAGTACCCTGGCGACAACTGATCTGTGTGTTGGTATCATTTCGGAACTTCTGGTTGTGACTGCTTTGATGTCAACGGTGAACCAACGATTGAATGTTTGTCGATTTGCGCACGATGGCAGTTATTTCACAGGGTTTCTTCTGCGTTCAGTCTCTTTGTTTACATTGACTGCAGTAAGCGTGGACAGACGTCTCGCCCTGTTGTTAGGACTTCGATACAGACAAGTTGTAACTTCAAAGCGAATATGTGCAACTCTCGCTGTTTTTTGGGTTCTTTCGATTATCGGCTCAGCACTGTACTTTTTGAATCGCCATATCACGTTATGGTGTATTAATATAGCTCTGCCATTGTGCATAGTCATCTCAGTTTTTTTCCTATTTAAAAAATTTCTTTGCTCTCCGTCATCATCAAGCTCAAGTTCAAAATAATTTTCACCAAGAAAAACCGGGCTAAACAGTTCCACTGAACATAGCGCGATACAGAAAGACAGTGTTCAGTGCACTGTGGGTGCAGTTAGCTTAAGTTGTTTGTTATCTACCATATGGTATAGTGAACACTCAAAAGATCCCAGTAACTGCATCCTCTTTCCTTGCTAGGGAATGTACAGAAACTTTAGTTATCTTAAATTCTTCATTTAACCCGATTCTTTACTGCTGGAAGATCAGAGAAATGAAACAGGCAGCGAAGGAAACAGTGAGACAACTTTGCTGTTCGTGGATTTAACTGAACTTCACAGTTAGTTTGCCTGGTCCCGCTTTCAAGTTTAATACATGTGTTTTTGTATAAAGCATCAAGACAGAAATTGCCATGCTTTCAAAATTAATTTGAAATTGTGGTGCATATTAGTTTTGTTAGATGGGGTAGAATTCTTCGCATTTAAGGTAAGGATGAATATTATTAGAATTAAGATAAATTTTCGGCCGCTGGATCAGTCTGGATAGCCGTTTGGAAATTCTCAATAAGCCCCCCGCTATTCGTAAAGAAAGTGAGATGTTTTCCTGCTTAATGTAAAATTTATAAAATAACCTGAAATAATAATAATAAGGAATATTTGTCATGTATCTGATAGTAACATTTTCTGTCGTGAACCCTGTCGTTATTTGTGCATATATCAGTTTATTATAGTGAAGCCTATCTTTTGAAGCTTAAGTCAAATTAGTTAAGGGTTCCACCAGGGAATCTATAAACTTGGGCGATGAATTTGAAGCTGTTTAAGTTTTTAGGGCAAATTTTTCTTTCATATTTGACAATCACAACTGTCTCTAATGTTTGCACTGTTCCTAGCAAAGGCCATGGGAAACCATCGGAGACAAGTTAGTTTAGCTGAAGAGATGATTGACCTAATTTGGGAAGTTTGACTCTTAATTCATCCTACGAAGAGGCATTAAAAGACACACATTCACGAAAGAAAAGAAACAAGGCAGTGGATCTTTGTCAAGCAGCATTTTTCTAACACAATTCAGAAAAAAAAGTGGGCAGGAAGGGTTAATCGAAATTATTGAAGCACTTTAATTTTCACCCAGCTTAAAATTGGATCTACTTTGAGCCACCGAGTAAAAAATCCACAAAGGAAGGCCGCCGTTAAATTAGAAGAAGAATTAACTTTTAAACGTGCTAGTGGCACACCAAATAAACAATTTTCTGTAAAGCATCTGATGCTTTTCACAAATTACAAAATAAACTTAAGGGCCTGTTCACATGGAGGTGGGGGACCCCAGGTAGGTGAGGTACCCCGCTTCGGTGGGGTTACCAATCTCTCCATACAATCTCTCTTTATTTCTTGATTGCGTTCACATGTGAAGTGGGGTACCTCACCGAGGCGGGTTGCCCGGTCAGCCGAGGCGGGTAACCCGCTTAGCTGGGGTGAGTTTTCTCCATGTGAATGCTGGAGGTGGGGTGGGGTGATGTTCATCCGGGCAATTGTCTCTGAATTCAGTACAAGCGTGGCGAGCTTTTTCGCAGATATCACCTTCAAAACATCGACAACAATGCCATTGAAGAAAATTCTGAGGGAGTTGAAGGTGCATTTGTCGAGTCTGATAACCAAGCTGGTCTACCGGTCTTGGATGAAGGTGAAGTCGTGCGCGTAGAACAACGAAACGAAAAGTGTCTTCCATCCGCCATCTTTATTGATATATGTACTTAGCGACCACGCGGTAGCTTTTTAAACCTCACCCCAGCGCCCCGGGGTTGCATGTGAAGGCCTGTTTTTTCTGACCCCGGGTCTCACCTACCTGGGGTCCCCCACCTCCATGTGAACAGGCCCTAAGGCCTCGTTAAGTAGTCGCATCGAATAAACATGAACAAATAGGCTTGCTCACCACTTTTCCGGCCGCTGCATGGGTATGAATAGGGTTTAAAAATTCTCCCTAAACCAGCTACTATTTGTAAATTAAAGGAGATGTTTTTGCTGTTTAACGTAAAATTAAAAAAAAAAAAAAAAAAAAAAGAGTGTAACAAAAGTTTCATGTTTCTGACAGGGACATTTTCTGTCATTAACCCGCTCGTTGTTTGTATGGATATCAGTCTATCAAGAGCGGTTGTCAGTAACTTTCGAGAATCCGGCGACAGAAGCGGAAATTTCGAATTTTTTTTTATTTGCCCCAAAAGACCCTTTTGGTGAACTATTTTCAAAAATAATATTCAAAAGTTCCAGCGAATTTTTATTTTGGCAAAAATTGGGAAAGTTCGAAATCGGCCAAAACGCGACCGATGGCCCGATTGAAATTATGCAAATTAGTACATTTTTAAAACTCTCGTTCAAGACAAGGTAGCGTTTTCTCGAGTTGACACTTTCACAATCGTTTTTACATCCCTTGTGCTTGCTTCTAAACTATATTTTATCTCCACCTGAACATTCTTTCATTTAAAGTTGCCCACGTAAAGAATACAATGTTTGCTATTCATTAGATAGGGTGATTTTTGCCATATTTCAGATGACCATATCATCAAGGGTATACAAATATACTGGTAATGAAATCAATTTTTTGAACGGGCAATTGTTCTTATTTATCATGTTAAAATATTTAGTTTGGCCCGTGAAAAGCGAGCGCGCTAGGTCGAGATGTGTGGAATGCACTTTGACACAATTCGCCATTTCAGTACTTCATGTTCCTCCTGTTACTTTGCACTTATCAATACACTTCACGGAAGCTTTTAGATAAAAGCCAAGGTCTCTGTGTTCATTTCATGCTTTTATACACGTAAATAACTAGCTTCAAACTTGAGTGCTCCCCATATTAGCATTAGGTTATCAAATGATTCCTTTCAGGTAAAATTTTCGAGTTTATATTGAGCCGTTCAAGCGAGATGAAAGAGCCGTTCGCAGGGAAATAACTTGAAATCAGTGAAATTAATACCCTGTCTCTCATATCATGCTGCACTTCCAAACTACCGTTATTATTAAGCTAGAAAGTGTAAATGCTCCCTTTTTACGTGACCTTAAACAGAATTTCCCTAAAATATTACGAATAAAGTCCACCACAAGAAAAAACTGAAAAAATCGCGCACCGACGTAAATGTAAACATCAGCCGTTTCTCGACTTGCTACATGGATGAAACGCGTCCGTTATTTTACCTCTGTATACATTTATGATCAGAAAGTAGAAACAAAAAATCTTCTCTATGCCCATCTCTATAAATGCACTCGCCAATCAGGCTTTGATTTTCTGTATGTTTGTCGAAAATACTGAAGAATAGTGCAACATAATAATATTTGTTACTGACTACTTGACTCATTCAATCACAACCGGATACATGTAACACGACTGGAAACTAGATATAAAGAAATGCTCTTACTTGTCTGCAATCGTTACTCACATTATATCTGGCGATATCACATCCCCGAGGCAAGGCTGAAAATTGTCTCAAAATCCGCATATTAGAGATTCAAAGTTTTGAATAACGCAACAACTTTCATTGCGTGACAAGTGAAATGTGATACACAAGCGCGCGAAAAGCACCGGAATAAACAATGTCAAGATTCGCCCTTGTGATGACAGTGCGAAAATGATTTTTGAAATTACAAGAAGAAATTGAGGCAAGTCAAGGTCTGCAAGGTATATTTAATGGACTGAAACAATAATCATGTAGTTTTCCTATTCTGAGTTTCACTCTGTATTGTCTGTGCCGGATTCTCATTAATAAAATAACATTACAGGAAAAGTAAAACCGAAATTAATTTAAATCAAGTTAACAAATTAAGACCTTTTGAAACCTCAATGCAGTATTTCAATACTATCCTCAAACAAAAAGCTATTATATTTAGGAGAGTGAAGTTTGTCTTTCGCCATGGATCAACGCGCAAAAGTTGTGGATCAAGCTCAAAAGGTGCGCAATATTTGCAATGTGTTATACGGTTAATCAATGTAATAAGGACGTTCACCCAATCTCGTACCCAGAGTCTTCAGGTTTTTTGGTCAGCGGGGCAACGCCGGGAAGACTCTGGGGACATCGAAAAAATTCAATTTTTTTGATTGGCTGTTCCGTAACGGTTTCCATTGTTTTACCGCAGAAATCCCGCGGTAATAAAATTCGATGTCCCCAGAGTCTTCCCGGCGATACGAGATTGACGTTCACCATGAATGGAACGAAAAAAAAAAACTTCTTTTTAGGTTAACTTGTTAAACCTCGCTTTAATGTCTGTTTGAGATGAGTCACTGATGGCGATAAAATGTTAACTGGAAATACACAACATTATTCTGCATTATTGCTTCCGGAAGGGCTGATCAAATTTTAAGATAAGAGTTTAACCTTAATTTATTTTCTAGCGCGCACTAGTCTCAAAGGATGAGGGGCACGACTGGTATTTCTCAGATTTTCGTGTTCGGTCTAAAAGACGGTGTTATCTCTTACGGGCCGTCACTGTGTAAGTCTGACGTTGTCATTGTTAAATCCTCCTTAAGCGTGCTCCAGAGTATCCACCATACGAACAGCCTTTGACAAGGCCAGTGAGAGTATCTTTTGAACCTGTGTACCATAGTCCAGTGATTGTTCAATTTATAGTGGTTTTTATATGGCATGGTTGAAGATATAACTTAATTACGAGTTCCACTTGGATTGGGTTAACCCACAGTACATGCATTGACAATGACAACGATTCTTTTTTTTGGTTTTCATTCCCCGGTCTCCCTTCGTCGTTAAAGGTTTCTGACTGTTCCAGTTCACACGAAGGCCTTACTTCTCTCGGTGGTGAGAGCATATAAAGACGAACGGAAAGTTTCAATCGTAAATCATAATTCCTGGAATAAAGTCAAGTAATGCATAGCAGTGGATTTCTGTTTAAAAAAATAGGGAAAGTCAGAGAAAGAAATAAAATGTTCTTTCATGCTCTCAGTTTCACTCAAACGAAAACACTTTACCTGCCCTAGCAACAACACTATTTCGTCCTGAATTTCTTTATAAGCCCGATCTTTTGTGCCTTGATAGGTGCAAGCGAACGTCCTTTTTGCATTGATTAAGCGTAACACATTACAAATCTTGCGTATTTTTTGAGCTTGATACGCACGGAGAGGTGCCATGGCGAAAAAAAAACTTCACTCTCCTCCAAACTTTTTGTTTGAGGATAATATTGAAATACCGCATTGAGGTTTCGAAAGCTCTTGATTTGTTTACTTTCATTTCAGTTAATTTCGGCTTTATTTTGGGGAAAATAAAGGTTGTTGTTGTCGTTGTTGATGATGACAATTCGGTACAATCCCCAGGAGTGGGAGGGGGGGTGGGGGGAGAGGAGGAAACATGATTTTCGTTTTAATCCGGCAATCAAATATACCTTGCAGACCTTGACTTGCCTCAATTTCTTCTTGTAATTTCAAAAATCATTTTCGCACTGTCATCACAAGGGCGAATCTTGACATTGTTTATTCCGGTGCTTTTCGCGCGCTTGTGTATCACATTTCACTTGTCACGCAATGAAAGTTGTTGCGTTATTCAAAACTTTGAATCTCTAATATGCGGATTTTGAGACAATTTTCAGCCTTGCCTCGGGGATGTGATATCGCCAGATATAATGTGAGTAACGATTGCAGACAAGTAAGAGCATTTCTTTATATCTAGTTTCCAGTCGTGTTACATGTATCCGGTTGTGATTGAATGAGTCAAGTAGTCAGTAACAAATATTATTATGTTGCACTATTCTTCAGTATTTTCGACAAACATACAGAAAATCAAAGCCTGATTGGCGAGTGCATTTATAGAGATGGGCATAGAGAAGATTTTTTGTTTCTACTTTCTGATCATAAATGTATACAGAGGTAAAATAACGGACGCGTTTCATCCATGTAGCAAGTCGAGAAACGGCTGATGTTTACATTTACGTCGGTGCGCGATTTTTTCAGTTTTTTCTTGTGGTGGACTTTATTCGTAATATTTTAGGGAAATTCTGTTTAAGGTCACGTAAAAAGGGAGCATTTACACTTTCTAGCTTAATAATAACGGTAGTTTGGAAGTGCAGCATGATATGAGAGACAGGGTATTAATTTCACTGATTTCAAGTTATTTCCCTGCGAACGGCTCTTTCATCTCGCTTGAACGGCTCAATATAAACTCGAAAATTTTACCTGAAAGGAATCATTTGATAACCTAATGCTAATATGGGGAGCACTCAAGTTTGAAGCTAGTTATTTACGTGTATAAAAGCATGAAATGAACACAGAGACCTTGGCTTTTATCTAAAAGCTTCCGTGAAGTGTATTGATAAGTGCAAAGTAACAGGAGGAACATGAAGTACTGAAATGGCGAATTGTGTCAAAGTGCATTCCACACATCTCGACCTAGCGCGCTCGCTTTTCACGGGCCAAACTAAATATTTTAACATGATAAATAAGAACAATTGCCCGTTCAAAAAATTGATTTCATTACCAGTATATTTGTATACCCTTGATGATATGGTCATCTGAAATATGGCAAAAATCACCCTATCTAATGAATAGCAAACATTGTATTCTTTACGTGGGCAACTTTAAATGAAAGAATGTTCAGGTGGAGATAAAATATAGTTTAGAAGCAAGCACAAGGGATGTAAAAACGATTGTGAAAGTGTCAACTCAAGAAAACGCTACCTTGTCTTGAACGAGAGTTTTAAAAATGTACTAATTTGCATAATTTCAATCGGGCCATCGGTCGCGTTTTGGCCGATTTCGAACTTTCCCAATTTTTGCCAAAATAAAAATTCGCTGGAACTTTTGAATATTATTTTTGAAAATAGTTCACCAAAAGGGTCTTTTGGGGCAAATAAAAAAAAAATTCGAAATTTCCGCTTCTGTCGCCGGATTCTCGAAAGTTACTGACAACCGCTCTTAAGATGAAGTTCATCTTTTCACGCTTACGTCAAATTAATTGAGGGTTGCAGCAAGACAATAAAGTCGTAAGGTAACACCCGTGTATGCTTTTTTTCTATTTTTCAGTTGGGAGGTATAACAAGACACTTAATGACTGGTTTCACGGGAAACAGTGTGCTTTGTTTCTCTTCCACCCTCAATGTTCCTCAATGTTTCGCCTCGGGGTACATTGAGGTTCTCTGGGAAATAGAACTCACTGTTTCCCTTGGGGCCAGTCATTAAGTGCTTAATGTTCACCTAATTTGTTTTCAACATTTGGGGCGCTTTCCATTCAACAAAAAAAACCGGTTGAAGATTTCGGAATTTTTGCTGGTCAAATGGAACGGATCCTTGAACTTGTGAATCACGTGAGGAGGCACACGGGGCATGCTGGGCTATTTGAAAATGGTGGACTTTTTGAATGTTTTCGCGGCTTAAAAATTAGAGGAAGATGATGCCGAGTTAAATTATTCTGTTATCGACAGCGAAGACGATTTAATCCTTCTGGCGGCAGTTTCCTTGTCCCCAAACAGCGGCAGCAGAGGCCCCATTTACTGTTTCTCCAAATAACTCTAAGAAAAAAATTAAAGTCAGTGTTTTAGTTTGCTTCCGGGCATCGCGTTTGTTTACAAAAATGGTGGGAATAAATCAGAATATTGATGAGCAAAGTTTGAGGAAATTCAGTTGGCAAAGCAACGAAACATAGCTACTGCTTAAACCTACCGTTGCTGGTCGTAGGTAAGTGACATTCGTAGTTTAAGAAAACGTCGAAAATCTCAGACAAAAAACCATAAGCAGAACATTGATACACTTCCGTAGCCATTTTGTTTGCGGCTTTTTCGGCTCACGTGACGAGTCGCGCTCGGCCGGGGAGACTAAATCCGACACTCATCGCGAATGGAACACCGAAAATTCGGTAATTCCGGAAATCCCGGAAAGAAGGGTAAGCTCAAAAGGTAGTCCTAAATTTTCGGAAATTCTTTCCGGAACTTTTCCCGTTCCATTGGATTTCTGACCGGAAATCTCGGAAATTTTTACTGAATGGAAAGCGCCCTTGATCTGCATGAATATCACGTGGATTTAGCTGAACATCGAAAAGACGTAGAAAAATTACAGCGAAATTGAACCTGACCGATAAAGCCTGTCCAAAAAATCTGTAGTGAAGAAGGGAAAAATAGTTTGGGTTCAGCTTCACTGTTATATTCTACAAAAAGAGACAAAAATATAGAAAAAAAGCAGTTTATCTTTCTTCATAGTACTAATATTGTGACAGAACTTTAGGTGAAAAGGTAACATGTTGATTGGTTTAACTACAAACTAGAACGTTCTCAGTTGCTCTTCAAGTTATAATTAGTCTGGACAATCCTCTGTTTTATTACATGGTTTACTATTAAAATGCAAATCAACTTTACATTATTTGCTGCTTTCATAGTATATACAATATACTGAATAATGGACTTAACAGATTTTTTATTCTCCTTTCCATGGAATAAAGGTGAAACTCCGTTAGCTTCAATAAAGGTAAGCGCAAAATAGAGATTGTATTAACAGGTTAGGAACTAAAATGGTTTTGAAAATGGACCTGCAACCAGGTGGAATCATGATAACAAATAAAATTTTACTCTGACCAGTTAAGATATATAAAATTAAATGTTTGACATCCTAACGTTTCGGCTAAAACTTCAGCCTTCAAAAGGGGGAAGTCATAAGAATTTCTACAAAGAGCCCGGTCTATATAGGGAGAAATGCAAATTTGGACTTTGATCTGACGGTAAGGATAATTAAAAAGCTCAAAATTTGCATTTCTCTTTATATACATCATGCTCTTTTAACAATTCTTGTCACTACCCAACCGATGCCAGAAAGCTAAAGTTTTAGCCGAAACTTTAGAATTTTAAACATTTACACAATTTTCTGTAAACCATCTGATGCTTTTTGCAAATTTACGAAATACTAAAAGCAAAGTACTTGGCAGTTAATTTGACATTTCCGCGATAGTAAGACCGTTCCGCTGTCATTATTCAAGTCTTTCCATATTCGCCTCTTTCTGTAGTCGTATCAAAGTAACATGGCCTTAACAAACTTTACTGAAGATCAAGAGTACAATTCCTACGTAGAACAGGTTTGCTCACCAGAAATCGCAGAAGGAATTCATAACCAGCTGATTTGTCTTTCAGTGATTAACAGTTTTTTGTCCGTTACAGCATTTCTGGGGAACACTCTGATTCTCGTTGCGCTTCACAAGGAGTCTTCACTTCATGCGCCGTCCAAACTCTTGTTTCGTACCCTGGCGACAACTGATCTGTGTGTTGGTATCGTTTTGGAACCTCTGGTTGTGACTTTTTGGATGTCAACGGTGAAGAAACGATGGAATGTTTGTCGCTTTGCATACGATGGCAGTTTATTCACAGGATTTCTTTTGTGTTCAGTGTCTTTGTTTACATTGACTGCAATAAGCGTGGACAGACTTCTCGCCCTGTTGTTAGGACTTCGATACAGACAAGTTGTAACTTTAAAGCGAATATACGTAACTCTCGTTGTTTTATGGGTTCTTTCGATTGTCGGCTCAGCAATGTGTTTTTTGAATCACCATATCACGTTATGGTGTATTACTATAGGTCTGCCATTGTGCCTGGTTATCTCAGTTTTTTCTTATATAAAAATTTTCTTTGTTCTTCGTCATCAACAAGCTCAAGTTCAAAATCATGTTCACCAAGGACAACCGAGCCAAACAGTTCCACTGAACATAGCGCGATACAGAAAGACAGTGTCCAGTGCACTGTGGGTACAGTTCGCTTTAGTTGTTTGTTATCTACCATATGGTGTAGTGATGGTTTTGAACAATCAAAAGATCCTATCTGCATCCTTTTCCCTTGCTAGGGAATGTACAGAAACTTTAGTTTTCGTAAATTCTTCATTAAACCCGATTCTTTACTGCTGGAAGATCAGAGAAGTGAAACAGGCAGTGAAGGAAACAGTGAGACAACTTTGCTGTTCGCGGATTTAAATAACAAGAAACATTTTAACTGAATTGTATAGCTTAGTTTGACTGGTGCATTTTTCAAGTTTAATACATGTGTTTTTGTATAAAGCATCAAGACAGAAATTCTCGTGCTTTCAAATTTGAAATTGTGGTGTATGAGTTTGGAGAGCACGAAAGATGCGTAAGAGTTGCTCGAGGCGTAGCCGAGAGCAACTCTCGCTTCTTGAGTGCTCTTCAAACTTCCCAAGTGCTTCATATCTCGATGAACGCACAGCTGACTCATGAACCAATTGTTTTATAACATTTTCAACGCTGTATCTTAACCCGTTGATTGTAGGTTGACCAGTGGTTTTCCAAGCATTCACCCAATGTTCAAAGTGGTAATATAAACAACCCCAGGTTCAGTTAAAATACACAGCTTACAAGATAAAAAAAAACACCCCGTTGGTCGAATTAAATACACTGGTTGTCAATTAAAAATTTTCGAAAAAAACAAACTTGAAAATTTGATCCTCGCTTTACATGGGAGAATTCTTTCCGACTCGCGAGGACATGTGTTTGTTTACGCAAGATTTACGCAATTGTCACGTTTCATCGATAAAAATAGGAAGAAAACAGACAACTGAAGCTTTCCTAAATAAAAAATTTAGTCAGATAAGTCTCTGTTCTAAAGGCCTGGCTAAACTAGGGAACATTGTTGCAGAAACACTGTTGCGGAGGCAAATGTTTTCCAGTTTAGCCGCGCGGGAAACATGTGTTGGGGAAACAAATTTTGCTGCTCGGAAACAAGAAAATGTTTTTTCCTCAGGTCATAAACATTTTTGCAACCTGGACACAAATTTTGCTTCTGAGACATATGTTTCCCAGTTTAGCCACCATGAAAGCAATGTTGACCTAGCAACAAAGTCAGTTTATTATTATGCGCATGTGTGACCCTATATTTTCCGAAACAATGTTTCCTCGTTTAGCCACCGGGGCAGCAAAACATTTTGTTTGCTTCCCGCTAATTTAGCCACCCTGGAAACATAACAAGAAACAATGTTTCCTAGTTTAGCCAGGACTTAAGAAGCAAAGGCGTACAATTTTTAATCCGAGATCGAAGACAAATGTGCAAGCGATTTGAAGGAACTGCAGGTCTATTTTGAAATGAATTTATTGAACCTAAACTTGCTACAAGTCGGCCTCGCGAGTTTGGCGAGCGGAGCGAGCTTTTTTATGAGCTTTTTTAGACCGCGAGCGTTCCGCGCCATAAAAATCGGACGAAGGACTTTTTTGAAAGTCTATATCGAACCGTACAGAGCACGTTTTTCCAAAAATTTCGCAAAAAAAACTATTAGAAGTACGAAGAATCAGTCAATAAGAAAAGTATTTAAGTACAAATTCAAAATGAAACCTGTAATTTCTTGTTAAATTGGATTCCCACAAGTACTCGAACATTACCAAGAACTGAGTCCGTGGCTTAAATAATGATCTGAGATGTCCGCTTGCTCGTCGGCTGGATAAAACGACAATTTGCCCTTGAAGCACAATTTCTTCGCCGTTTATTATCGGATTTCCGCTGTTGAAACTGTCGAGTATTCCTCAGCAGTTTTTCGTCCAGTTTATTGTTTCGAAAAGGTGTGCTTTCCCTCCGAAAAAAGCGAAATTGGCCTCTGAAAATTAATAGTTTTGCGAGACACGATGACACGGGCCTTGCTTGTTCTCATTTTTCCTTTTCTTTAGGGTTTTTTTTTTTTCGGGAGTTAGAAACTCCAATCCTAAAGAAAAAAGTAAGCAGATCTTCTTCATCAGCTGGTTTGCTTCTTGCCATATGTAGTTAAACGTTTTACTGAAGTTTGAATGCAAAATGCCGAAGTCACTCACGGAGAAATTCCTCTTCTCGAGGTATTTGTTTGCTGACGTCATCAGCGTGCACAATGGGAATATGAGGCACGCGCGCGCAATTGAATTTGATTACACGAATTTACTACCTATGTTATAAATATCGAATAATAGACTTAACAGCTTTTTTCTTCTCCTTTCCATGGAATTAAGGTGAAACTCCGCTAGTTTCAATAAAGGTCAGCACAAAATAGTGATTGTATTAACAGGTTAGGAGCTAAGATGGTTTTAATCAAAGGGTGCCTATAGCTAACTCGTTGATTAAGTATTTTAGAAATGAAAGCTGATAGTGAACTCGCAATTGGTGAAACACTTGTCATCGTAATAGGCAAGACCTCTCTCACAAAGTTGGTGGCTTTTACTAGATAGCCTGTTTCAGGCTCCAAGATGGTAATGTGCAGAGAAACGCACAGCGGCTGGGGAGAGAGAAGGCTCTCCTTCCTTTTCTGCCACTGCCCCCTTTCCCAGATCACGAACGTCCTATTTTCCCTTGACCATGTTTTCGCGACGTCCCTACTATCGGAGAGCCTGGCACAGGCTAATTACGAGGAGACATATGTGATGGGAGTTGGACTCGCTGTGTATTTCAAGGAACATATGTGACAGTATATGCCTGTGCGAGGCCTCCCTGGAAGGTTTCATTGTTTACTCACTGTAGTATTGTGTTTTAAGACAGTCGCTCATCAGTTCCCAGTTCCCCGTTTGTTGTTATGTAAATGGTTGGAAAGAGACTACCATTTGCATTTCCTAGTTTCACTTGCACGTAAAAATACATTAACAATTGATTCAACGTGGTGGGATATCTTGCATTAGTGTTGTTTCAGTTGTCTGGTCCGATTCAACCTGATTGCCTGCTTGGAACTAAATGCTGCTCTTATTAAATTATATACATTTATTATTCAAAAACGTCAGAATCTGCTGCGGTCACTTGTTTATGGATCGTTGCGAACTGGGGAAAGATCCCATTCGTTTTTTGAGTAGCGGAGGGAGGGTACCCTTCTCTTCAGGTATTTTGACATTAATACATGTATTTTCTCTCCCTTTGTTATCGTTTCAAGAAGGAAAAGGGCAGTATATGTCTTGCCTTTGATTTTGCACTTTCTTAAGGAGATAATTGCACCATCCTGAATTTGCTTAATTTGCAATTTCTTTAATTTATAAAAGATATTAGGTATTGATTGTGCAACTCTTCTATCTTGATTTCTCCGTTACCATTTGCATACGGCTGTACTGTAAAGCACTTGTGTTGTCCTTTCCTTGTTATCAGCTCTGGTTTGTCCACAGTAAATTGTAGGAAACGATAGGAATTCAGATTCCTTGTCCATAAAAATGCCTAAAGGTCTGTTTCCTTTACCTGGTGAAAAACTAATAATCTTTTTGACATTTTCAGTCACATCTGGTTTTTGTAATATAGTATCTGTGACCAATGATAGGCGGTCTTCTACTTCACACCTTGCATCATCATCATCATCGGTTTTAGAATCAGTGATACCGGTAGCTTCACTGCTTACAGATTGCTCCGTGTTCTAAGGGGTCACTGGAATGAAGTTCATTTGGTTTATTGATGCTGGAGTTTACAAACGCTTGCCAATCATCATCTTCATTTGTATGCACTATTGCCATTATTGAGCCAATTCTCCTGGACCCCTATATGTTCATTTTGAAACAGTTCACTTGTTTCAACAAGGTAATTTGCAGCTTCCAACACGTTTCTTGGTCTAACATTCTGAAACTGATAATGGTGCTCGTAACTTAATTTTTTTTAATTTGATAGGAATTATGGTTTGTGATTAATTTATAGAGCAGGGATGGCGCAGTGGTGAGAGCACTCGCGTCGCACCAATGTGGCACGGGTTCGAATCCCGGACTCGGCGTCATATGTGGATTGAGTTTGTTGTTGGTTTTCGTCTTCGCTCCGAGAGGTTTTTCTCCGGGTACTCCGGTTTTCCCCTCTCCTCAAAAACCAACACTTCGATTCGATCTGGAAAGTGTCTCCAATTAGTGCCCCGCGCTAAATACATTGACACTTAAATTAAGTGATTTATTTTTATTTTTATTATGTTTTTTTACAGGTCTTGATAGAGTATGTATAACTGAATTCACATCAGCTGGTACATTAACAACATTGCCATGATTAGATAGTTGTCGACCTCTAGGGGGTTTACGTATTTGTATAAATGGTATGCATGGGGATATCAATCTTTCTTCTAAAGGTGTCAAGTTAGGACATTCAGGTTTCACAGGAAATCCCATTTTGTTAGCCTTAGAACATGCTGGTAACTTCCTATCACTTAGTTTTGAATAACAGCAAACCCATTCGATATTGCAAGTAGATTTCTTGTGCACTTAGTGTATTTGTTAGCATCACACTTTGTAACCGATGATCCATACCTTAATGCTATCATGGAAAGACTGAATCACAGCTACTTTTATTGAACACCAACACTACGAATGTTCATGTGATAGTTAGATTCACCATTCAGTTGATGAGATACTTTTCTAAAAATACAGTCACCTGCACCCCCAAGATCAAATAGCGACAAACCATGTTGAGCTAATCTAGATTGCAGCAACATAAAAGCATCAGCAGGACCTGGGTTCAATTCAATGTCACCTGAAGTAAAAATCTTTGGCCTTGAAGCAATATAAATAGCATGAGTCACAACAGTAAGCAACAAGTATTTTTTCCAACACAATCCAATTGCAAGGTGAATTCAGTAATCACTGTAATTTCGACGGTTCGCTGTCACGGCGGGCGCTTCCACATTTATTTATAAACTGTAACTTATTTTTTTGAACATTGCGATGCTTCTCCAACTCCATTCCTGCTATTACTTAAGCTTAAATGGCTGCATAAGTCTTCCAACCGATGTTAATTTGTTGTCCTGGTTGGCCACTTAAAGTGCTACTATGATCAAATTTTTACCTCTTGAATTTTAAGGTTTATCACATAGAATTCTAGGAAAGATTAAAAACGCCGTGTACCGTTTCTTAATATCTGCATTGGTTCCGAAGATATTCACGTTTGAAAAATGCGTAAAATATGTAAATGAGAGGACTGATAACGTCACAAACTCAACCGAATTTTGGTCAAATGTTATAAATAGAGCTATCACAGTCAATTTATAACAGTCCCCTCCAACCTGATTTCAATATTTTAGTGATTTTCAGCTTGAAAAACATTTAACAAGGCCACGAACTCGACCTACCATATTTATACGCTTGCTGGATCATGCAGATGAGGCACCATTGGCAAATATCAAAATAGAATGCCAAATATGGCCAGCAAGGCCTTAAGTATCAGGGAGGACTGGAACCCAGTATGTTGCCATGGTAACAAAACTGATAAGCTCACATTATGGACCTCACCTTGAACAATGTCACTGCAACGAATCAAGCATTTCTGATACAAATTCGCTGAGATATCTTTTTTCATAATATTTGACCAAAATTCTGTTGAGTTTGTGACGTCATCACTTGGCTAATTTGCATATTTTAAAAACTTGAATATCTCGGGAACAAAAAGAGATATTTGAAAATAGTAAATAGCATTCTTCTTCACGTACAGACCACTTGTTTATGTTTAAAAATGGCTCAGATTAGAAAGACACGAATTTCGTCATAGTAGCACTTAAAGTTCTTTGGTGAAGCCGTCAATTGTGCCAATGTTTCTCATGTTTTCAATACTTATTTCCTGCAAGAAGTGCTCTTTTCGCTCATATAAGTTCGACAAATAAGAATCATTTTCAACAAAGCTTAACACATTAGCATGAGATTTACTCATTGTTGTAAGTCTGTCTCTAACACAGTTCTAAACCTTAACTTTAAATATTCTCAAGAAAGAAACGAAGTGACAACTGTCTAACACGTGCTCTCGCACTGAACTGAAATATGGCCAACGAAAACTAGTCTGCGGGGTGGCCCGAAAAAAACAGTCAGGGACCCAGAATCCCGTGGGGTTCCTAGTCAATAAGATTACAACATCTCCCCTCTAACAGGATTCAATGAGTCTTTGTCGCTTTTTAACTTGCCGTCCAGGTCTTGTAGTAATGGGTGACCTGTGTACATCTGCTGTGAATTTGGTTGGTACTTCTGCTTCTGTGGATGCCGGTTGGTCAGTTTCAGGCAAACATGGACTCCTGGGTGAGTCATGAAATGGTGGAACTACAGGATCACGCAGCGGTGGGTGCATGGGCTGATCATTTTGAACTGAGATGATCTGTCTCCTATTTCTTCTGTAAATACGCCCTTGGTCATCTTCCAAGAGGTATGACCTTGGCAACACTTCTGCTTTGCGCCATTCTTGCTCTCTGTTTGGACTAATTCGCACCTTGTCTCCCACCTCAAGTGGAGGCAAATGTTTGCTTTGTTTGTCATAGTTTCTCTTGGAAATGTTCTGGCGAAGTTTGCGAGGGAGTACTGGAGCTTCAGAGAAGAGCTAAGCGTAGAAGATGGGCTGCTCTTCAAATCTGACCGACTAGTTGTCCCAAGACCATTGAGAGCCGAAGTGTTGGATAGAATTCATGGAGCACACTTAGGAGAAAACAAAAGGGACGTGAAGCTCTTTACACCTGACAGGCGATTTGCTACCTCCTCTACAGTAGCCATTAGATCATAATCATGAGCACTCTGCAGAGTGAGATCTGGCTTTTTAAGCCATTCGCCTCGTAATTCATGGGATAACACTCCACCAACAAAACGATCCCTTATTAATGAGTCTCTTTTAGATCTCCAATTTCACATGTCAGGGACAGTCTCTTTAGTTCACTTACCAAATTATCAATTCGCTCTCCCTCCTTCTGGTTTCGCTGATTAAACACTAGTCGCTCATAGATAACATTCCTAGCCCCTTCACATAGTTCCTTAAACTTCTTACAGACATCGTCATAACACTCATTGCTCTCTCCCGCGTTGAAAACAAAATGACTGTACTCCTCGATAGATCTCGATAGCTTCTGGCCCAGCACAATGAAGTAACATGTTTACCTTTAGTTTATCTGGTTTCTCATCTTTCGCTTTCGCCACAAGGTAAATTTCAAACTACATTAGAAACTTCCTCCAGTTTTCCGATGCGTGTGCATCCAGCACTAGCGGACCAGGCGCGCGGGAATCTCTTTCGGTCATTAGGACACGACTTGTCACCTTTTTCGTACCTTCTTGCAATTCGTTCACTTCTCAAAAATCGACCACGTCTGACACCATGTTGTAAGTCTGTCTCTAACACAGTTCTAAACCTTAACTTTCAATATTCTCAAGAAAGAAACGAAGTGACAACTGTCTGACACGTGCTCTCGCACTGAACTCAAAAATGGCCTCCAAAAACAGTCTGCGGGGTGGCCCGAGAAAACAGTCAGGGACCCAGAATCCCGTGGGGTCCCTAGTCAATAACATTACAACACTCATTTTGAAGTCACTTTCCAGTTAAAGCTACAAAATCATCACAATGAAAGCTCCGAGCAGGATTATCACACGATGCACACGCAGCGCTTTTTCCAGCAGGGGTCTTCGGGAACGATAGACAGAGCCGTTTTATCGGGCGCTTTCGTGCCGGGCCGACTAATTACGAAAGTGTCTACACCTAGTGACAGATTTTCATATCGCAGGTGCCCACAATAACTCGTTCTAATGCTACGCGTAATCCTCGAGTAAAAAATGGACCTGCAACCAGGAAGAATCATGATAACAAATAAAATTTGACGCTGATCAGTTCACTTGAGATATATAAAATTGAATGTTTAAAATTCTAGCGTTTCGGCTAAAAGAGCAATGCAAATTTGAACTTTGATCTGACGGAAAAGATAATCAAATAGCTCAAAATTTGCATTTCTCTTTATATACATCATGCTCTTTTAAGCAATTCTTATCACTTCTCAACTGATGTCGGAAGGCTAGAGTATTAGCCGAAACGTTGGGATTTTACAACATTTACACAATTTTCTGTAAACCATCTGATGATTTTTGCAAATTTGCGAAATACTAAAAGCAAGCTACTTGGCAGTTGATTTGACATTTCCGCGATGGTAAGACTTCCGCTGTCATTAAACAAGTCTTTCCATATTCCTCTCTTTCTGAAGTCGCATCGCAGTGACATGGCCTTAACAAACTTTACTGAAGATCAAGAGTACAAGTCCTTCGGAGAACTAGTTTGTTTACCAGAAAACAAAGAAGGAATCCATAACCAGCTGATATGTCTTTCAGTGATGAACATTTTTCTGTCCATTACTGCATTTCTGGGGAACACTCTGATCCTAGTTGCTCTTTACAAGGCGTCTTCACTTCATGCTCCGTCCAAACTCTTGCTTCGTTCCCTGGCGATAACTGATCTGTTTGTTGGTATCATTGTGGAGCCTCTCGCTGTGACTTCTTGGATGTCAATGGTGCACGAACGATGGAATATTTGTCGTTTTGCATACGATGCCTCTTTTGTGGCAGCATATACTTTGTGTTCAGTGTCTTTGTTGACATTGACTGCAATAAGCGTGGACAGACTTCTCGCCCTGTTGTTACGGCTCAGATACAGACAAGTTGTAACTTTGAAGCGAACATATGTTACCCTAACAACATTTTGGGTTCTGTCTATAGTACTCTCGTCAATTTATGTTTTAAATCACCAAATAACGATGTGGTTTGGTAGGTGTGTTATATCATTGTGTCTAGTCACCTCAGTTTTCTCTTATGTCAGAATTTTCTTTACTCTCCGCCATAATCAAACTCAAATACAAAATTCTGTTCAACAAGAACAATCAAGCCAAACAGTTCCACTAAACATAGCGCGGTACAGAAAGACTGTGTCCAGTACACTGTGGGTGCAGTTGGCTTTAATTTTTTGTTATCTGCCATACAGTATAGTGCTGGCTTTGAAGACTGAACGGATGCTGACTCCATCCTTTTTCCTTGCTAGAGTATTTACTTTGACTTTAGTTATGTTAAACTCCTCATTAAACCCGATTCTTTACTGCTGGAAGATCACGGAAGTGAAACAAGCAGTGAAGGAAACAGTGAGACAACTTTGCTGTTCGTAGATTTTAATAACAAGAAAGATTTTAACTTAACTGTATAGCTTAGTTTGCCTGGAGCCTTTTTCAAGTTTAATACATTGTATAGAGCATCAAGACAGAATTTCTCATGCTTTCACAATTGAAATTGTTTGAAAAGAGTAGGTGACCTAGACCCCGGTATGGTGGTCCATCTCTCTATCATTTGTCTTCTGTCTTTCACAAGCATGCAGGGGTTTGGTTGGTGCATGAGATCAAAGTATGGACTGAAAGCTTCTGCCAGTGGCGCCTTTACATGCTGACGTCCAATCACACCCACAGAAAAATAATAAACCGCCATGAGATTATGTGATATGTGCGGTTCATAAATACAA
This sequence comes from Pavona decussata, assembly GCF_977016875.1. Lineage (NCBI taxonomy): Eukaryota > Metazoa > Cnidaria > Anthozoa > Scleractinia > Agariciidae > Pavona > Pavona decussata. The sequence continues at coordinate 1,305,443 of NW_028145665.1, read as the reverse complement.
TACCAATATCATTCAAGGTAATGATGAATATTACCAGTTCAAAACGCAATTACGGAGAAAAGAGCCGTCTGGTAAGGGTTAGTCGAAATTATTTTAGTAGTTTTATTACCACTCAGCTTAAATTGGGTCTACTTTGAACGGCTGCCGTTGAAAATTAGAAGACGAATTAACTATTAAACCTGCCAGTGGTAAATCAAATACTCAATTTTCTGTAGACCATCTGATGCTTTATGCAAATTTAGGAAATAAATGTGGCAGTTATTTTGGCAATTCCGCCATAGTTAAAGATTTCCGCTGTCATTAATAAACAAGTTTTTCAAAATTCATCTTGTTTTCTAGTCGCATCGAGCTAACACGGCCATGATAAACTTTGCTGAAGATGACGAGTACAAATCCTTGGGAGAAGAGGCTTCCTGACCAGAAACCACAGACAGAATTCATAACCAGCTGATTCTATTTTATTTTTTATCATTTGCTAATCCTTTACTAATGAATATTGGTTCCGTGAAGATAAAACAATTTTTTTTCTATAAAAATAAAATATTATGCAAGTCGTTACGTGTGTTATTTTAACAAATATATTCATTTCCAGGCGAGAAAACCGTCCTTTTGAAATGTCATGTCGAACATGTCGATCAGCTCAGAAAGGTTCTTGACATTTAAGAAGCTTTATTTCAAAATGAAAGATCTATTCTTCTTGGCAAGCCTACTCTGAAATCTATGCAAGTGGAATTTGGAGAAAAAAATGTTATAAGCTCAATCACTGTGGCCCTTCAGACGACATGGCAGCGGACTTGACACCAGCTCAGGTTTTTTGCACCGACTTTTTATCTACTGAATAACTATTCGGTGGAGCGCGCTTTAATCCGGCGTATAGGCCTACCCAGTGGATAAAGTCAGTTATCCGCCCTTTGAACAACCGGGGTCTCATGCTCTTTGCAAATTACGAAACAAGTAAAAGTATTTGACAGTTGATTTGACATTTCCGCGATATTAAGACTTCCGTTGTCAGTAAATAAGTCTTTAGAAATACGTCTCATTTGGTGTTCGCATCGCAGTCACATGACCTTAACAAACTTTACTTAACATGAAGAGTACCAATCCTTCGGAGAACAGGATTGTTCAGCTGAAATCACAGGAGGCATCCACAACCAGCTAATGTGGCTCTCAGAAATACACAGTTTTCTGTCCATTACTGCATTCTGGGGAATACTATGATCCTAGTCGCTCTTCACAAGGAGTCTTCACTTCATGCGCCGTCAAACTCTTGTTTCGTACCCTGGTGGGAACTGATCTGTGTGTGATATTATGTGGAGCCTCTGGTTGTGACTTCTTGGATGTCTGCTGCGAACGAACAATGGAATATTTGTTTGTTGGAATCATTGTCGAGCCTTTGGCTGTGACTTTTTGGATGTAAATGGTGAAGGAAAGATGGAATATTTGTCGCTTTGTACCTGACGCCGCGTTTACAACAGGATAAACAAACAACAAACAAACAACACTTTATTAACAATAGACAGTTACAAGGTGTTATATACCTACCCGCAAATAGCTGAAGCTAGTCGAGGCGGGTAGGTATGTTTATGCTAAACTAAATACAAAAACATTTGGTGTTTACAACTGAATTGACTAAAATAAAAGTTAAATAAGTAGTAAACAAACAAGTGACGCAAAAAAGGGGATTCGCTAGCTGATAGAAATTAAAGGATTGTTACATATTCAGAAGCTTTTCATTATTTCAAGAATTGAAGAAGGTGTAAGGTAAGCATTTTCTTTTTTTAAAATGTTGATTAGTATTTCATGTATTTGTTTCTTGAATAGTTTTCTGTTGTCAGACTTTCTAATATTATCCGGTAAAGAATTCCATAGCCGTGCACCAAATCGAGAAAATGAATTCTTTAGTTGATCAAGACGTGAAGACATGATATAAAATTTGTCGGCGGTTGCTGACCGGGTGTTGTAGGAGTGTATATCTGAGACATGTTTAAATAAATTTTGAATATGAACAGGTGCTAGTTTGTTTTGGATATCATACATTAAACAGGAAACAGATTCGACATAGAGAAAATGAACAGGTAGGATGTTAAGTTTAATGAAGTAAGGAATAGCGTGTTCACTTTTTGTAGAAAAGTTCATCAAACGTAGAGCTCGTTTTTGTAGGAGAAGGAGCTTTTCTAAGTTAGACTGAGAAGCTTGACCCCACGAACTAATTCCATACATGAGGTAGGGGGAAATAAGAGATTGATATAACTTAACAAGAATAGAAAAGGGTACAAAATGTCTCAATTTAGCTATGATGCCAATGGCCTTGCTCATTTTTAGGGCGATTAAATCTATATGAACTTTCCAGTTGAGATTCTTGTCAATGAGTATGCCAAGATATTTCACATGATCTTTACATTCTAATGTTGAATATGAAACTTTATCATTGTCGTAAATATTTATCGTTGGTTGATAAGGAAGTTTCTTTTTGTAATTAAGAAATATTACATAATTAGATTTCTTAGTATTTAGAGTTAATTTGTTCGCTGTTAGCCATTCGCAAAGTTTGTTTAATTCAGTGTTTACTTCTAGTTCTAAGGATTTAAGGTTCCTATTACTGCAAAGGATACTAGTGTCATCAGCAAATAAATAAAAATTGAACTTATCTGAACAGTTAGTGATATCATTTATATACAACAAAAAGAGTAAAGGCCCTAGAACAGAACCTTGAGGAACGCCACATTCCGTAGGGGCCTTTTCAGAAATATGGGGACCGATATTAGTTGTTTGTGAACGCGATTTGAGATAAGAAGAGAACCAATCGTTGACTATCCCTCTTATTCCATAATGATATAATTTCTGCAGCAGTATTTCATGGTTTACCGTATCGAATGCTTTCTTTAGATCAATGAAGATGCCACAAGTATACAGCTTTTTATCCATATTGTTTTGAATAGTGTTAATAATATCTAGCGTTGCATGCTGGGTAGAATGTTGTTCTCGAAAGCCGTATTGAGATGGAACAAGAATATCTGTTTTACTTAAGTAGGATTTTAAGCGCACACACATCAATCTCTCAAAGATTCTATTAAAGTTTGAAAGAAGTGAGATAGGTCTGTAATTGTTTGGATCTGTCTCGTCACCGTCTTTGTAAATGGGAATGACTTTTGCGTGTTTAAGTTTTGAAGGGTAATTCCCACAATTAATTGAAGCATTGAATATATTCGCCAAAACATAAGAGAGGGTAGAGCTAGCACATTTTAAGATTGAAGTTGGACTCGAATACAGACCATGCGCTTTGTTGTTGGAGATGGACAGAATTTCGAGTTGAACCTCGTAAGGGGTCACAGGAACAAAAAAGAAAGAATTCAGGTGACTGGTTTGACGATAATAATCAGTGAAATGGTGCAAAGATCGGGGTAGCTTCGAAGCTAGTTTGCGTCCAATGGAGGCAAAGTGGCTGTTAAGAATATTGGCAATTCGGGATGGGTCTTGCGTAAAACCGCTGTTATCAGGTTCCTTGAGTTTACAGATGAATTTTCGATTTCTCTTTTTGTTTAGCAAAGTATTAATACATTCCCATGTCTTCTTAACACTCAATAAGTTAGATTCGAAGTATTTATAATAATACTGTTTTTTGCTTAAACGGGTTAGTGTCAAAATTTGATTTCTATATAATTTATATTTCTCATTATCGCCTGACAAAAATAGTTTGTTCTTGACTTTTATTGATCGTCTAATGCCTTTAGTAATCCATGGTTTCGAAAATTGCTTTGCCTTACGACCTGAAAGCTTTTTTAACGGTGCGTGTTTATTGACCAGTTTATTAAATCTATTGTAAAACGTCGAGAAAATTTTATCGATGTCTTGATGAGTGTTTGTAATGATAATGTCCCAGTTGATTTGAGTAAGTTCATTGTTAAAATCATCAGGTGAAAATTTAGAATAATCCCGCACTTTATGTGGAAGAGATAGGACTCGATTAGTAGGGTTACGTGAAATACAGAACTGAGAAAAATGGTCAGTTAAATCGGAGATTATATTGCCACTTACAAGGAATTGCTCGAGGTCATTTGTAAAGATATTGTCAATAAGTGTAGCCGACGTGTTATGTACTCGAGTGGGTTTGTCAATGGTTGGAATAAGGTGAAGGCTTTGAGCGGTCAATAAAAAATTTTGGCTGATATTAGAAGATTGCGACTTGAGTAGGTCAATGTTAAAATCCCCGACTATATAGACGGGCTTATCATAGAAAATATATTTTTCGACAGCTTCGTCAAAATATGATTGAAAAGATTCCGGAGAATTGTGTTGTCTATAGAGAATCCCGCACACAATGTTTTTCTGTTTATCCAAAATAATTTCAATCCACAGAGCTTGGTAGGCCTCATTAGAGGTCTTTTCTAGTACCATGTAATTTAGAGTGTCATTGATATACATTCCAACACCTCCAGATGCCAGGGGCGTTGGGACGTACTCAAAGTTGTAACCTTTTAATTGTGGGATATTTTGATCCGAATTAGCATAAGAAATTTTGGTTTCCGTGAGTCCAATAACAGAAAATTGAAAGTCTAGTTCATCTAAAAGATGTGTTTGCAGATTGTCAATGTTTCGTCTAATACTTCTTATGTTATTATGGAAGATTGAAAATCTGCGTTTTGTTTGATTTCTATCTAGGGTTTTTGCAAACTCACAAAAACTATGTGGTGTATAATATTTACATCGGATACAAGTATTTAATTGGTCTTCGTGATCATCTGGATGGGTATTAAGGCTAAACAAGTCAATGTCGTGAAAGCTACGTAGTTTATCTAAATATTTTTTAGTGGGTAAGTTCGAAGAGAGAAGATTGTTGAATTGTTCATGTGAATTAATTATGTCATAACCATAATAAGGAAGATCACGCATCAACAGCCTGTTAACTTTTTGCTGTTCCTTACTTTGGCTTCGTTTTCTCATCGCAAATATAAAGCAGATTCCATGCTTACCACATTCAGTTTCTCACAAATTACTCATCCTCATTTTGTGCATCAGATCCTTGGGCTGTCGCCGCGTTCTCTGGTATCAGAGTGGCAAGATCATCCATCCTATTAAGCTTAATGATTCTTGATGTATCATTTTGGCGCAGGTAGATCGCGGATTTTTTAGCCCAGCAGTATTTATAGTTATTGGCGGACTTAAAGCGTTTGGCTTCGTACAATAACTCTTGTAGCCGCGGAGTAAGGTGGTCGTAGATGCCAATGTGGTTGATCGATACATTAATCAAATCGAGATCCGCAGCTCTTATATTGTTGGCAGATCTTCTTGCCGTCATGACTTTCTCTTTAGCTAGTCGCCGAACGAATTTACAAATGATAGGATTCGGGCTATTCGTCTGAGCTGATTTTGCTGGGACCCGGTGGGCGATGTCGATATCCTGAATTGAGATGTCTGCTCCTATACATGAATATAGTTTCAGACATATTGAGGTTGTGTCTTCGGGAGACTCCGTTTCTGACACTTGTGGAATGCCAACAATCTTGACATTGTACTGATAGCTGTACAGTTCAAAAGAGTCGATGGCTTGAGAAATTCGATCGACTTGCGATGAAATTGTGTCGAGTTTACTGGATAGTCGCTTAATTTGATCCCACATCTCTTTTCTACCCGCTGTGAGATCATCATATTCGTCGCTTAAGAATTGGACGCCATGTTCTTGTTCTTCTCTGTTTGTTATTGTAGTCTTCAGCGAAGCTTTTAACGACTCCAGCTCTGATTCGAAGCTTTTCAGTTTCGATTTCAGTTCGTCATTCTCTTTCCTGAGCGTTTTGACCGACATGAGGAACTTGGTACTGTAAAATTCACACCAAAATCGATTCAAATACTGGAGCGGACTTTGGCGCGTCCGAACTCCTCGAACGGCGCGTCCGAACCCAGATTTGTGTTCAGTGTCTTTGTTTCCACTAACTTCAATAAGAGTGCACAGACTTCTCGCCTTGTTGTTAGGGATCAGATACAGACAAGTTGTAACTTTGAAACGAACATATGTAACTTTAACTGTTTTCTTAGTTCTGCCGATTGTCTGCTCAACAATTTACTTTGTGAATCACCATATAACGTCCAATTAGCTGACAATTAGGTTGCTGACAATAAACGACGATGTTTCTTCTGTGCCTTAATTCCTTGGCAATAACTGACCTGCACGATATCACGCCTATTTACGAAACATAAAACAAAAATATACAATTAGAGGGAAAATAAAATTTGACTGGTAAAAACCGATTGTTTACTGCTGGAAGATCACAGAAGTGAAACAGACAGTAAGGGAAACAGTGAGACAACTTTGCTGTTCATGGATTTAAATCTCTAAAAAGAAATTTTATTCCGTTAACTGAACTGGACAGCTTAAATTGACTGTTGCCATTATCAAGTTTTCAGCATCAAGACGGAAATTCTCATACTTTTACAACTGAAATTTTCGGTGAAAGTATCGTTAGCATCGCCCATAAGGAAGAACTTTTTGCTGCTCAATGTCAAATTCATTAAACAAAGTGTCATAAAGTTTACTTTCCATGTTTCTAACGACGTTTTCTGTCGTAAACTCAGTTGTTATAATCACTATCAAGATGAAGCATATATTATGAAGCTTACGTCAAATTAGTTAGCGATCGCACAAGGGGCGATGTTTTAATTTCGTCGATAAATTGGAAGCTGCTAATTTGTGGACCTGGTTCTACTACTCAATATTGGTTGTTGTTAAAGGCCATAAGAAAACATCAGAGACAAAATAAATAATTAACTGAACTAACAAATGACTGCGACAAGTTTGAGTTTTCTTATTGATTTCACGTAAGAATAAACAAGCACACTTACGAAGGTAAAGAGATAAGGCAGTTTATTTTCTCCAGCAAGACTTAAACTTTTACGGAAGAAATAAAGCAAATGGCTGCAAGTGCGAAGGTGAAATGTTATTAACTCAATTACTCACTGTGCGCACTGAAAATTGATAAATAAATATTCGGTGGGCTGTGTAGGTACCTTTTGCCTTCCAATCAACACCTATTTGAATATTCAAACTTGTATTAACAGCCACCAGTAAGTGGACACTGGAAGCCTGTGTCATATGGAAGCTTTCATTTCCAGCCAGAACGCAAGCTGCGCGATTTTGACAGTTGTATTTCGGTCCACACACCACGGCATCTTTGACCTTTTGACTATCTATTGAAACCTTTTGTAGTTTAAAAACAATTGAACCAAATCGAACTTAATGTATAAACAAAGTCATCCACCCGAGCTGACGATCATGTTGCAGGCAATAAAGAAAAATAGATGTCCATCTGTGTCTTAATGGAGATCACGTAGAGTAAGACGAAGATTAGCCTGCGTAGCTGGCGGTATTGTAGGCGCGCGCGAAATAAAGTTTTGGCGGCGGAGCCGCTTGAAGCGAGCGGCGAAGCAGCGAGAAATATCAAAGTCCCCCTACCCATTCTCCTCGCGGCTTAACTTTATTTCGCGCGCCCCCACAATACCGCCAGAGACGCAGGCTAGACGAAGATATGTAAGTTTAGGGATAATCATGAGCGCCACGAACTGTCTAACAAAAACGATCGACCAGGACGGGGCAGCGGGCGTTTTGAAGAAGCAAAATGGCCCAGCCAACTGCCTCCCATCCAAGCTGACAATTATGTTGCTGACAATAAATGAAGATGCTTCAGTCTGTGTTAATCGTCTTGAATGTCTCGGCTGTGCAATAACATCACGTGGGTTTAGTCACACATACAAGAAACAAAGTATAATTGGAGAGGCGATGAAATGTGAGCGGTAGAACCTGTAGATAAACTTGCAGCAATTAATCTGTAACGAAGGCAAAGAAAGTTTGGGTCAACTCCTACTGATTTATTCCAAAAAGAAACGAATAATTAATAGCACTAATATTGTGGATGTTTATGGAGAAGCGAATTGTGCATGTAGCTACAGGTCAAGGTAGTTCAATGCTATTGGTTAAAATTCAGGCTAGAATAGTTCCCACAATAACACTGGCTGGACAATCCTTCAACTTTGGTTATTATATGAGATCGCTTGCTTTATCGCGGTCAAGTATGTTAATAAACTTTTAGTGATCTGCCGTCTTCCGTTATATAAAAAACCTGAAGAACCGTCGTGAAATCTTTTCCGTGGACATTCTTTTTTCAAAGAATGAAGGTGGAACGCCATTAGTGGCGATTATGGTCAGCACAAAATAAGGGTCATATTAACAGGTTACGATAAAGTGTTATACGCTTCAAAATAGAGTAGAGACAATGAGAAACCTTAAACAAGGGAAGGCCGCAGAAATTACAAGACTAATTAACGTTCACAGCTGCTACATGCAGACCAAATACAGTTTTAAAAAGACATTCTTAACTCAGCAGTTGTCAATTATAGGTAAACCATCTGATGCTTTTTGTAAATTTACGAAATAAGTAAAAGAACTTGACATTTTATACAATTTGACATTACCGCGAAATATTTCCGCAGCGGCTGACAGAGCTGGTTGGCGGAGTTGTGTTGGGGCCTTATGTGTCGCATGGTACGAAGTAGATAGGTAAAGGGTGAAGACTTCCGTTGTCATTAAACAAGTCTTTAGAAATTCATTTCGTTGGTACCGGTAACATGGCCTTAAAAAAACTTTACTGAAGATGAAGACTACAAGTCCTAAGGAGAACAGGCTTGCGCACCAGAAATCAGAAAGGAAATTGAAATTCATAACCAGTTGATACGTCTTTCAGTTATAACCAGTTTTCTGTCCATCAATGCATTTCTGGGGAATACTCTGATTTTTGTTGCGCTTCACAAGGAGTCTTCACTTCATGCGCCGTCCAAACTCTTGTTTCGTACCCTGGCAACAACTGATCTGTGTGTTGGTATCATTTTGGAACTTCTGTCAACGGTGAACCAACGATGGAATGTTTGTCGCTTTGCCTACGATGGAAGTTATTTCACAGGATTTCTTTTGTGTTCAGTGTCTTTGTTGACATTGACTGCAATAAGCGTGGACAGACTTCTTGCCCTGTTGTTAGGACTTCGATACAGACAAGTTGTAACTTTACAGCGAATATATGCAACTCTCGCTGTAATTGGGATTCTTTCGATTATCGGCTCAGCAATGTACTTTTTGAATCACCATATCACGGTATGGTGTATTAATATAGGTCTGCCATTGTGCCTAGACATCTCAGTTTTTTCCTATTTAAAAATTTTCTTTATTCTTCGTCATCAACAAGCCCAAGTGCAAAATCATGTTCAACAAGGACAACCGAGCCAAACAGTTCCACTGAACATAGCGCGATACAGAAAGACAATGTCCTGTGCACTGCGGGTGCAGTTAGCTTTACTTGTTTGTTATCTACCATATGGTATAGTGAACAATCAAAAGATCCCAGTAACTGCATCCTCTTTCCTTGCTAGGGAATGTACAGCATATTTAATATTCTTAAATTCCTCATTAAACCCGATTTTTTACTGCTGGAAGATCAGAGAAGTGAAACAGGCAGTGAAGGAAACAGTGAGACAACTTTGCTTTCCGTGGATTTAGATAACAAGAAAAATTTTAACTGAACTTCACAGGTTAGTTTGCCTGGTGCCTGTTTCAAGTTTAATACATGTGTTTTTGTATAAAGCATCAAGACAGAAATTCTCCTGCTTTCAAATTTGAAATTGTGGTGTATATTAGTTTTGTTAGATGTGGTAGAATTCTTCGCACTTAAGAAAAGGATGAATATTATTAGAATTAAGATAAATTTCCAAAAGCTGGATCTGTCTGGATAGGGTTTAGAAATTCTCGCTAAACCAGCCGCTATTCGTAAAGGAAGTCAGATGTTTTTACTGCTTAATGTAAAATTTATAAAAATAACCTGAAAGAATAATTAACAATTATTCACCAAAGTGGAGGTGAATTTACCGAGCCGCGAAGCGGCGAGGTAAATATCCACCACTTTCACCGACACTGAGGTGAATAATTGTTTTAGTATATACCACACAAGCTGAACAACTAGCGGGCCAGAATTCCTTTATTTTTGACAGTGCACTGACAAATGGTGGGAAATTTTAAAATCTCGCGCGCCGCGCGGTAAGCGATTTCTTGTTGTAGAAAGTTCCGTCTCGCTTTTCTGCGAACAATGAAAACTTTTTGAAACACTTGTTTAGTTGCTAAGGTGTCATTTCTTTAATTGTTGTGTGATATTCGTCTTGATTTTGAAACCATGCTCCAAAACATTAGATGTTTCATTGTCTACATTGTAATTATAGTGCTCGGCAGTTTTCGTAAACAAGGCATTGTAGTTTCATTTTTCGCCTTAGAATATGAGGTTGGAAAGATTAAATTTAATACCGTCAAACTAAACTTTATAGCCATTTTTGTATTTTTTGTAACAGCTGCCTCGTTTATCTAAATAAATTCCTCTTTAGTGACCGTGGCGAAACGGGACCCCATCTTGTTTTTCTTCGGTTGCTCGGAGGTGAATAGTACTTGGCTAATCACCTCCGAGATAGCCAATCAGCGCGCGCGAAAGGCACTATTCACTTGTGTGGTATATACTAATAGGGAATATTTGTAACGTCATGTTTCTAATAGTAACATTTTCTGTCGTGAACCCTGTCGTTATTTGTGTATATATATCAGTCTATTACAGTGAAGCTTATCTTTTGAAGCTTAAGTCAAATTAGCTGAGAGTTACACCAGGGAATCTGTTAAACTAGAGCGATGAATAGGAAGCGGTTAAATTTTTTAGGGCAAATTTTTCTTTCATATTTGACAATCGCACTTGTCTTTAATGTTTGTATCGTTGCTAGCAAAGGCCACAGGAAACCATCGGAGACAAGTTAGTTTAGCTGAAGAGATGATTGATCTAATTTGAGAAGTTTGACTCTTAGTTCATTCTACGAAGAGGCATTAAAAGACACACATTTACGAAAGAAAAGAGACAAGGCAGTTAAATTTTGTCAAGAAGCATTTTCTGACATAATTTCAGAGAAAAGAGCGACCAAGGAAGGGTTAATCGAAATTATTTAAGCATTTTTATTTTCACTCAGCTTAAAATTGGATCTACTTCGAGCGACCGAATAAAAATTTCACAAAGGAAGGCCGCCGTTAAATTAGAAAAGGAATTAACTTTTAAACCTGCCAGTGGCAGACCAAATAAACAATTTTCTGTAAAACATTATAATGATAACAATCTTTTATTAGGAAGCTCCATCACTAAAAGTGGTTCACATAGAGGTCCTAAAACTAGATACGTATTATATAATGATACAACTAGCCGAATAATAAAATATAGAGCAAAAATCGAAATATACATAAACTTAAATATAAAAAGCAAAAAAGGGCACTTTAAAAAACTGGCAAACTTGCTGAATTTCTTACAATTCTCTCTAACTCATTAAAGTCTTTGAAACAGTGGTACCGCGAACGATGTTTCCCCCTTTTTACAAATTACGAAATAAATTGAAGCCGTCGTTTAGTAGTCGCATCGAAGAAACATAAACAAATCGTAAGACGAACAGGCCTGCTCACCACTTTTCCGGCCCCTGCATCGGTATATATAGGGTTTAGAAATTCTCGCTAATCTAGCTACTATTTGTAAATTAAGGGAAATGTTTTAGCTGTTTAATGTAAAATTCATTAAGATAAAGAAATAACGCAAGTGCCATGTTTCTGACAGGGACATTTTCTGTCATTAACCCGCTCGTTGTTTGTATGTATATCAGTCTATTAAGACGAAGTTCATCTTTTGAAGTTTACGTCAAATTAATTAAGGGTTGCAGCAAGGAATTTGCTTTAACTTGGTCGTTAAATTGGAAGCTGTCATTTTCTGAGGGCAAATTTTTCTTTCAAATTTTTTCCAATCGCACTTGGCTATAGAATGTGCGCGGTTAGTTGAGTAAAGGCAACAGGAAAACTCCGGAGACAAATTAGAGTTTAGCTATAGTTGAAGAGATGATTAAGCTTATTGATCGGTCTGAATAGGGTTTCCAAATTGCCGCTAAACCAGCTGCCATTTGTAACCTAACGGAGATGATTTTGCTACTTAATGTAAAATTCATGAAATAAAGAATAATAAGAAACATTTGACTTGTATAATTTCTGATAGTAAAATTTTGGTGTTTTGCACCCAGTCGTAATTTGTATGTATATGAGTCTATTTAGGTGAAGCAGTGGCTCTAGTGTTTGTGCGATTGCTAGCAAAGGCCACAGGAAACAACCGGAGACAAATGAAAGATGATTAAGCCAATTCGGGAAGTTTGACTTTTTAGTCATTCTACGAAGAGACATCAAAAGAAGCACATTCAAAAAGAGAAAGAGATAAGGCAGTTTACCTTTCTCAAGCAGCACTTTTCTGTAAATGTGAAATGTTATTGGCTGAACTGGAAAATGAAAATGAATCAACCTGACGAGAGGAAGGGCACTTCTTAATCGTCGTCGTTTTCTTCTTTTTGTGGTCTTTGCGATCAGATTTTCCAACAAAAATGGGCGGTACACCCATTGGGGCAAAATACCCGCGAGTACTCACCGATATTTGTTGCTGACCTTGAATCTAGTTCGAGACAATTTCAGAGAAAACAGCATCCAGGGAAGGATTTGTTGAATTTATCCATGCAAATTTTTTTTTCCTTCAGCTTAAAATTGAGTCTACTTTAAACGACCTATTAAAATCCCACAAAGGAAGGCCGCCGTTAAATTAGAAGACGAATTAACTTTTAAACCTGCCAGGGGCAGACCAAATAAACAATTTTGTGTTCACCATTTGATGCTTTTTGGAAATTTACAAAACAAATTTTTAAATACTTGGCAGCTTATGTGACATTTCCGCGATAGTAAGAATTAAGCTGTCATTAAACAAGTCTTTCCAAATTCATTTCTTTTTGTAGTCGCATCGAAGTATCATGGCTTTGACAAACTTTACTTAAGATGAAAGGTACAAATCCTTCAAAGAGATGGCTTGTTTCGTATCACGTTATGTTGTATTATTATAGGTCTGCCATTGTGCCCAGTCATTCAGTTTTTTCTTATGCAAAAATTTCCTTTCCTCTTCCTCATCAACACACTCAAGTTCAAAATAATTAAAAGAGGCACATTTACAAAAAGAAAGAGATAAGGCAGTTTACCTTTCTCAAGCAGCACCTTTCTGTAAATATGAAATGTTATTGGCTGAACTTATTTAGCCGTCATTATAAAGCCGTACGGTCGTCTCAAAATCAAATTTAGTTTACAATGTTATAACTGACGTATATCAAATTGAATGTTTAAAATCCTAACGTTTGGGCTAAAATGTCAGCCTATATCAGGGGGATGTGATAAGAGTTTTTACAAAGAGCCTGATGTATAAAAAGAAAAAATTCAAATTTGGACTTTGATCTGACGGTAAGGATAATTGAATAGCTCAAAATTTGCATTCTCTTTATATACATCATGCTCTTTTAACCAATTCTTACCACTTCTCAACTGATGCCGGAAGGCTATAGTTTTAGCCGAAACTTTGGGATTTCAAACATTTACACAATTTCCTCTAAACAATCTGATGTTTTTTGCAAACTTACGAAATATTAAAATTAAAGTACTGGGCAGTTAATTTGACATTTCCGCGACAGTAACACTTCCGCCTTCATTAATAAACAAGTCTTTAAAACGTCATGTCGTTTGGTGCTCGCATCGCAGTAACATGACCTTAACAAACTTTACTGAACATGAAGAGTACAGATCCTACAGAGAACTGGCTTGCACAGCAGAGATCACAGAAGGAATTCATAACCAGCTGATATGTCTTTCAGTGATAAACAGTTTTCTGTCCATTACTGCATTTCTGGGGAATACTCTGATTCTAGTTGCGCTTCACAAGGAGTCTTCGCTTCATGCGCCGTCCAAACTCTTGTTTCGTACCCTGGCAACATCTGATTTGTGTGTTGGTATCATTCAGGAACCCCTGGTTGTGACTGCTTGGATGTCAACGGTGAACCAACGATGGAACGTTTGTCGCTTTGCATACGATGCCACTTATCTCACAGCAGTTACTTTGTGTTCAGTGTCTTTGTTGACACTGACTGCAATAAGCGTGGACAGACTTCTCGCCCTGTTGTTAGGAATTCGATACAGACAAGTTGTGACACTGAAGCGAACATACGTAACTGTAACTGTTTTTTGGGTTCTTCCGATTGTCGTCTCAGCAATGCACTTTTTGAATCACCATATCACGGTATGGTGTATTAATATAGGTCTGCCATTGTGCCTAGTCATGTCAGTTTTTTCTTATGTAAAAATTTTCTTTGCTCTCCGTCACCAACAAGCTCAAGTTCAAAATCGGCATGTTCACCAAGGACAACCGAACCAAGCAGTTCCACTAAACATAGCGCGATACAGAAATACAGTGTCCAGTGCACTGTGGGTGCAGTTAACTTTAGTTGTTTGTTATCTACCATATGGTATAGTGATGGTTTTGAGCACTCAAAAGATCCCAGTAACTGCATTATCTTTCCTTGCTACGGAATTTTCAGCAACTTTAGTTTTCTTAAATTCCTCATTAAACCCGATTCTTTACTGCTGGAAGATCAGGGAAGTGAAACAGGCAGTGAAGGAAACAGTGAGACAACTTTGCTGTTCGTGGATTTAAATAACAAGAAACATTTTAACTGAACTGTATAGCTTAGTTTGCCTGGTGCCTGTTTCAATTCTAATACATGTGTTTTTGTATAAAGCATCTAGACAGAAATTCTCCTGCTTTCAAATTTAAAATTGTGGTGTATATTAGTTTCGTTAGATGTGGTAGAATTCTTTGCATTTAAAGTAAGGATAAATATTATTAGAAATAAGATAAATTTCCCGCAGCTGGATCGGTCTGGATAGGGTTTAGTATCCGTAAAGAAAGAAAGATGTTTTTTCTGCTTAATGTAAAATTTATAAAATAACCTGAAAGAATAATAAGGAATATTTGTCATGTTTCTGATAGTAACATTTTCTGTCATGAACCCTGTCGTTATTTGTGTATATATCAGTCTATTACAGTGAAACTTATCTTTTGAAGCTTAAGTCAAATTAGTTGAGGGTTGCACCAGGGAATCTATTAAACTTGGTCGATGAATTGGAAGCTGTCAAATTTTGGGGGACAAAATGTTCTTTCATATTTGACAATCGCACCTGTCTCTAATATTTGTACCGTTGCTAGCAAAGGCCACAGGAATCCATCGGAGACAAGTTAGTTTAGCTGAAGAGAGTTGTACTTGGCTATAGAGTGTGCGCGGTTAGTTGTGCAAAGCAAGAGAAAAACTCCGGAGACAAATGAGAGTTTAGCTATAGTTGAGGAGCTGATTAAGCTTATCGATCGGTCTGAATAGGGTTTCCAAAATGCCGCTAAACCAGCTGCCATTTGTAACCTAACCGAGATGATTTTGCTTCTTAATGTAAAACTCATGAAATAAAGAATAATAAAAAACATTTGACATGTTTCAGGCCCGTAGCAAGGCTAAAACAACTGAGAGGGCTTAGCAAAAAAGGTCAAACAAAAAATTCCCCCCCCCCCCCCACCCTCCCCCCGTCACTCAAAAACAGACTGATTTGGCAGTCTAGGATACAACGAGAACATCAAAAAACCCGGTAGATTTAGTAAGTAAAACAATAACTTTGCACCTAGATCACACTCTTAGGTACATGTTTTTGCCTTTTCTTTAACGTGGACTTTTACGTGAAGTTTCCTAATTTTACGTTTGAAGGAGGACGTAGACAAACGACGACAAATTTTTCTTCCTCTTTTTAAATTTAGAGTCGGGCAGTAACAATCCGACTGCAGGAGAATTTTTTTTCTCTAGTCTTGAGGACATATTTGTGTGGCTTTATTGTGTGACAACGCAGGAACACTAAATTGTTATAAACTAAGGATATTTGTATTGCTTAAAATGAGCGGATGTCTTAGCAAACAAGTAGTTTATTTCGACAGCTTTTGCGGCTTCAGATTGGTTGATTTAAATCCATTTTAATTCTTATTTCCGATTCACAAGATAGGAGTGCCTGTTAGCGAAGGAAACGGACAGGTAGTAAACAGACTATTAGAGGTTGTGAAAAGGCACTTGCAGCGTCAGAATTCAACATTAATTCGTTTTAATTATATATTTTTGGGCACATTGCTTTCTAACTTCCAAAAATTCTGGGGCAAGCCCCCCCTGCCCCTCCCCCCGCTACGGGCCTGCTGTTTAATTTCTGATAGTAAAATTTTGGTGTTTTGTACCCAGTAGTTATTTGTATGAATATCACTCTATTAAGGTGAAGCTTGTCTTTTGAAGCTTACGTCAAATTAGTTGAGGGTTCTATAAGGGAAATTGTCAAACTTCGTCGATGAATTGTAAGGCCAGTGTCAATTTTTGAGGGGAAAATTTTAATCTTTGAAAGTTTGCAATCGCACGTCAGTAGCTCTAGTGTTTGCGCGATTGCTAGCAAAGGCCACAGGAAACCACCGAAGACCAATCAAAGCTTAGCTGAAGAGATGATTAAGCCAATTCCGGAAGTTTGACTTTTTATTAATCCCACAAAGAGATATTAAAAGACGCACATTTACGAAAAGAAAGAGATAAGGCAGTGTACCTTTCTCAAGCCTGAGCACTTTTCTGTAAATGTGAAATGTTATTGGCTGAACTGGAAAATGAAAATGAATCAACCTGACGAGAGGAAGAGCGCTTCTTAATCGTCGTCGTCTTCTTCTTTTTGTGGTCTTTGCGATCAGATTTTACAACAAAAATAGGCAGTACACACATTGGGACAAAATTCCCGCGAGTACTCACTGATATTTGTTGCTAACCTTGATTCTGGTTCGAGACAATTTCAGAGAAAAGAGCAGCCAGGAAAGGATTTGTTGAATTTATCCATGCAAATCTTATTTTCATTGAGCGTAAAATTGAGTCTACTTTTAACGACCTGTTAAAATCCCACAAAGGAAGGCCGCCGTTAAATTAGAAGACGAATTAACTTTTAAACCTGCCAGGGGGCAGACCAAATAAACAATTTTGTGTTGACCATCTGATGTTTTTTTGGAAATTTACAAAACAAATTTAAATACTTAGCAGCTAATCTGACATTTCCTCGATAGTGAGAATTCCGCTGTCATTAAACAAGTCTCTCCAAATTCATTTCTTTCTGTAGTCGCATCGAAGTATCATGGTCTTAACAAACTTTACTTAAGATGAAGAGTACAAATCCTTCAGAGAGATGGCTTGTTTCGTATGACGTTATTTTGTATTATTATAGGTACTGCCACTGTGCCCAGTCATCCAGTTTTTTCTTATGCAAAAATTTTCTTTGCTCTCCCTCATCAACAACCTCAAATTCAAAATAATTTTCACCAAGGACAACCGAACCAAACAGTTCCACTGAACATAGCGCCGCGATACAGAAAGACAGTTTCCAGTGCACGGTGGGTGCTATTAGCTTTAGTTGTTTGTTATCTGCTTTTTTACATACTGCTGGCTTTGCTCACTGAAACGACTAACTTCTAACCGTTTTTCTTGCTAGCCAATTTACTGTGACCTTAGTTTCCTTAAACTCTTTAAACCCAATTCTTTATTGCTGGAAGATCAGGGAAGTGAAACAGGTTGTGAAGGAAACAGTGAGATAACTTTGTTGTTCGTAGATTTAAATAACAAGAAACTTTTAACTGAACTCTAGCATAGCTTAGATCAATTGGTACTTTTTTCAATTTTAATAGATATGTTTTTGTATAAAGCATCAAGACAGAAATTGTCATGCTTTCACAATTGAAATTGTGGTGTATATTAGTTTCGTTAGATGTGGTAAAATTCGTTACCTTAAATTCATAAAAAAAAAGAACAAAAGTGCCATGTTTCTGACGGGATCGGCTATTTACCGAGTAACGAGCTTGAGTTGAGTTAGAGTTGAGTTTGTGTTAGGATTGAGTTAAGTTTGAGTTATCAAATGAGGTTACAAGTGACTCGTAGACCGATTCCAATACAGATTAATAAAATTAATTATTCATATTATTAAAAGAACGGGTCTGAGAACAGCTTGTGCGATTCGGAGGAATATCTCATCCATTCCTTTCCTCGCCTGCACAGGCGTTTTTCTAGTTTTATAGCTTCTTGGAAAATAATGATCGGAATCAAAGTTAGGGAATAAGGATTGGGGATCGTTCAAAAAGTAAACAAACAAACCGACAGATTTCGACTCTCACAGTATTTATTTTTTACTTAAACATGAAAAAGTCATTAGGAGTGAGGGGCGTTAGAATCGAACGATGCATGAGTCAATGCCTTGCATAATAATAATAAATAATAATAAATGTTTTGTTTATAGTGGAAATGCACTTAGCTACCCAAAGCTAGTTTACAGGCATTACACTCAGAAATAACGGGAAACAAAAAATAATCAAATCGAACATAACATGTTAAAAATCTCAACTGGCAGGAGGCAAACCAGCTGGCTATTTACAAGAGTGGCCGAGGCGGGACTTGAACCCGGGACCTCCGGATTTCAAGTCCGACGCCCTTACCACTGGGCCACGCTGCCTCCTCCTTGCATGTTGGGATGCGCGATTTGAAGTCAATTTATCTGAACACGTTTTTCAAACATTTTGCAAGAACTGTTCGGAATATGAAAAATCGGTCTATTAGATCTATTAGAATAGTAGTTCAGTACAAATTCACAATCAAACCTGTAATTATTTGTGTGTTGTATTCCTAGAAGCACTCGAACATTTCCAAGAAAGTCCGCGGATTAAAAGTTGATTTAAGATCCGCCCGCTCATCGGGCTAATGAAACCACAAATCGAAGAACAATTTCGTCGCCGTTAATGCTTGATTTCCGCTGTTGAAACTATAGAGCATCCCTAAGAAGTTCCTCTTTCGATTCAACGTTTCTAAGAGGTGTGTTTCCCAATTGGCTAAAACCGACCAGCGCCAGAGTGAAATTCCGCTACATTACAATCACTAATTCACTGCGCATGCCTGAAAGTTAACAACCCACCGACCAAGTGAGATCCCCTCATCGCGATAACTCGTTCATTGGGCATGCGCACATTCATGAGTTAAAAAGGGACACAGCGGCAAAATGAGTGCGCATGCTCGTCAAGCGTAAGCAATACTCGGCAAAATGGCGGCATTTTTAAAATTCCCATTGTTTGTTTTCGTTTCGCGTGTGTAACGAAACGTTTGTGGCATGACGTACGGTTTTATATGCGCGGGCGATGCGCGGAGGTAAACGATACAACTCGGGCGTTGTCGGAAGGATAAACGGCGGGGAAAAGCTTCGGAGAGCACTTGACTTGCAGCGTGGCACTTGTTACTGATGCCGAGGTACTAGGTCGTTGTTTCTCGTCCGCGGAGGCGAAGCAGAAAATGAATCTTCACAAAACTGGAACTCAACTTGTTTATTCGTAGATCTTCGCATGTACACTACAGCGTGTTGGTTAACTCGTTCTGTGGTAATTCATTCTGGTAATTCGTCAGCTGGTAATTCGTTCTGTGGTAATTCATTCTGGTAATTCAAAGTTGTACAACGTACAACCTTCTTTTATATGTTCTGAGAATACTAATTAATTTCGGTAAGCCTTTCAACTAAAATTAGTTTTACAGTAGAGCAAATAGCTAAACACGTCGTTATTAAAAATCTAGCCTTAGAAAGGATATTGAAACTGGAATTGAGACAGCTGATAACGCTAAAGATGGCTATAGGAAATTGCGCTGGAACTGTACAATTATTACTATTTCCTGGGTGTTTACCGAGAGGTCGCTAGAACGGAAAATCTAAGAACCTGTATTTAAACAGCTTTCGGTCATGTAACGCAATAACGATCGGAAGTTTTGCTCTACGCTAACGAGTTGTGCTCAATCTAATATTCCAAAACACCTTAGGAGCATGGCTGAATAGACATTCATTTCGACGAATAATTCACATGTAAAGATTATTAATTTCCTAAAACACTAAACTGAAAATACTTTTCGATTTCTACGAGACTGAATACCTTTTAAACCCTGCGGAGAAATAGTCCTTGTGACACGTGGATAAGCCCAAATCAAAATAGATAAGGTTGTCGCTTTCAGGAAAGGTTCCTTCGAACTTCCTCCATCACATATCTTATTCAACAAAAAAAATATTCTGGTAACAGGTGCGAATTTGGTGATTGTAGTGGAGCATTTGTAATCGATTCACGCTTGAATCACAAATCTCCGGAGCATGCGCACTCATTTTGCCGCTGTGTCTTAAAAAGGTGGTTTCCAAAGGGAAAGTTTACGTCAGTATATCTTTGATTGTCATTTTACAATAAAAAAGATCGGTTCCTCGTTTCAGTTTCGAGCGAATGACAGTTTATGAAGTCTTGAATGAAATGCAAAGGCGTGGTGCAGTTGTCAATGCGCGCATTGTGTGACCTATTTATATCACAATTCAATAAAAACGTGAACCTCTCTTGTTGTTAAGTTTTGAACGACTAGTAGATTTATACTAAAACAATTAGATTATTCGCTCTCAATTTCTATGCGTGATAGAAATTTCGAGCTCATAATCTAATTGTTAAATATGCACAACAAGGATTTACACTACAAACCACTGCAGGATAAAATATATTTTGCAGAATAAACATTTTATTAACACTGATACTGTACAAGTGTTAACCTGGCAATGAACAACCGCTTAGATAACTAAACAACCGATCCCGGCACAAAACATTTCGTAACTTTTAACGTGGTAAACAAAATAGTTTTCTGATTGTGTCCTTCGTTGCTTGTCTGACTTCTGTGATCTTCAAGCAGCAAAGAATTGGGTTTAATGACGAGTTAAAATAAACTAAAGTTATAGTAAACTGCAATGCAACAAATGTAGCTGAAGACAGTTCACCTCGTGCTGCTTCCCGAATTGCCAACGGCCCCACTACAGCATTTCGTAAATAACAAACAACTAATGTTAACTGCAACCACAGTGCACTGGACACTGTCTTTCTGTATCGTGCAATATTCTATGGAATTGTTTGGTTTCGTTGTCCTTGAATATTGTCTTGAACTTGAGTTTGATGATGACGCAGCCTGGGTAAAATCCTTGTGTAACAGTAAACTGAAGTAACTAGACACAGGGGTGCAATTGAGTAGTTATAGTATGATGATATTTAAAATTTATTCCAAAAAGACACTGTGAAACCCACAAAGGCGAAAACCCAAAGGGCAATCATAGTTATATATGATCGCCTTAAAGTTACAACTTGTCTGTATCTGAGCCCTAACAACAGGGCGAGAAGTCTGTCCGTACTTATAGCAGATAATATCAACAAAGACACTAAACAAAAAAAATACCCCGGTATAGTTACTGCAGCAAATGTAAAGCGGCAAACATTCCATCCTTCATTCACCGTAAACATCCAGAGGGTAACACGAAAGGGTTGCACAATGATACCAACACAGAGATCCGTTATTGCCAGGCTGCGAAACAACAGTTTGGAGGGCGGATGAAGTGACCCGTCCTTGTGAAGGGCGACAAAGATCAGGAATGCAGTAATGGAAAGAAAAATGTTTACCACCGAAAGGATTATCAGCTGGTTGTGTATACCTCCAGTTATTTCTGCCGAGCAGTACAGTTCTTGGTAGGATCTGTGGTTTCCGTCTCCAGTAAAGTTTCCCCTCGCCATTTTATTTCAGTTTTATCTAGTGTATGAGCAATTCAGTTTTATTGCTCCTTTATACAACTATTTCAATTAACGTTGTCGGATCAAAGTATAAAGCTATAAGACAAGACCTCAAGATTCTGTGGATTTTTTTATGAATCTTGAGCTCATGAAAATCAACTATGCCTTGTCCGTCCAGTGAAGATATACGATGGCGAGCCATTTGGATGAAAGAAATGTTAGGATGTCAAATGAATGAGGTGGCAGCCTCTTTGAAGATGTCTTTAAGCTTTGATCCGACAACGTTAATTGAAATAGCTGTATATTAACCATTGACGACAAAATATCTTCGTAATGCCATTAACTCGTGTCAAATTAATTCAGTACGTTTATTGTACCTCTTTGAATTTCAAATCACTACCATGCAGCTGTTCACTTTAAGTAAGTCGAAATTCAAAATTTCCTACCACATTCTCCTTAATAACTTGGAAGCTGAAATACCGTAGAATTCTAAATGTGAGCCGTTGGCTTAAGATCGTTCACTGGTCTTTTTAGTGACTTATGTTTGAAGAGCGCTCAGTTGTTTTAGGAGATCGCTCATTGTAATTGGAGACGGAAAATTATGCACGGGCTCGAGAGTAGACACAACTAAAAATCACTTGAAATAGTCATGATTTTGACAGCTTTAAACAGCTAGCATTACCACTCTAAAAGCTTATATTCAAGAGGGATGATTATAGGTGGAATATATTCCCCAAACATTTTAGGAGATTCTCTTTTGGTCGGCTTATTTTCTCAGGGGCTTATGTTTGAAATCAGTTTACGGTAATATCGAGATATTAATGTCGTATACGTATTTGGATGGGGAGGAAAAACTTTTTAATTCCAGAAAACCTTTAATCTCTGATGTAAATTAATCTTTAAGGCCTGTGGATGGTTTTGATAGATCTTCATATGTTTCCGTTCATTTTCCTTGTCGTAACTTGTTATGGCGATTTCAAACTAATGGATTTTATAGGCTCTTTTTGCTATGACGATTTCACAATATTTTAAGCGATTAGCAGATGTTACCAAGTATAGCAAATTGCAACAACTCTTTCAAATAAACCTGACGAAGCCCAAAAAAGTCAGATAGGGTAGAGCGGTAGTATTAAAACGTATTTAGTATTTAGTTTCCAGAATGTTCTGTGGATCCATTATTGAAGAAGCTAAAGATAAAAGAACAGCTTTTTATGCAGTTCTTAGAATTCATGCTAATTTAAAGGTGGTTTAATGCGCTCAACGGTAACCTTTTTGAATAGCTTTACCTTTTGGAAACTTACGATTAAAAAACATTTTATGCTGGTTTTTGTACATGAATACCTTCTATTTTCTGTTTCTTAATTTTTGCAATTGTTTACTGACGATCAAGAAGTTAATCTCATGTTGCGTGATTTTTGAAGTGTACTCCCTTGATTAAGGGCCTATTGACTTATTTTTTGGGACTCGTTGCTAAGGATGTAACGGTTAAGTAATTTGAGAGAAGTTGGTGTTATTTTGGTGGGTTTCCGACTTTTGTTCATCACTGACCCGAAATATGACGTCATCATGCCACTCCCATGGTCACGTGACCAATTATTAAAAACTCTAAATTTTTTCATGTGATACACAATTTCGGTATTTACTCAGTGGATTGATAATTTATAATCATTTTTGCATCGACCCAAGCATGAGTTTCTTTTTATTTAAAAATATGTTTTTTTTGAAGAGATTTCAATATTGAAATACTCATAATTGCGGTTTAAAAAATTATTTTAAAAAATCAGTGCTTAATGAATTAGCATGGCTTGTCGCATGACGTTCGGAATGGCATAATGATGCGAAATGTGGAATGACTTGCACAAATAAATTAACTGAAGAGCGCATCCTGTTTTCCCACCAATTTTATAAGAGCAGCAGCTTTTTTGATGTTGTGGGCTCTAAATTATGTTATATTATAATTTCAATCTACAGATTGTTTTTTGTCAGGTAGTAAAAATCTTTGTTGTGCTTGTAGAATTGCAATAGACATTTATTCGCCTAAAGAGAAAAATGCAACCCGCTTCGATTGTCTATGATTTTCTCATCCTCTTTAACAAGAGAGGATCACCTTGTCTCTGAGTACCAAAGAGGGTTTGCGCAATTACAATCTGAAGAAAACAGTGAATCGCAGGAGGAGTGCTAGTCGAAAACAAGACCGGAAAGATGTTTTCAAGGACACCACAAGGCCTAGTTAACTCAGAACATTTAAAATTCTTAGTTTTGTTATATGATGTTGCATTAAATTTCGCGTGTTCAAATTTGACAAATTTCGCGCAATCGTTTTTTCGCGCGTATTAAATTTGACGATTTTTTGGAAATAGCCAAAATTAGAAAGAATAAGGTAAATGTTCTCGTTGGTTGCCAAATATAAATTGTAAACAGTTACCAAGCATGGCAGAGAAACGTTTTCTTTACTCGCGAAGTCATAGGGGGAAAGCCGGGACGATCAGTTGAAAATGATCGCGAACTGCTCAGCCACATAAAAAACAGGAAAATAGTTGTGTTCTATTGTCATTCTCTAGTTTATCGGATGTTGAACTAAGCCAATAACGACCAATATGACTCCCAAATAGTGTTTCTGTCGCGTGCGTTGGGAAACATGGAAAATGCGAATTTGTCCCAGCCCTCAGTATTGTCCGTGACTGAAGGTACCAGTGTAAATTCACTGCAAACAAAGGCCACAGGAAAACACCGGAGACAAATGAAAGTTTAGCTAAAAAGATGATTAAGTCAAATTGGGAAGTTTGACTTCTTCATTATACGAAGAGATATTAAAAGACGCGGGAAAGATTGCGTGACGAGCCAAAAGAGTGTCTGCGTGCGAGGCTATTGTATTCACAGGAAAATACAAATGGCATTACAGAATTCTGCAGATTGAACTGAGTTGGCTTTACCTAGCTTACTCTCTAACATAGTTAACATGCACACTGCGTCCAAAAATGTTGTGCACCAAGTTGAATGTTACTATTATTTATTTTATAAACAGCACATGATGATGCTTAGAAAGAGCAGCTGAAATGCCTTTGCTCAGTTTTCTACTGGTAATAAGTACATCAATTGTGCTCATACAATGTAGGTCAACGTCCAGAAAAGCTTTCCTTGCAGATTCATCACATGAACATATGTACCTCTATAAGCATCAAGATGAGATAAGTCTTGTCTTCTACATGTCTTGTTACTCGATCCACACACACGGTGTCCAAAATGTTACTGTTCCAAGTTTACTGTTATTGTAATTCACAAGCAGTTTGTGTCCTGGTACTTACATGTACAAGAAGCGGCTGGAATGTCTTTGTTGAGATTTCCACAGTGGATGAGTCCTATTTTTCACGGCATCAATTCTGCCATGCAACAATTGCAACATTGAACTGGTTAACGCATGAGAATGACTACATGTCCTGTTTACAATGCACAAGAGTTGCTGAGTTAAGCACACTGTTGTTATTCCATTCCCAAGTGCGCAGTAAATGTCCTCACTGATGATAGCGGGATGGTTTCTGTTGGGATGATGAAGCGTACCCTGTTCCACCCTTGTGACTTCTGCCTTGATGATGGTGATGCCTTGAGTGTGACGAACTACCGGAAGGCCCTAACAGCAATGTAAATAATATTCTAAGAGTCTAAGCTTCGTCTCCCACAAAACAACATAGTGTTGCTTAAAATAATAAATATTGGTAATTGAACTGAGTGGAGTGCAATTTGGTCTGAAATCATACACGTGATTTCAAAATCAAACGAGCGCGCAGCGCGAGTTTGATTTGAAATCACAAGTATGATTTCAGACCAAAATTGCACGACACGAAGTTCAATTACCACTTAATTACATCCATTTTGAAATCACAGAGTATCATTGTCAATATTAATATTCTATTTGTGTTACTTCCTTTCAATTTTGATGGGCTAAAGAAAGGATGCAATTTAGAGGAAGAAATGGTGCAATTTGGGAATAAATTGCATCATTTTGGACCAATCAGATTCCAAGGATCACCAGTGATTTCAAAATGGATGTAATTACCAGCTAAACTACCTTTCTACATTATAATAATTGTAATTTGGGAATCAAGAGTCACAGAATTTGATAGGGTATGGTTAATGACTAAAATAGCTTAATAGTCCAGGAATAATCTCAATGTGTGCTCTCTTTCTTCAAGGGTTACTCAATAAATATATAATAATGTGGGTTTCCCCTCACCCAGGGTTTGTAGTCAGGGGTTACACTATGTAATTAGAGCAGGGATGGCACAGTGGTGAGAGCACTCGCCTCCCACCAATGTGGTCTGCGTTCAATTCCTGGACTCGGCATCATGTGGATTGAGTTTGTTCTTGGTTCTCGTCCTTGCTCCGAGAGGTTTTTCTCCGGGTACTCCAGTTTTCCACTCTCCTCAAATACCAACATTTTCAAATTCCAATTCGATCTAAATTATTGTTAAGCACTTAACCATGAGTCTCTGGCTTGGGATATTGCACATTAAATAAATTACTTTTTACTTTTAATCCTGTACAGCTGTAACAGCTGGGTTATGGGACCTTCACATTACAGTGTAGGTGATCCTGAGTGTCATAAATTACATGGACTCACAGAGCAATAAACCCAATTCAGGATGTAGATCAATGCAAACAAGCAAACAAAATTAACGAAAGCACTCATACTGAGCGAGGAAAACAGAAGATATTATCAGGGAAAATGGCAGATGCACACTTCTCTGCATAAGTACATTTTGTTCTCTTACATGTAGGTTTTCCTCCTCCCTCCGCACCCCCCCCCCCCTCCCCCACCCCACAAAAGTAATTTTGTCCTTGCATCCCCACCTGAATGCCTGGAGAAGCTAAGGAAAACATGCTGGCAAAACCCAAGATGTTTTCTTCTTGTTCCCTTCATGTCTGGCACATGCTCAGAACCTACCTGTGTAAGACCCTGAGGATGATGTTCCTTCCATGGAGCCCTGGTACTTTCCTGGATACTTCTTGCCAGCACCCCCCTGATGATGTCCCTTTGATCCCGTGTATGGATAAGGATTAAACTTGTGACTGGCTCTTTTCACTGACTGAGGTCCCTGTGCATGGTGTTGCTGGTAATCATGTTGTGTACATACATGGAGATGAAATTAAGCCATTACGCCAGATAGAAAATTGGTCATCTGGTTTAGGGGTAAGCATATATCTACCTCCCTTAAAATCCACTCTTAAGGCCCATGTAAACAGTTCCAACATTTGACCAACATTCGTTCAACAAAAGTTGAACGGATGTTGGGTAAAATGTTAAATGGAGTGTTCAAACAGCTTCAACTCCATTCAACAGCAAAGGAAATGTTAAATCGATGTTGAATGAAAGTTTAAACCAATTTAAATTTGATTCAACATGCTTTCAACATTTTTTACACTTTCAACAATGCTGAACCACCTGTTTAAATGCAACAGACATAAGGTTCAACAAAGTGTTGAAAGCATGTTGAAGCAAATGTTGAAACTGTTTAAATGAGCCTTACTGACAGCAAATTAATTTTACACTAAGGTGGAGGGAGCAATGTGTTAATTCCAAGAACATTTTAATAGTATATAAAAACCTGGATACAGTGCCTGGTTATCACCTCATTTTGCTTATAAATTTCCTACCTATTTCCATTTTGGATTTTATGACTTACTAAAAAAGTTGCCATGTTTTCCACCAAAATTTGAAATAAGGCAGTTTTCTGAACAAATAAACAATAAATTTAGCTAAAACGGCAGCAACCCACACAGAGATACCGATGCTTGACTGATTTCTTTTGTGGATGAGACTGACTTAACCAAATCAAGTGAAGAATAATGGTTTATTTCAAGGGTATAATTATATGCAGATTCCTTTAAAATTACACATACGTGTACACAAAGTTATGTACACTGAAGATCAATATTACATGAATTTCATCCACTGTACATGTACATGACACAATTTCATCCTTGGCACCCAAAATAAAAAGAAGAAAAACCTACAACATGCACCAACATTTTGCAAAATGTTGGCAAAATGTTAACAAAAGAACCGAACCAAACGAAAGCACCTTCACTGTACGAGAAGATTGATTTCATACTTTGGGGTTTTGTCAACAGACTTGACCAATGCCAACAGGTGATGGGCAATCATACATTTTTGAAGTCAGGACTTGATATTGTTGGAGTGAAAGGGTTACAATAAGCCATTTACGATCAACTTCTCAAAATGCTGATAGTAAGCTGCATAATAAGAGCAGTAAGCAACAAGCTTACATCATACATTTAGGAGCAGTAGTCTAGTGTGAAGTGCAGTCAACTCTCACCTTGCGGACACCTCTCCATTACGGACACCCCGCTATTACGGACACCCCGAAAATAAGGACAGCAGCTACAGTGTAATTCACCAGCAAAAATATATTACAGACATTTGACTGAAATAAATTCCCACTATTACAGACTCTTGCTATTAAGGACACTAACTTGCAGTCTTGAGGGTGTCTGCAATAAAGGGAGTTGACTGTACATGTAAGAAGCAAAGAATGGATTGTACTGTAAGCAGCACAAACCAGTGGTTTCCAGACAAATTTTGAAAGGAATGAAAACATACATGCACAAACTGAGTTAAGCACTTACGGTATAGTGCTGCGAGTATCCAAGTCCTGTACCTGGCCTCTGTTCGTGTTTCTGGTGTTGCTGCTGTGGTGGAGGCATCTGCTGACCTTCATACGGCCCTTGTCGACCTTGACTCTGGCTTCCTCCTTGCTGTTGTTGGTACTGCTGTGGTGGCATTGTCTGTTGCCTATGAACTTGGTCAGGCTGCTGTCCTTGGTGTCCATGTGGCACTGGGTACTGCCCAGGAGGCGCTGGTGGCTGTTGCTGGGGCTGTGGATGGTAGGCATGCTGGCCACTCATAGGCACTTGTTGGACCTGGTAAGCTGCAGGCTGCTTGGATTGGTATCCCTGTTGCTGCGAATGTGCCTGGTATGACTGCTGTGGTTGTATTGGGTGAACATTGGAACTATGATAAGACTGAGGATGTGCCTGATCCGGGTTTTGCTGCACAGGAAAACCATGCTGGGATCCTTGGGTGTGCTGTGCTGGACCTTGTTGTTGAGTTATTTGAGGTCGTGGGCCTTGCGGAAAAGCTTGCTTCTGATTGCCATGTTGTGCATACTGTTGATAACTTGGCTGTTGCTGTTGCACATGGTAAGGGAATTGCTGCTGATGTGGCTGTTGCTGAAACTGGTGAGCTGTAAGTCCTTGTTGGTTTTCCTACAATGGAAAAATTAACAGTTGATACAATACTCAAATCCAGGGCAAGGTTGGTAGACCTCAAAATAACACTGTTAACTAATAGTGCATTTACCTGTTGGGGTAGTCCTCCTTGCTGTAGGGGCGGTTGTCTAGGGAATGGTGGTTGTGATTCTGATGCCGCTCCAGAAGGGGCAGGTGGAGGTGCATGCTGCTTGCCTGGCAAGCGACTTTCAGGCTACAGTCAGATTACAAGCAAGTAAGAAGAATCAAATTAGAAATGTAAAACTGGAAACACTGACAACAATCTTGACAGTATGACAACATTCAATGACACAAAAATATAAATTTGTTTATTAAAGGTATTACAAAAGAGCATTATACAATAAAACATCCACTCACCAAAACTTAGCTCACAGTTTTATTTCCAGCTGAGATCTTGTGCTCCACTTACACTGTATGTCGAAATGCAGGCAGTGGCGAATTTGGCAATTTTGACGAAATCTTGCCACAGTCATAACGGTGGCGAATTTGGCAAGATTTCCCCAAATTCCCAAATAAATGCAAATAAGCTAAACACATGGAAGCCTGCCGTGTTGGTGGATTTGACGATTTTGGCGAATGTGACAAATTTGGCAAAATTTTGTCAAAGTGCCAAATGCATGCAAATACTCGAGACAAGGGTACCAACAAAGTGGTGACAAATTCGTCAAATTCGCCACTCTGTTCCCTTCTCTTGAGCTCGTTCAACTGAATTTCAACCTTTGGCGAAATATCGTCAAAACTGCCATTTCCGCCATTGCCTGCATTTCTGGACATATCTCTGTGGGCACTTTTAAGTCTTCGATTTCTCCATACAAACCCTGATTCTGAACTGGTCCCTTCATATTGCCACTGGAGCAAATTAGGAAGGTTTGTATGGAGAAAATAGGACTTACAGTATAAGAGTCCACATCCCAGCCACAAGGCTCAACAAAGAGCAAATTTGAGGCTTTTCAAATATAGTGTACCTGATCAAATCCCATAAATTCATATAACAGTTTTTACTGAGTCAACCCTTCAGTACTTGAGTATCCAATGCAATGTTTTACATTTTCCCTTTCCCTCCTTAATAATCCAATTTTCAATGGTTTGCTTTAATTTTTCTGGGTTTGGTGGGTTTCATTTTACCAAACTGTTTGTGCATTTTGAGTTTTTGTTGTCACATAATTCCGCTGTTTTAAGTCTTTCAACAACCCCCAAAGTTACCCTCTGTACAAGACAACAGGGAACCTTTAAGCAACGAATATGGTGACAGCAGCAATGCTAAAAAACAACAGACTTAATGGGCAAAAACAATTGCTTTCCACAATGCAAGTGTTTTAAATTTTGGTGTATTTTTTCTGGTCTCTGCAAAACAATGCAACGTGAAATGACCAAATCCAAGCTTTTGTGGAGAATGGGAACACACAACAGTACAGTTTTCATTCTTTTTCATAACTTGAAGGCAACTCCTACCAATTTAGCTCCTACAATGTAGGTAGTTTGTCATTTCTCTAGAAATTGAAAGAGTTGAAATATTTGCAAAGTAACACAAATAAAATGAAGTTATATTTATTTTTCAAATGATGTTTCATTGGCATTGCCGTCATCGCTGCTCAAGTTCCCTAAATTATCTTGGTTTAACGCCAGTGACAGTTTTACATGTACCTGACTGTTTGCAATAATTGATCCCTGTCCCTGGCCATATCCAGTATATCTTTCCTGGGATACAGGGTGTACTTGTGCACTCTGTTGTGGGTAAGGTACGTGTACTAGTGGTTGGAAATTTTGCATCTTCTGGGAATGGGTGATTTGTGCTTGGATAAAACCTGAAAGGGGATGTGGAGGACTTCCTTGTCTTTTGATCACACCTAAATAAAGGTACAAACATTTAAAAACACTTATTAGAAATTAATGCTTAGGCCATGTCCACCCTAATGCTTTTTCTAAAGTCTCCATTTTCATCAAACCAAAAAAATTAATGTTGCAAAGTAAATTTTGTCCACTCTAGTGTTTTCATATCATTTTCAAGTATCCTGTTTAAAACACTCAAAAACAATGAAAACTGGCATTGCACATGTCTACATTATACATGTACAATGTAGGTGTTCAGTTAAAAATGTAAGATTGGAAACTTTGATACTTGCTTGAGTTATCAATAATTTTCATACAAAATTCACTAACAACATCGGTTTCGAAAGTTATATTTTATTTAGTAACAGTCTTGCCAGACTAACAGAAAATGCTTTTCATTAGAACTTTTCATGGATTATACTTGTCAATAAAATGTTTGTTTACACTTTCATTTTCTGGTCTAATGGATACAACTAACACTCTCACGGGTGAAGATGCTAATGGACGGACTAACGCCGCTAACGGATTGACTAACACTGCTAAACAGTTTCCATGACTGTCTTTTTTCCTAACAGATGGCCAATGGATAGATAATGCTTTAGACCATTTAACAGATAAGCCTTAGTGTACATTTTCCCATGGAAAGTCACATACTTTCTCTAAAATTAACCCGCTTAATATGGACACCGATTAATGCGGACAACAAACACTCTTCTTTGTCCCAGGTGACAAACTGTCATACAGCTGTACATTGTCAACCCCACTTCAGGGACACTGGTTATCTGTGCACTGTCTAATTTCATTGTCACAATAATACCCAGCAGCAAAATACATGACATGTTTGATCAGCCTGTTTTTCTACCAGTGTTTGCCCCTTTAATAAAGTTTTCTGCCTTTTGCTACAGTCATTGCTTGTAGCCTGCTTCCTCTTTAACATCCTTTGCTTGCAGCTATCAGCATCAGCCTCTGCTCAGAGGCTGATGAAGATAGCCAAGCCTGAACGATTCCGCTTAATCACGTTTGTTTTCACAAGTTAAGACAACATTTTCCCACGAAATCAGATAGTTTTTCAAAGTGGGCAGAACTATGAATCAAAGAGGTGTCAACAGTGGAACACACGAAGATCAAAAGACCCTTCGCAGTCTCTTCCTTCTTCCTTTCCTCCACACACGAATTTTTCATGGCTTCACCGCTCGCTTGATCCATCGCGCACTGACAGTCTCACACACTACAGAAATTAGGAGAAGAAAGAGACTGTTCGCAGTCTATCAATTTTTGTAGTTCGTGTAGAAAGATTCTTAAACATCTTTTGGAAATTTGTTTTGTTTAGACCAACTTTCAATCTCTCCAAAGGCAGCTACCATGTTCAGAGTACATGACTGCCAGTACCCATGTCCCTGCTTCTAACAAAACCCCTGGGTGTTAAAATAAATTCTTCCAACTAGGACAAAAATAATGAAAGGTATGCACATGTATGGATACCAGAGGATAAAGGATAGATTGTTTCTTACATCTTACATGTAAAAAACACCAAGATAAATATTTATTTACCCGAGCTTGGAAGACTATCCACAAGAGTTAACTGTGGGTGAACATTTGTAGTCATTGCACCCTGTCCTGCTGGTAATCCCTGTATCCCTCTTGAACTTGTAACATGCGCAGAGGCCGCCTTCATTGCTTGAAGCTCTCGTTGTTTTCTCATTTCATCTTCATAATTTAAAGCTTTCTTGAACTGTGAAAAGAGGTCGTGTTTCTTCTGCTTTAGTCGTTCGAGCTTCGCCTCTAACTCGGCTATTTCTTTTTTCACATCTTCCACTGTTTCTTTCTTCTTCTGTTCGTCTCTCTTTCGCTGTTTCTCCTCTTCTTCTTTCGCTTTGCTTTCGGCAAGGGCTTGTTTACCCTTTTCTCTTTGTCGCCGAATGTAAGCGTACACAGCTCTCAGTTGATGTTTTGTTGGTCGAGTTCTCTCGATCAAAACAGGCATTTTCTTCTCGTGTTCAAAACAAGAGCCGATGCCAAAAAGATGACTGCTTTCGCCAGCTTTATATTTTTGCCATTTTTACTCGTCATTGGCTCGCAATGCATTCTGGTTTAGAGATACGCTATATGATATTTTACATGAAGTAGAAAACATTGAAGTGAAGTCCGCTGGAGATTAGGTTGCGCTTCTAGTCTCGTGTCCTTCACTCGGGACCCAGGGACGATCTCTTTGCCAAAATGTTTGGCAGAAAAAAGAAACCTTCGCAGCCGCAAGGAGGACAAAAGAAAAATGACCTTTCCACCCTGGTACTGTATATTGTATTTATTGTTAAAGAAGAGTGTTTCGACGACCAAATAATCAAACATGGTAGTTCAGGCATCGTTTATTGCTACAGTTCTGTTTCGTATGGTCAGGACCTGACCACACTCATCAGGCCACATTGGAAAGCTTGGAAAGATTCCCCCACAGCCCCATATCATGCAAAGCCTCTTCCAAAAATGACGAGTGTTAATAGATTGTGAGTCGCCAAAATGTGTACATAATTAAGCTTATGTATGGGGCTGTGCGGAAATCTTGCTGAAAGCGTATTGAACTTCCTATTACAGCAGCTAAGAAATGACGAAATGGGCTTAAAATAGATTTGAAAGTCGGTAACATACGAAATACATTTTGGAAGTTCTTGTTTTATCCATCTTCCCTGTGCTACGTTTTTCAATGATAAAAATTAGGAAAGAAAACACAACGTTTCAATGTCGCCATGACATCATTTTCAAGTGACAAAATAAAATTCAAAACGGACTTAAGGACGGTGCCTACTAATGCCGAAATATTTTTGTGCGGTTTATGGCTATGTGGGAAAAGCAGATCTTAGCAAGAACTATTGGAATCCGAAAAGAAAATTGGGGGTAACCACCCATTTTTCAGAGATAATTAAGCAGTAATATCTCTAAAAAACGCCAAAATATAAAGCAATGTATGGGATTTTTTCCTAAATTGAAGCTTAATTATCTCCAAAAAATGCATGGTTAACCCCAATTTTCTTTTGAGATATCAAAAGCATTTGGTAAGTTCTGCTTTCTCCGTATAGTTTTAAACCGCGCAAAAATATTCCTGTATTGGTAGGCACCACCCATAGGAAACCTGAGTATCTCGCGATGCGCAGAACGTATGCGCAGTAACAATAGTAGGCACCGTCCTTAATAAATGCTGTGTGAGGTGACTTATATGTTATTTATTGTTAAGTTTTTTTATCACCTCACACAGTATATATTAAGTCCATTTTGGATTTTATTTTGTCACCGGAACACAATGTCATGGCAACATCAAAACTTGTGTTTTGTTTGCTAATTTTTATCCTTAATTGTTAATGCAATTGCTTTTTCAAATCTTTCCTTTGTTACTTCAGCTTGGCATTGACATTAGTCCAGATGATATGGCTGATTTAGGCATTGGTGGTATAGGAGTTGATGATGGTGATGATGATGAGGATGATGAAGAAAGCCTGGAAGCAGAGCTGGCAGCACTGCAGGGGGAATCGCGATCCAAAGTAAAGAGAAAAAGTATGTTTGAAAGCATAGTGCGCTAATTTAACAATGCTGTGAAGGTTAAAGATTTTTCTTTGCTGTTACAATACATGTAGAAACTCAAATTTCCTGTTGCTTGTTTGCAAACTGGGGGAACTCGAAGGACAAAAAACGAAACCAGGCATTAACTCTGACTGACAAAAAAATTCATTTAATCATTTTATTCACTAGGCTAAAAACATAACGTCATATTTCTTACACATATACCACTCATTAACATTCAAATCCTGCAGTATACAGGATGTTTGTCACATGAACCTAGTTTTATCATGATTTCTTGTAATGCTGGCTATGAAAATGTATCATTTCATAGAACCAGGAGGAAGACATGCTATTACTATGGATGATGAAGACATAGATGAAGAAGATGATGACGATGAAGATCTTGAAAACAACCCAGAGCTGTTGGTAAGGATGTGAATACAGCAGCATGTTTGTTGAAAAGAGCGTAATCAACAAATTTGGCTGAATAGTTTATCCATATTATTTTGTTTCTTCTTTGAAGGCTAATTTCACAAAATGTCATAACAGGAAGACCACTTGTTTTTACCTGTTACCTGCTTGATGTTTTCTTTCGTGGGTGTTGTTGCTTTGACATAAATGGTAGAAAACTGTGTACATGTACCTTTCCCAGTTTGTCAAATGATGTGAAAACTTTATATGTTTACAAGAACACCTCACAGCCAGTTCACTTCTCATTTCCTTTCAGTTCTTAATCCCTTCTCTCCCTGCTCGTCCCCATTTTTCCCAGTCTCCAACTCTAGAATTTACTCCTTCTTTCCTGCTTTAATTTCCTCTCTTCACCATTTTTCTGCAGTTTCTGCTTCCTTCTCTCACACTTCCCATACACTGTACCTAGTTCATCTCCCAGTTCCTGGCCCCTTGTTTCCCTTTTCTGGTTCCAACCCCTTCTCTCCCACTTTTCACCCCTTCTTTTCCAGTTTTGACTTCTTCTCTCCTAGTTCTCACCATCTTCTCTCCTGGTTCCCACTCCACTCCCCTAGTTCCCAACTCCCTTCTCTCCTAATTGCTATCCCCTTTTTTTCCAGTTTCCATCCCTTTTCTCCCAGTTCCCATCTCATCTCTCCCATTCCCATCTCCCATCTCTTCAAGTCCCTATTTTCCCATTGCATTCTCCCTTCTCTCCCTCCCTTGCCTTTTCCGAGTTCCTGCCCATTTCTCTCCAGTTCCCACCCCATTTTTGCCACACAGTTCCAATCTTATTTAATGGCAATTTTCATGGTTATTATACCAGGTCTAGAAATAATATCTGCAAATCCACTGCCAATAGAAAATGGGGTCACTAGTCTTCAATTAATTTTAGTTCAGAAATCTGGAACAGATTAGATCCCACGATAAAGGAAGCAGAGTCACTGACTGCTTTTAAACATGGACTGTCAAAAGCCATTTTATGATCTTTTTAGTTCTACTTTTAACTTTTGTGTATATATTATTTTTTTTTTTTCATTTCTTGTTTCTATGATTAGGTTTTTATTTGTTCTTGGTAATTTTCTAGAGGACCCTTCTGTAAACCACTTTTGCGACGTTGGTATCCTCATTAAAAATTACCCTCTTCATTCTTTTCTATTTTCCACTCCCTTCTCTTCCAGTTAGCACCCTTTTTATCCCAATTCTTGCCCTTTCTCTTCCAGTTCTCACCCCTCCTCTCCCCGTTCTCTCCCAGTTCAACCCTTTTCTGTCTCTGGTCCCCCTTGTTTCCCAGTTCTTATGCCCTTCTATCCAGCTCCCATCACCATCTCTCCCAGTACTTATTCCTTCAATCTCCATTCCCTCTCTCTTCTCTCCCAGTTTTGACCCTAGCTCTCAGTTTCTTCCAGTTCCCTTCAGTTTCAGTTTCTTTCAGTTGCTTTCCGTTTCTCACTTGGTTTCTATCCCCTTTTCCTCCATGTTCCTGTCCCCGTTTTGCTCCCAATAGGAACTGAGTTTGAGTGTTGTTATATCTTTGCAGGCCGAACTTCAGTGTATTGCTCCAGGGGAGGATGGTGCAGAACATCAGGATCCTACACCAGTCTTAGTTCCTTCTGTCCCTGCAGCAGCAAGCAGCATTCAAGAGGTAAAATGATACTATTCACTGGCTCTTGTTCTCATTCATTAAAACTCACATTAATTAAATTGAAATTGTATTCATTCTGTCATCTTCATTAACTGGTGAGTACTTAGGCTTCATTTCCACCACTCCCTCGGTTCTGGGTTTCCAGGGTTAACATGGGCTCATATTTTCCCGAACAGCGGCTGGTAATTGAGCCCAGCAGGTAGTGTACATGTACATCAGAGGACATGCTTATCAAATTTTCTTTGAATTCTTTTTTCGATCAGGATTCCAGAAGCAGTTCATCTGATTTAAATGTTTTACTAGAAAGAGAGAAAATATATAAGCAGGCAATAGAAAATGCAAACAAGGCTGGAGAGGGAAGCAAGGCCAGGAGATATGGCAGAGGACTCAAGGTACTGTCATTAGAGTATAGTTGAATTTAAAGGGGCAGTATCATGGGAGATGGGAGATATGATTTTTGGCCAAAATTCACTAAATTTAAACTTTGAACACTGTGTTAATTAATTTCTCAATCGCTAATTTAAAGAAATATTAATAGACATAGTGATTCTAAGACAAAAGGTTGAACCAAAATATAGTACAAACAGCAATTTTTAGTGCGTTACAACAGCGAAATTTGAAAACGTCCACCAAACATTTTCAAATTTGAACCCCTCTCTATCTTGGTCATCTGCCAGCAAAAATATCTGTGGATAACTTCTTTGCATTCTGATAGTCTTTTAATGGAATTTTGTCATTATATCTTGGCTGCTATCAACCGAATAGCGTCTTTCCAATTTTCAATGTCTTTTTAAAAATAGCATGATACTGTCCCTTTAAGGCCTGTTCCAAACATCGCGTTACTGCTGTGCTGAATTAAATTCTTCGACTTAAACACAGCAGTAGCACGACGTTTGAAACCATTTAGTTCAGCAGGCTGAATTAAGTTCATCACGACTATTTAGCACGGCAGGTCCTGTCATGCACATGGCAGTAGCGCGACTTAGTTTCAAACTGCGTGCTATTGCCGTGCCGAACTAAATTCATAAATTATTTTCATGTATTTTGGGTTAATTTGCTCGTTCTACACCTTTCTATATTTTAGAATTTGGCGCAACTGAATTAAATTCAACGTTTGAAACCACTGCCATGCCACTGCTGGGTCAAATTGATTTAAGTTTGGCATGGCAGTAGCATGACGTTTAGAACAGGACCCAGTTACTTGTAGGATGTAAACATTGTACGTGAACAGTGGTGATGTAGTGGTTAGTAGTTTGAACTTCCCCTCTGACTTTCAATTACTGAAAGGTCTGTGATCTAAGGAGCCTGATCTCTGGTTAAGCTAGAGGTTTAGTTTCTGAAGAAACTGATGCTACGTCAGTGGGGAAAAGATACAAATGTTTGGTTTTATCAACTGTGTTGACAACGTAATTTGGTCACTGCAAAGAGTATGTAAACACGTGTTTTGTAAAGGGGTATTAACCAGTGAACCACTACTGATTGTGGAAAATGACAAAATCCTGGAATATTACTCTGATGGATTAGTTTCCATCCAGAGAGGAAGAAGGATGATTCATGATTCTACCAGGCCTTTTTGTCATTCTGAAAGCCCAGGATGAAATGAGCGATTAGATACCCCCCCCCCCCCCCCCCCCCACACTGTGACTCATTTTAATATGCTAATAATGGCAAACTTGATTTCTAAGAAATTGTCATTAAAAAATACTGGGGTGAATTTTGTCACAGAGTTGTACACTAAGGCACTTTCATGTATAACGAGCAAACTATGCCATCTGCCACAAAAGGCCCAGCAACTTTATATTACTATTTTAGCTTGGTGATATCAGATAAATGTACACTACATATGCCAGACAAGTTTTTTAATTTATTGGTGTTTTACATTGATCATCCCAGGGATAACGATTGCTTGTAAAACTCATGTACTCGGCAATCTTCACACCTGACAGTTTTGAGGCAAAAATTTTGTTAATAAGCATGACAGGTACAGGTGTACAAAAAATGACCTTCTCTGTTGGTAACTTAATTATGGGCAAAAGAATAACACGTACCATTCGTTGAATTGTTTTATAGGAAATAGAACAAATGATCAAGCAAGCCAAAGCTGGTAAACCTATTGACATGGATGCTGTACCTCCGCCAGTTGCTACTGGATCAGCCCAACCCTCAGCTCCAGCTTCCTCTCCACCAGCTGGAGTCCAGCAAGCCGTTCCCACAGAAGAGGATCTGGGTTCTGATGACAAACGCACAAAACTGGATCAGGATATTATGCCTACACCTTCCCAAGAGGGTACATTCACAAAATCATGTAATTTAAAATTTATACAGTCACCTTATTGAAGAAAAAAACCATTGTCTGGTAAACCTTGAAATTATGCATGATACATGTATGACCCAAGGGCTTTCTTGGAAGCCTTTGACCGCTACAATTATTTGCGTTCTTATCACTGGAAAAGTGCGACATAAAACTAACATGCTTAAGCTGTGTCCTAAAGAATATTTATTGTGGAAAACTTAATATGAGGTTTGACAGCTGAAAAATCAAGTGATATTATTATTTTCACCTGCCAAACATTCCTACTGAAGGGCCAATTCAACTCATTACACAAATAAACAAATATTGTTTATGCATAATTCTGAAGAGCAGAACAAATTCTTAGGGGACATGCAATTTTTCTAATGAAAAATCAAAATATTATACCCCCACAAACAGGTCTGAACTTAGAGCTTGCTCTGAATTAATATGCACATACTAATCAGATCTTAAACCTATAGCTCTATTAGCTTGTTAAGTTATGCATGTACCACACAATTTTTCCAGGTGTGTTTTGATTGTTCCAGTGAACAATGAACAGTGTACTACAACAAACACACTTTAGACAAAAAAAAAACTGCTGTGTCATATACATCAAAGTGTTGTTCAAAGTGGAGATTGAGGGATGTCGCTAAGACCCGGCTATACCAGCAAATTTCACCATCTTAAAGAGCTAGATCTCATCACAGCTGAAATTTCAACAACACAAACTCTTGAGGCTAATTTTAAGGGTGCACAGTGTAAAGGGCTGGTTTGGTTTATTACAGGGGCTGATGGTGTTTCTTAACTACATCCTTGTCATGTAATTATGCTCTAACAAGATAGTGGGATTGCATGTTTTTAGTACAGTACTTAGTAATTTTGTTCTTTTTCTTGTATTTTTTTTCTGTCTTTTTTAACAGATGGTCAACAATTGCAGGAATCAAAGGTAAGCCCATTTTTTGTTCTTTTCAATGAAAGAGGTGGAGTTAGAGTGGGATTTTATATTAGATATATAATTTATTTGGTTTTACCTTGAACTTTAAGTTGATAACTGAAGGTAATTTGGCCACTGCAATACCAAGAGATTTGAGAGCTGATGCTAGGTTTGCTTGATTTTTCTTTTGACAAAGGGCTAGCACTCAAAACGCCAGCTCTGGAATCTCTTTGTGGCGGCCGAATAACCTTTATTAGTTCAGATGATAAAACCAAAATTAATATTTTTAATTTAGTTTTTACACCACCACTGATCTAGCACCAGTCAGTTTCCTAAGAACTTACAGTAGTAACCCTTTCAGGCTTTCTGTGCTTAAAATAGTCTGTGAACTGAAGATCTTGAGGGAAACCTTGTTCTTAGGATGCGTCTCAAATTCTAAGAAATTTACAACATAATATACCAATACAAAAATAGGTAAATTTACTCAGTATAACCAAAAAGCTAATTGAGCTGAGTAAAGATATGTAAGGAGAGACTATGGCTTTGGGGCTACATTCATGAATCCTTCCTGAGTTAAGAAGTATCCTAGGCTTCAAGTCAAGAAACGATACTTAGGATATATTGCAAAACTCATTAATAATTCATAAGCCCATTGACCTATAAATGGTCGATAAAACATCACGTGCAGTGGTTTTTAAACCCGATAAAACCTCCTCCTTATTAGTATACAGTGTTTAATGTTTTTCGCGTATGCTAATTTCCAAAGTTCACAAAAGCATCATTGTTATGAACTCTCTTGACACAGCTTTTCCAGGAATGTTTTTGAAGCCGTTCAAAAAACTCGCAGCACATGTTTGATTGGGTCTACAACCACTCGGCTGCTCCTCGTGGTTTTAAATCCCGATAA
This sequence comes from Pavona decussata, assembly GCF_977016875.1. Taxonomy (NCBI): domain Eukaryota; kingdom Metazoa; phylum Cnidaria; class Anthozoa; order Scleractinia; family Agariciidae; genus Pavona; species Pavona decussata. Next base: position 1,264,931 of record NW_028145665.1, on the reverse strand, counting down.
AACACTGTTGCTCGTGTTTTGAACATTACATAAACTGAGGAGGCCTTCATGAATCTTGCTCTTGCCTCTAGTACCTGCAGCCCTGGCCTGGTGTTTCATATTTTGGTCAGATTCTGTTCCATGCTTGTATCATGATAGATCATAATAAATGAATGCTGGCTATCAAACAACTTCTGTACATAGACCGATTACAATAGTTATGTTTGAGGTAACTTTATTGTGAGTTTGCGTACCATTCTGGAAGAGTGGGGGAGGCACACTGTAACAATACTCCTAGTCACGTAGTTGTTTGACTTACATGTAAAGGGGAAGTATCACGGGCATTTTTAACTTTTATCGTGAAAATGGTGTGACAACACCTTCAAATCATTACAAAATAATTCTAGAACATCAAGAAAAAGAAATCAACTGAATTCTTGAAAGGAACAACTTCGTGACCTGCTCTAGTGTATTTTGGGAATGAAAACGTGAGAACTTGAAGACAGTTTGCCTTGTAACTTTTTTCAAGTTGCAGTCCATTCTAACCAAGTCCATCTGTCGACAGAGACGCTCAGCGATAGTCTTAGTACACTGGGGGGTGATAATTTACAACAAATAAGTTAAACACTTTTAGGTTTGTTGATAAAAAAAAGCATTTTGGAGTTTTTGACATAACACTAAATTCCCATGATACTTCCCCTTCAAGCTACGGAAGCCAGAGACTGAATGTTGACTGGAAGATAGCTATGTGTGTATGTAGTAATGACTGGATGTATAAATAAAATTATATTTAAACATTTAAAAAAATAAAATGAAGAACAAGGCACCCTTCCTCACTGCACCCCCACCCCCACTCCCACACCATTTTGTTTTGTTTTGTTGTTGTTGTTGTTTTTTTTTGGCCTACTGACAGCCATCTTTTGGCCATTCATTATTGTACCAGGCAACAGTTTCCCAACAGTTTTTCCAATGTTTTGTTGCAGATTCCTGCATCTGAAAAGGCTAAAACTGTGGAACTTTTCACAACAAGACGAAATCAGTACAGAATAGCTGCCTTGAGTTGTAAGAAAAATGGAGACATCCAGCAAGCCAAACAGTTTCTTGCAGTGTCCAAGGTAAGAAGATGAAGAAGAGTTTGGCTTTAAATATTTTCATAAAGATATGAATCCTTTATTTGCTATTTCCTAATTTCTTTTTAAGAGCAACTACAATTCCCATTGATCAAGCTAAACTGAAAATTATAATAAGTTCTCCATCCCCTTTTTTTAATTATTAATAAGCAAAAGGTGAACGCAAGTTAAGTATTACTACACTGTACATGTATACCTTTTAATAGCATGCGAACTCTGAAGTTCAAGACTCAGCTGTTAAGTTTTTCACTGCCATCATGATCAATCATTGTTGCAGACCTCTTTGAAAACAAAGATGTTTGACTCAACGGGGTCAAATTGTTACATATTTTTACTCTATGATTGGCAGATTTCAATCCACTTTCTGTATTTTTGAGTTCAGCTGGTTGTCGCCACAATTATGATTGACTAGTAGTAAAAAAAATAATGTATATAAATATTGGGTTTTGAAGTTCAGAGTTTGCATGTTACGGAAAGGCGCAGTAAGCATTGAGTAATTTTTCTCTGCAGCAAATAGATTCAGCTATTGGACTTCTAGAAAGTGACGAGGAAGTTGATATTTCACAGTTGCCACCTGTTCCATCAGTCTCTGTAACAGCTGCCAGTGAGTATTAAATATTTAACTTAAAGTGTGCTCATTGCATTGGGAGGTAGCCTGCAAGCAGAGGTTCTTTGCAGGCAAATAAGAAATCTCTGCAAACATCCATCCAATTGTTTGATCTGTCATCATCCACTGGTTTCGTACCAGCAGTAAACTGGTTTAACTGGCTTGTACAAGCTAACACAGAAGTAATAGCAGGAAATTGGAACGCAGTGGGATTTTGTTGCATAAAACATTTTTGCACATGAGCCAAAAGCTTGTTATGTTTGCCAGCAGTTTGCAAGCACTTTATCCAATCACTAATGGTTTAATTGTTATTTAAATGGTAAAAGTTGTTGTGTGGCACTAAAAGTTAATAATTAGTTTTTTGATATGGTGTTTTGGGCAGAACTTCCTTTGAAACTGGATGTGACAAGCTACAATGCAGGACTGGAAGTGACCATTCACATGACATGACATGACATGACATTATGGCATATGTCATGCACAGATGATAGGAAATAGGATGGAAGGTTGCAGAGGTTTCTTATTCTTCCACTGGCAGTGACATGGGCAACCAAGGAACCTCTGCAGTGGGTTAAAGTGGGAGGTTCCAGAGCTCAAAGCTCAGTCATAAGTCTCTTATAATTATAATGGACTTGCTATAGTTTCATAACCACGTGCTTTTTGATAATCAAACCTTTTAAAACTGAATAGAAAGCAAAGCTTCTAAATTGGCCATTTGTCTTTTGGTTTCATACAGTTTCTTTTTCTTAGTCCTTCCTCACCTATTCAGGTGCTATTCGACAACATGTACTGTATGATACTTTTGTGGAAGATACAGTGAAGTTTCCTACAAATGCATGAATTCGTCACTTGTTCCTTTCTCTATTTACTTTCTGCAAACTAAGGTGATATCCCAGGTCAATCTGAACAGTCAGCTCCCCCTGCTGCTGAGGCACAGCCAAGCTCTGCATCTGGAGCTGAATCAAGTGGGGAAAGCAGCGCACCTAAAAACTTGGAGCCTCCCCCACCTCCCAAGGACGTTGCAGAAGCTTTGCAGCAAAGGCTGGAGAAGTATCAGAGCGCTGCTGACCAAGCAAAGAAGGAAGGCAATTCCAGCAAGGCACGGAGAATGGGGCGAATTGTCAAGGTCAGGAACAGTAATTTTTTACTTTCTTCTGGCAATTAAGTCAACCAAAAGGCAGCCTCTACTTAGGATAAAGGGGTGTTGATTTTGGTACACTAGTTAAAGTGCCCCTGGGACGAAAATTTCATTTTCCATCTTTTTGCATTTTCGTGTAGAATATGACCTTCTTACTCATGTTACCAAATTTCAATCCTTTACGGCGATTGGGAGTATTTTTTTGTAGCCTTTTATTCGAGATTTCACGGCCGCCATTACTTGGCCTTGTTCCGGAAGTTAACAAGGCCAAGTAATGACGGCCGTGAAATCTCGAATAAAAGGCTACAAAAAAATACTTCCAATCACCATAAAGGATTGAAATTTGGTAACTTGAGTAAGAAGGTCATATTCTACACGAAAATGGAAAAAGATGGAAAATAAAATTTTCATCCCAGGGGCACTTTAAGCATTTATGTATTTACTTGCATATTTGGTGCTGTTTTGGAAAGCACTACCCATAGGAAATCCGAGTATCTCCAGATGCGCAGAACGTATGCGCAGTAGCAAAAGTAGGCACCGTCATTAAGAAAATATTTCAAATTAAGGGGGAACACACCTACATAAGAAGCTCAATCCAAATAATATTGTTAATAGGTCTGGGACACACTGAACCACAATTTGTAGTAATAATATTGGTCTCATATTTATTTTTTAGGCACATTAGTCTATTTACCACAAACATGCTATAACCACAGTTTTCTCGTTATGAAATATTCTGTTTTTTTCAACCCATGCAGCAATATCAAGATGCTGTCAAAAACCACAAAGCAGGAAAACCAGTGGCATTTGAGGAGCTACCAACACCCCCGGGATATCCCCCTATCCCAGGGGTGGCTCTTCCTGATGATGCCCCAGATGAGAGCTCGTCTTCAGCACAGGTGAGCATGGACACTAAGTAAACTGGGTTTTAATTCAAGAGGCATGTTCATGAAGTTGATGATTTAGGCCAAAAATAAGCCTAAAAGGCTCAAAATTTACCCAGTTTTGCATACAGGCACTGCAGTTGTGATTGTTTTAACTGTGGAAAAAATAATCCTTACATGTATTGTTTTATTAAGTTTATTTTTTACAAGAAATATTTTTCTTGTAACAATTTTACCATAGCAATGGTCAGTATGGCAAAAGTGGTCGTTGCAACAAGGTTAGACGATAATAATGGCAATATTTTCTGTTGTGACATGACATGCCACTTAAAAGCTGCATGAGTATGTTATCATTTTAACATTACTTGTGGTTTCTACTACCTTCCTGTTGTATTTCGTGATATAAAAGCAGGGAGAGGGTGGTAATGTTTACAGGAAAATTAATGAAAGCACATGATTGTATGCATGCTTAATCAGCTGTCATGAATTGCAGGCGACATAGATGCATTTTTTTTTTCCTAGCTCTTCCTCCAGCCATTGTGCACCACATAGCCTGCAGATGCAGACGTATTTCCGGCTGTCGATTCTCTCCGCCAAAGAGAGAGAAGCGGCGCAGAGAAGCGACCGTTGGAAATACGCCTCTGTTTGCAGGCTATACAGCACAATGTGTCTACTGCAAAAAGCTTATATCCAGCTTCTTTAGAGCCTCATTTTCATTCTGATTTGTAGGCTGCTGCACCCAGTCAGGTGACGGTCCCTCAAGCGGCACCTGTTGCTCCTTCCGTCTCTAGTGCCGCTAACCCTGCCGCTATGAGCACTGCAGGTCAGCCCCCTGTCCAAGCTAGGTCATCTATTAACAAATCTCCTGGCCGCAGCGAACAGCAGCTCAACTACCTGCTGGAAAGACAGAAGGAATTCAAGACAGCTGCATTGCAGTCTAAGAAGCAGGGAGATCTGGAGGGTGCAAAGAACTATCTACGGATGAGCAAGGTCAGTAAAGCAATCACTTCATAGAGAGCTGGTTTATGTAATTTGGCATTCTAATCAATTTTTTTATTTGCTTGCAACTGCTTTGGTTCTTTCAGAACTCTGACAATTTTTTTTTTCATTTCTTCCCCCAGAATTCATAATGTAATGTATGTTTAACAAATACATTGTTTTAGGTTGCATTTTGTTGACTATATTCTGGAATAAATAAATGGAACATCTTCTACATTTCTGTTTTAGGCAAATTTGGAAAGACTTATGCGCAAACTATTGCAGTAACTCCAAAAACCTCTTTTGAGGGTTTTCAGCAATCACTTACGAGGGTTTTCAGCAATCATTCAGTAGTATGCATTCCTATTCCGGACTGAAGTCATTATCAAACGCACCCTTAATTATTCAACATTGGCAAATTATTGCATGGTGGCAACCTGACAGATTGCCACGCTCCACTGACCTCTGTCAGTGTTGGTCTAGTCTTCATGCACCACCTTTCCCTAGCTACCTATCTAATAACAAATAATGGATGTTCATGGCTGGTAATGATGACGTTGGTGTCAGTAAAAGTGAAAGTACAGCCCCAAGTCAGATGTACGGACATGACACGGTTAAGGCTACTGTCAAGCCAGGGTCTAGTCCCCTTTCTGTTCAGGCCTGGTGCTTCTTGTTCCTGTCCAATAGATTGCTCATTCAGTCATGACTCTTCATCACCCCTTGAGCAAGGCATAAGGCCATATGCCCTGTAAATGCTTCTCCGTGAAGGAAAAACTGGCTCCCTAGCCTTTCATCTAGGGAAAAGCACTAAATAAATGTACTCCTGGTAATGGTTGTTCAAAAACTGGAAAGCCCTATACAGTGGAGAAATCACTTTTCCAGCCGAGAAAATATTGTGCCATTGGATAATGATTTACCCTATGGCTGTAAAAGTTATCCGTTTGTTGAGCAACGGTTTCTTAAAGCTAAAAAAGAGTTCTTCTTTTACTCAAGATTAAATCAAACTCTATGTTTACTTCTATGGGCTGTTTCTTTCAGGGTCTCGATCGGATGATCCTTTCAGCACAGAATGGATTGAGAGTTGATTTGGGAACGGTAATTATTTAAGCAGATTAGTAATCTGTAACTTATATTAAAAGAGGCACCCTTGCAATGAATGTTCATGTAAGTGTTAAACAGCTAACAATTGTGATGAGAACCCTCTCAGACAGGTCTCAATTTGAGGATGTTTTCTGAGTATAGCAAAGGGAAGATTAAGATAATGAGAGATGTAAAGTAGAAGTGTGCGCCTCTACAAAACCTCTGTGTATTTTTCAGTGTCCAAAAACAAGCCACAGTTTGCACTGAGGAGACACTTACAGTCATGATAAAGTGGTCTTGATGGTATCCACTTAAAAAAACGCTCAAGTACACACTCTCAGAGGAGTTTCCTTCTTTTTACCGCTAGGCTGTGATATTTTGTGTCACTTTAATGCCGAATTCCTCTTTTTTTTTTGTACTACCAAAAGGTGCCTCCATCGCCCTTTGTGGCGGCTAGTCCAGCTCCCACCAGCGAGTTGAGCTTCGAGATGGTACAGGCAGCAGATTGTGATCCAACCCCCCGCACACCAGAAGAAATTTCTGAGCTGTTCTCACGACTCGAGGATGCACTTATTAAACAAATTGAGGTAAATTGTAGTCACAAATAACCTTTGACAGAGCTAGAAACATTTTGCAACTTGTGAAATAATACTCCCTTACAATGTAGTTAAACATTCTATAACAGAGTGAAGTCTAATCCAAAAATGGAACATTGCACGATTTCTGCAAATAAAAGTATAAATTGGTAAGTATGGCTCACTGATTTCATAAAGGAAAGCTATGTTCTTACAATTACAAAGCCTGAAATATTTACGGGGGAACAGCTTCTTTGAACATTATCATGTTTGAAATCATTTTGCGGTTCTTTGTTTACGCTACAAATTTAATCTACCGTTGGAACAACTTACATAATTATGTGAGAAAATAAATTATTTTCTTGTTTTCTGGTCTTTTTTTTTTTTTAACATTTTGTCACGTGACTCACCCCGCCTTAAAATCACGTGACACAATTAACATCTCACTACTTGACAAAGAGTCCGCGAAGGAGTCGAAAGCTTATATGCTTAAATGTATTTTTGGATCCTGAAAGCTAACTTGTTTTTGTAAACTTACATATGGTTCAATGAGCGCACCTACAGTGCCGAGGCCCTCGCTGTGCATTTTTAAGGCCATTTTCTGCATAAACGTTGTAGAAGTGGTTAAGGATTTGGTTCCTGCTGTGCGGATGTTGTCTTTGTTTTTATTTTTTTGAATACTGATGTCTTATTTCACCAACTTCACCAACCGATGGTCAAGATGGAAGTGAATTGGAACATGAAAGAATCCACTGTACGGAAAATTATGGCGGCTGTACGTTTTACTGACACAATACCTTGCGAACCTGACACAGCCAATAGGCACACAGAAAACCACATTTTTGGCGAAATTCGTCCCTGTACAAACAACATTGTGAGAATGATGTATTAATCAGTAAATGACACAGGCATACTCGGAAAAAAAAATCCGAGTGCTCCTATCAGGAGTCGAACCTAAGACCTTCCGAGTACTACTTTGGATGCTCTACCACTGAGTTACAGGAGACTCGTGGAAGCTACGGCCATTAAACTAGGTTCATTGGACAAACATCGGAATGTCAATGTGTGGCATATGCGCGATGGAAATAACATGATGGAGTATGTTAAGCCAGATGAATAAATGAGAATGATGTATTAATCAGTAAATGACACAGGCGTTTTCGGAAAAAAAAAACAACATTGTGTTGGCTAGGTTTGAAGTTAAATGTTTTAAGAACTTGTCTTTGCGTTTTTATGAGCATTTTGTGGGTTTTCGTACCCTAAGAATTATGGATGAGTGTACCAGTCACCATCTTCAGCACAAGTGTTTTCATGACTAGTCCCTTCAATGTAACACATTTTGCTTTCTCTTCTTGGATTCAAACTTGTGTGACTTTTAAGGAAGTATTTCCAAACTGTCATGTATAGCCAGTAATTTTGGTCTTCAATCTGCAGGATATGCGTGATCAAAGCTCTTGAATTAATTTCTTTCACAGATGTGTGCGAGAAATGCCCAACATTATCAAAAACTGGGGGACATTACAAACACTAAAAAGTAAGTCACTCTTTATTTATATTGCAGTTTTATTAATTTTTTCTCAATCAAGCTATATAATGAAAAGGTTTGGCTCAAAGAAAAATTAATTTTACCATTGCGTCACTAACATTCATCCTAAAGAAAAACATGTATCCTTCTGGGCTAATAGAAAGAACCATTAACCGCAGTGTCACTCAGTGTGTAACAGGCAACTATGTAAGATCAACAGCATGTCGCTCTGCATGCTCCCGCGACAATTTTGCCATCATCGATCAGGCATCCACGCGGTTTGCCCTTAAAATCAAAGAGGCGTTGCACATAGTTTGGGACAAACCTGCACTTAACGCACAGGTCAAACATGTTAATTTAAAACTTTTTTGTTTAATTTTGTATTACTATTGTTATAGTCCTAATTATTGCTATTATTATTGTAATTTCTTTAGCATTTATATTTCACTGAAATTTGTTGTTCATTTCACATTGAAGATGGCAGAGGCAACTGCCGAAACATGTCTGTAAAACTCAGGAGTGTCGTGTTTTTCTTAAAATTAATTTTACCAGTGTATTGTCCACTACCATAAATTTTCAACTGAGGTTTTTTTCCAACTCAAGAACAAGCAAGACTCGCCACCAGTTTTGAGAGGAAAGCTACCATAGCGTGCATAAAAATAGAATAAAAGAACTTACTACACAGTTAGCATGAACTTAAAGGCAATTTTAGACTGCATAGCTTATATAGAGCGGTTTACAATTGAGTGTCGTAAAACCAATTTAACCAAAGTATTTACTGTGGCCAATCGCAACAGATGTAAACAAAACAACGAGCCAAACAGAATTCGAAGCAAATACGTGTAACTGGCGCCCGGCGCGGGAAAACGCTTGCGGCCAAAACACGATTGGTTTTGGTTTGGATTCCCATTGGTTGAAAAAGTGGCGCGAGTGTTGTTTGGCCAATCACAGAGCGTAGTAACGCAAAACCAAAGCAAACGCGAAATTTTTTTCGACACTCAATTGAAAAAGACTCCAATGTAAAGGTAGTGTAGTTTGGTGTAGTGCAGTGTAGTGTAGTGTAGTTTAGTGTACTGCAGTGTCTTTAAATTCAGTCATTAACTTTTGTTTGAAGCTTTGAGAAGATGTCAAAGAATTTACGACTGGACCTAGATTCTGTTCAGAGTGCTCGTAAACACCAGGATCCCCCACCCAGATTCCACTATGAAGACAGATCCTTCACCATTGTTGAGTAAGTTCTCATGTCTTTGCCTAGCGATATTTGAAAACTCGTGTATGCGAGTGAGCACAATGAACGAGGTATTTGAGTGGAGAAAATCTACTCGCTCGCTCGCTTTCTGTGAACTAATTATTGCATAAGGACCGTCACCCAAGTGACTTTTTCCTCAAGCCACGTTTTTTAACCAACAATTCTAAAAAAATAACCCAAACGAGAATGATCAAACTCTGTTGCTGTTTACATCTCTCGTGATTGGCCAGAAATTGCTTTGGTTTGTGTTTTACGACACTCAATCGAAAACCGCTCTAAGGTAGTGACATTAAAGTTGTTGCAGACAGTGACTAATGTAAAATCGTACTGTTGTGATTTTTACTGTTTTAGCATCTGTTATTGCTCACTAAGCGTCTTTGCAGTCTCAGATCTATGTTTATGCGGGAAAGAAATAAGCACCCTGTCCCTAAGATGCGCCTTGATTCAAATAGGCTCCCTCTGTTGATTTTCCAAAATGAAATAAGTGCTCAGAACGGTAAATCGAATCCTGAAGCAACAACATCTTCTCAGCTTTTACAAGAGGGCACTCCAGAATCGTAAAACAAAAACCCAATTTACTGTCTTCAATACCCATTTCACTCACAAAATGTCTCTTAAAGAAGCCAGTGATTTTGTGTTTGACATCACACTTTTTGCAAAGGATTTATGGTGACAATGACTGAAATTTTCCTGCTACTTTTAACAGCTCATTTCCAGATCTCAGTGATTCAGAGGTGGAAATCAACATAGTAAGAGGTCTCAATATTCCCCTGCCTTCAGGTGTGTTTGTTGTCATTGATAGTATTGTCTATATATTTTATTTAGCAACAATTCCTTTCTGTTAAAAATGTACTCTTGCCCATAAGTACAACTTTTTGTTGTTGTTGTTGTTGTTGTTGTTGTTGTTGTTGTTGTTGTTGTTCCACAAGAGCAAAAATCCTCTTGGGCTCAAGCCATTTACAACTTTACGTGAAAAAAGAAGAATTTTGATATTGTTTTGGGTTAAAAGCCGGAACTAAATGGGGTTGTTTCCGTCTTCCTCCCAACAGGATACCAACCAAAGGACATGTACACTTACGTATCGTATGAGTTTCCTTTTCCGAGTGTAAGTACAATAGCAGTGATTAGAAAGCAAAGTGTCTCCTGAAACGGTTGATGTAGTTAGTGAAACCACAGAAAGTTCGGAAAAATTACCGTAAAGTTCCGAAGTACAATCGTTATTACTTTCGGGGGTCGCTAATTCAGTTCGGGTTGCCTAGTAGTTACAAGTGTACCGTCCATTGACCGATCTATTCAAAATGCGAAAACCTTAAGGCAAGGCGCTTTTTGTTTGGGTGGTGCACCTCTGCGCCATAAACACGTCTCAAGTTGTCTCAGAGAACGCAAAAAACAATAGCCTTCATATGGAACAACACCACAATAGACTTGGTAGAACGATGCAATAGCCTTTGTACAAGGTGCATCGTTTGTTGACGCTGCCAGCTGTAATATTTGTCTTGTTAGCATAAGTGAAAACCTTGTTCATTGCTTTAAACTCAACAGAAAATGAGTTACGTTTGACATCCTCTCTTGTGGGAGTCGCTTCAATCGAGGAGTCGTTACTTTCCTAAATGTTGATTCATATGTTTTTCCTTTTTCAGACGGATGAGCCCCAGACTGGTCGAACACAAACTGTAAAGCACTCAATTAACCCAGGTTAGTTGCAGTATTGTGAAGACGCGGTAGTGTAGTGGTAAGCGCGTCGGAGATTCGATCGTATTGTAGGAAGATTGCAGGGTCAGTGGTTTGAGGCTAGGTTGGTCTCTGTATTGGTGTGTTGTTTCCTTAGACAAGAAACTTTGCTCCACATTGTCTCTCTTCACCCAGGTGTATAAATGGGTACCGGCGACATACTGCTGGGGGTAACCCTGCGATGGACTAGCATCCCATCCAGGGGGGAGTAGCAATACTCCTAGTTCCTTCATGCTACAGAAACCGGGCTAAGTGCAACTTTTTTCTTTACCTAGTCGTCGTATGAATAATGTCGGCTGGAATCATTTTCTTGTTACTACAACAACGACACTAACTGCATTAACGTTATCCTTCTCTGTTTGGTTTTCTCGCAGAATATAATGAAGTTTTCAAAGTGAATATAGATAGGAAAAATCGAGCGTTAGGACGTATATTCAAGAGGCAACCAGTAAAATTTGAAGTAAAATATGAAAGGTAAGTATTAACGCCATTTTGTGCTTAATACGCATTGCCACAAGACCAACGTGAACAAGTTGTTTTCCTAACATAATTTTAATGGACAAAAATGACAACACTGCTCATAAGCCGTTACTTCAGGACTTCAAGCACACGTTACTTAACAAATTGGTCTGAAATCTTCTTCACTTAGTATTCGTTTATTTCGTACAAGTTCCTTTGGATTGATGATTGGTTTCTTGAAGTTTACTTTTTTCTGCCTATTAATACAAAGATATTTTTGCACAGTTTATGACTGCAGTGTATGCTGTAAACGCAGATCTCACCCAACTTTCAGAGATAATAGAGCCGAACAATAATTCTAAAGAGCTTTAAAATACAGAAAGATGTATGACATTTTCTTTCCAAATTAAAGCTTATCCAACAGTCCTACCTAAGAACTGCTCTTTGCGCACAAAAAAAACACCTTTGTATTAGGCTAAAAATAATGGTTTAGTTTTGTCAACAAAACCCTTACTTATATGCAGAAACTAGTGTTAATCATTTTTGGCTGCGGATAGCCAGGATTGAAATGGATTGCAACTCGAGGCCAAAAATTGTCAAGTTCTTTCTGTGTATTTTGGATCAATCGCTGAAAAACGTAACTATAGTTTCTTCGTCCCAGGTGAAACTGCTTAACATTTTATTCTTGGTGGTCTAAGAGCAATTTGATGTTAGAGAAAAGGTACTTTCTCAAATGTTTGACGAGGTACACAAACACATAGAAATATCCATGATTAAGAAACCCGAGGTGCACAGAACGCATGCGCAGTAACCAGAGGAGGTATCGTCCTTATTTTATTTTTATTTTTTTGAGCGTTAATGTGTTGATTTTTTAGGGGTTTTCTAAAAGGTGACAAGGCTGTGGGACAAGCGCAAGTCAAGCTGAATGCATTCGACAACAAATGTGAAATCCACGATTGTCTAGATGTAAGTAAGTAAACTTTATGTAGCCAGGCTGGCTCATTCAGCTACATGGCTGTTATCCACAGGGACCCTGGTAATAAAATGTGACAAATAAATATAAATATAAATTAATTTAAATAGTTAAGAAAAACTGACTTGTGTTGTTTTACATGCAAATGTTAAAAATGGTGGGTTTTAATAAAAATAAAGGAGAAAGCGATTCTGCTCTTTTTAAAAGTCATTTTTTCTTCCATTTAGCATTAGAGTGAAACTCTCTGTTGTGTTGCCCGGGGCATGTAGCCTGTCAAAAAAGGTAGAAATACTGGAGGTACCAAGTTCAAGTTGGGGCTTTCTTATATGGAGGGTGGGTGATCCGGGTACTCGAGTTATCGCCTCACCCGGGCTATGTCAAAGTCATCGAAGTGTGCCGCTTACAGTTACTGTAATAAGCGCTCCTACTTTTTCCCTCGATAATCAAGGCCGGCTCTCACACTTGCACATTGTTGTCTTTATGATCTTGTGTAATAAAAATGCTTTAAATCTGATACTAAAGGCCAAGCAAATGAGTAGAGCAAACTACGATGTAGGCTTCTGATAAGCTTAACAATAATTCCTCGCGAAGCGAGGTTAATAATTTTCGGAGCTACGCCGCGCGAATTCGAGCGAAAATATATTTAACAATTATTCACCAAAGTGGAGGTGATTAGTGATGATGGATATTTACCGAGCCGCGACACTGAGGTGAATAATTGTTTTAGTATATCCCACACAAGCTGAATAAGAAGAAGACCAAAAATTACTTTATTTTACGGTGTAATTAAAGTGCTTGACAATTTTCGTAAACAATGCATTGTATTTCTTATTTTTCGCCTTAGAATATGCGGTTTGAAAGATTAACAACTTACCATGTAATGCCTTCCAACCAAACTTTGTTGCCATTTTTGTATTCTTTGTAATAGTCGTCTCTTTTATCGAAATGTGTTCCTCTTTAGTGACCGTGGCGAAACGGGAAGCCATCTTGTTTCTCTTCGGCTGCTCGGAGATGAATAGTACTTGGCGCGCGCGAAAAGCACTATTCACTAGTGTGGTATATACTAATTATATTTATTCCTTTCTTGTCCTCAGCTAATGGACACTGATCGCGGACGCAAAGCTGTTGGAGGAAAAATCGAAATTCACATGAGAATCAGGGAGCCTATCGTAGACAAAGATGTCAAAGTTGAGAAATGGAAGTGGCTGGTTATTGATGTTCATCTTACTTCAAAAAGGGTTAGTTTGCTTCTTAACGTATAATTTTTTGTGGCCTTAATACACCTGACTTTACCTGAAATCCAATCCACAATGCTTCACAAAAAGCACTATGTTCCATTCGCACATCTGCCCACAGGCCAACCAACAAACCTCTGCTCACAAACAACAAACAGGCTCCTTATCGGAGGATAGGGTGCAAGATAGAATCTTTGGGGCTTTGTGAACTGAGCGCTTAATAGAACGTGAACACTTCATTTGGGTCTGACCGTATATCAGCATTAACAGCAACAGTAAATCACCGAACAGTGGGAGTGGCAGACTCTAACTTTAAAAACACTCTTTGCCTGTCGCGCTTACCTACATTTTTGTTTTTATTCACAGGGTGCTGGAGTACCTCGGGTAGGTGTCTGTTTTTCCTATTCACTTGCCAGAATAAGAATTGAAGTAGAGTATCTAATTGCCCCAAATTGTGAGCCGATAAAAATTAACAACAAGACCCAGCTATTATCCCACTGAGTAAATAAAAAGTTATGCAAAGATCTTTTTGTGCGCTCGCTGCTAGCAATGTCAGTTCTCTGTATCGATAGCCAACTTTTGTGTTTGTGATTTTTGTCAGTTGTCCGGTAAAACGTCATGCTACAAGACAAGTTTGTCCGAACTATGAAGTAAGAAACGTCATGGCGAGATCAAAACGACATTGATATAATTATGCCCCTCAATGTTGGCCTTGCTGAAGAACCTCGTCATCTCTTCACACCATGTTAAAGCCGCCGTTACACTTGAAACTTTTAGTTGAAACTTGTGTGCAACGGCGAACGAGACCAGTTTCACGAGGTGGTGTTACACGGTGAAACTCTTGTTTTTTCACCACTGCGACCTTTGCGAGCCGTTGCAGAAGTAGAAAGCGGGTCTTACTTTTCGTGAAACTTGTCTCGCAACGGAAGTTCGAAAACGTTTCACGAAACCGACCATGTTACACGGTGTAACGCCTGCTGAAACTTGTTTCGCAGCGCCGTTGCACACAAGTTTCAGCTAAAAGTTTCAACGTGTAACGGCGGCTTAACGTAAACAGGTGTGGAGATCCTCCGTCAAAAAACAGGTACACTCAGTCAAGAGGCGACAAGTAGTATCCTAAAGCCGTAGCCATAAAACCTTTCAAGTTTTTTCACATCTACTGAGTGTCATTTGATTTTTATGCTCATGGGTTATACTGATCTTGTCACTTTGTGTGTTCTGTTTAGGAACCTGAAAAAGTGCCACCAAAGCCTGGAAAAGTAACAAAAGGAGCCGAGTAAGTAACTGTTTGTTTGTACCCTGACGCCTAAGACCAGTGTCGCGATTAAGAGAACAAACACCAGTAAATAAATCAATTTATTTAAGCGTCAATGTCTTAAGCGCAGAGCACTAACTGGGGACACTTTCCAAATCGAATTGGAATTTAGAAATGTTGGTTTTTGAGGAGAGGGGAAAACCTCTCGGAGCAAGGACGAGAACCAACAACAAACTCAACCCACATATGACGCCGAGTCCGGGAATCGAACCCGGGCCACATTGGTGGGAGACGAGTGCTCTGACCACTGCGCCATCCCTACTCCCCCACCCCCCCCCCCCCCTCGCAAAAAAAATTAAGTATAAATAAGTATTAACAAAACGCTTGTAGACGAAGCCGAACTGTCCCTCGTGGTTTGTGTTCAATGCGTTCCATTTTGTGGATGTTTCTTGGTGCTGCGAAAATTTTGGTTTTCAGTTTGTGCACACTCCTTTGGAATTTTTTTGTTTTTCTTCAATTGGCAATTACAGCACAAGCTAACACAACGAACAAACCTGGCATGTCGTGACCTCAATACAACATTTTGTGTCTCCCCTCCCACCCTCCCTCCCTCCCCTCCCTCGTAGTAAAAACAACAGTTATGGTAATAATAGAAGAAGAAATCGATATTTTGCATTAGGCCGTAATCTATAAAGCCTTTTACAATCCTTCAAATAATTTCGCTTTCCTGTGATTGGTCAAAATTTGTGGTGCACGTGCCAATATCCATACATATTATCCAGCACCACTGACTACTGTTCGTAAGGCGCTGAACGAGTATGAATATGCCGCGATATTTGTACAGTTATTTAATATTTGTAGAGTAAAAACCGGTTTGGCTGTTAAGTGTACAGTAAAAAACCTATTCGCTAACGAGCGGGCGCTCAATCTGTCTTAGTTTCCTCACATCTTGACATAGTGTCGGTTTGTAGTATCGCTGTGTGTTTTCACTCCTTGCTTGTATTGTGACTCGCCCTGCAGGTTCGTTAAAATACAGCACAATTCGTGAAAATATACGGCGACACTACACACTAAATCGTCTATTAAGGTCGTAAAAAGGCTATCGTTTATATACACTCAATTGAAAAAACGTTGTCTCTTATAAAGTGTGAACGATGCGACCTGATGGAATTATGGGGTGATCTAATTAGCGTGCGCATATTTCGTGTTTCTTTCTCGTCTTCGATAACAAGATAACAAGAAGAATACAAATAAACTCAAAGGTCAAGCGTTTCCCAGAAAGCTGTTGGGTCTCATCGTTCATGGTTTATACCTTTTACCTGACAACGTTTCTTCAATCAAGTTTATCCATAAGCTCCTGGTACTTGTTCTGATTGTTCAGAACTTTGTCGACTGTTATGTTCGTTGTGATGTCGAGTGAGATGCCAAATGCGTGCATAGAGCGGGACAGAAATAGAAGGGCCAGAGACCGGGCGGGCGGTTAAGGGCGGAGATTTTTCACATTCATAAATCCACGCAAATTACGTCTCCCTCCGGATGGACAAGGGAGAATGCTCGTGAACTGGGAGCTATAACTATTTTCATAAATAGTTGAGACCGCTCACATGAGAAGTTCATTTGAAACCTTTTTACTTGTCAGGAAGTTATTACCACCTCGTTTAAAAATGTGGCATGAGGTGGCAATGAGCATTCCGTCCTGATTGTAGACAGAAAAAAAAAACAAGAATATTGCGTGCATCCTCGACTATCTACTCGAGGATGTCGCATTGTTCTTGTCGAAGTGCGTTGTTGCAAAACAGAGCTATGGGGTGGTGGTGGTGGGGCGTCGAAGATAAAGGGGTTGGCTATCAGAGAGCAACAATCTATTACTTTAGATTATGTACGATAAATCACTTAACTTTGGCAATTTTCAATCCTTCTCCTATTAAACGTGGCATGCTAGACTGTAGTTTCCAAATGCGTCTCCTTGTAGAAGTCTTTTTTTAACATTGGTTTCAGATGAGGTTTTCTTCGTTTTCAAGCCATTCATTGTTTTCTCTTATTCTATTTCTTTCTTAGCGCCAAATCAGCTGTTTGCTCTGTTGCGTGACCCGGTCTTGGCCAATAGGATGAAGGATTGAAGATAAACCACACTGAGAAGTGAAATCGAACAAATTAGATTATAACTAGTCAGTCCATGAAACAAGAATTTAGCATACATAGTGTCAGAGCTTTCAAAGCGGTTCCACGTTTGCATGAATGCGTTTATTTTTTCTTCAAAATTTACGAAGGCGTAGAAAAGTCGTGAATTAACAAATGGCTTTACTGGCCCAGAAAACTCAAAAGTCACAGAAAACCAAAAAATTATGAAAATAAGCCCCTCCAAAAGCAACTCCGTTAAGACAAACTTCCATTAAGTTTCAGACACAAACCGCCTTGCTGTACACCCACAGACTGGCAAGTAATTCATGGTTAGGTACCATATAGTCACCCACATAACCCTAACCGTAACCCTCCATATTGTCACCCTTACCTTACCATGAATTATATGCTCACAGACTGTTAGCTAGCCTGTGTAGCAAGCGTTTCCGTGGAGTTTTGTGCGTTTTTCGCTGCTTGAACGCGCGGAAATGGGTACGAGAGAGAAACAACGGAGGGAAGGGGAGAGGAGACAGAGAAAACTTCCCCCCCCCCCCCCTCTGCCGTTCTTTCGTTCTCGTCTCAGTATCCGCGCGCTCAAAAAGTGAAAACCGCACAAACCCCAAGGAAACCTTTGTTACGCAGGCTAAATGTTAGTCCTTCCCGAGGAAACTGAAGCCCCAGAGCTTTATTCGAAATTTTTTGGTTAATAAAGAAAAAAAATGGAGATAAGTCATAGAAAATCATGGCATTGAGAGGAAACGTAGCCACCCACGCAGTCGTTTTTAGGGGACGCATCTTTTTAGGAAAGCATATTTTTAGATATTTTAGATTCATTTATTTTTCCTTTATTAATTATACAAGTTAATTGTAAATGATGGTACTATTAGTTAGTCTTCATTTTATCAATTTGTAAAGCGCGTTAGATCATATATTAATGAATTTCGCGCTATAGAAATAATAAAAATTATTATTATTATTTATGACTCGTATTACCTCCTCCCTACACTACAATGGGGAGGAGGTAATACGAGTCCCCTAAAAAAATGACTGCGTGGGAGGCTAGAGGAAACGGTGTTTGCCGTAGAATTAGAGTGCAATAAGTTAAAAAGACAAAATTGGTTAGTCACTGGTGCTGTATGGGCCTTTGAATACTTCCAGTGCGAAAAGTCGTGACGTTTCTATGTAATCGTATAATCATTAGATATTTTTTTATTTATTTTCCACGTTAAAGCAAAGCCAACTTTTCATGGTATATCAACCCTTTAAGCTTTCCAATGGTGATCAACATGTAATTTCTCCTTACAACATCATGACTTGATTAAACATTCTGCTACGAAGAAAAAGGACATGACCACTAAAGAAAAGATGTTTTGATTTTCATACAATTCTCCCAACTAATAACGTAACAAATGTATGGAGAACACTGATGAGAACATGTTTGTTGACATTGGAGCTTAAAGAGTTCAATAGTATGGATGTGGTTTTAATAGCAGCTGGTTCTGCATGTAAATATTAGCCTACAGTTACAAAGTTGTAAATAATTTTAGGTGGTGTTACACCCGAAAGCCATGTTTTCCGTCAGTTTCAGCGTTTTTCCTCTATTATCCCCTGAAAGATGTCACCCAAACCAAAAACTCCATCACAGTTATGTAGTGCAAAGCGCCATAGATCTTTCAGAAATTTTTTACAATTTTTAAACAGTGTTTATAATTGGGCGCGGATCATGTGAAGTATGGCACTTGACTTCAGTAGGCTCGGTTCAAATGCCGTTCTTCATACTAGTTTCTATTTTCATATAAGATAGTTCAGTATACAGTTAGAAATCTTGTCCACAAGAATCACCCGTTATGCGTACAGTAGCTATAGCGTTCTCTGAAAGTTCATCTCGTGCACGTGGAAAAGGCATAGATGACTTCAGACGGGCTTTACATTTGTGTTTTTTTTGCAGAACAGTGTAGATTTTGATATAAACAAAGCAAAAATGTTTTAAGTTAAGCTTATGAAGTAGGAACTGTTCAGACCGTCAAATAGGAGTTTACTTTCTTGACCTTTTTCTCGCACTGTCTGAACATAAACAAGTTTTCACGCGGACTAGAAAGCATGAAGCGGGAAAGTCTATATAATAAGAAACTTACTGAACTAGTTTGTTCGGTCCATATTGGGAAAATATTGGTCTCGTTCTTTTGTTTTGCAGTTGCGAAACCTAGAACTCGACCAATATTTCTCCAATACAGACCGAACAACCTAGTTCAACATGTATATGCAACACACTAAAACATGCAGCACCATATTTATTATATACGTTACGAAGAAACGAGCTATACGAGTAAACTGAATGAGCCCGCGCTCGTTAGCAAACCGGTTTTAAACTGTAAAAATAGCCGCCAAACTGATTTTTTATTGTACCAACAAGAACTATACGAACATTTCGTCAATTTCACAAAACAATGTAGATATTGTATTCTAGCTGCGAGAGATAGTAAAGATGAAAGAATTGTGAAATCCTTCTCACAATCCTTGGTCTCAGTAGGCTGTTACTTGGGGGCGGGAGGGTATTTTTAATCGTTCTGAAACCCATGAGCATTAAGCTAGTGTTCTGTTTCTTCGCAGCACCGGTGCCTTATTATAGGTAATTAACGCTCGGAAACAGATATGAATTAACTATCTGGGAGCGTTAATTCTCTCGCCCTATTACTTGGTGCAAAATGTTCCATAAAATTCAAGTGCGTAATCTCAAATTCTGATTTTTTTGTTTTTATTTTTGTGTTCCCACTAAAAGCTCCTTCGCCCCAAGAAGCGCTAACCATGCAGTGGAGCTAGCCTGCGCGCAGACATCTTCTATTTCCGCGCAGATGAAATAGGAGACGTCTCCGCGCGTACTAGGTGGAGCATGCGCACACTACCGTTGTGACGTCTGTGAAAAAGCTGCGTTTTCGCCAACCCCAGTAAAACACTAAGCGTTTTCAAATTTATTCACTTTGGAGACCGTTTTAGGAAAGATCCGTTTTTGGTGGGCGAAACGCCGTTTTAGTGTGGACGAATCACCAAACGGAATTAAACAAAATAGGCGCCCGTGTGGACGGGTTTCAACAGCTGGTGTAACTAGCGACGCAGCACAATCACAAACAAGCGCCACAACCACAAGAGTACAGACAAACCCTTTGAAACGGAAGTGCAGGCGTCAGTAGGGATTAAAACCTTTTGATCTTTGCGCTGGCGTTTCTAAAGGCCGGTTTACAAGCTACGATTTGCCGGTCGGATTTGACGCCCCTACAGTATCGGAGCACGAACCATACATGTATTCTGACACCCGATTTAAGGCCCATTCATGAATGAACGTCAGCCCGATTCACCGCAACAGCTTTTTATCAAAGAGACCACCATGTCCATCAAAATCAACATCGAGTGTCAAGACACACGTACGATTCGCGCTCCGATACTGTCAGGCCGACAAATCGTACGTGTAGCAAGTTCTGGCAGAGACTCTTATGCTTGTGCTTTTCATGCGCCAAATATGTCTAAGAATGCACGTAACTCTGAATTTGGGCACGTCATATTACGCAGGCATTTGCGATTTTCAAATCACTTCCTATTTGGCAGAAGCATGTTTGTGTCCAGGTGAGGATTAGGGCTTGGGGACACTTTGAGATAGCTATCATAAAGTTCGTACATCTCACCAGCGCGTGCCAGCTGGACCTGCGTCGCGAATGAAAACGAGGCCAAATTGCCGTATAAAAGCTGCCAGTGGGTTGTAGGGAATTTGAAATATTTATTTCACTAATTATCGCTATTACAATCTTCCCCAAAACTGCATCGAAACTGAGTCACCTTTAATTTTTAAATAGCATCTTACATTGTGGACATGTTTTTATTAATTGTCTTGTTTTTCTTTATTAGAGCTGCTGAGATGGAGTTCGTCAGCTTAGAAGTTCTGAAACTTGAGAAGCAGATAGCCGAGAAACAGGTAAGCATCAAGAAATTTGCTAAGAACATCCTTGTTCGTCAGTCGTGGGATTGAGTACCGTCATCAGCGAGTGCGCATGCTCATCGACCGACGAGCATCAAACGGAGGCGATTAAAAATAAAACGGGCGAAATCTGCGGTGGACAAATTTACGATGGAAATTACTTTCATTCGGACGCTCTGCGTTGTTCATTTTAGCTTTCCTTCCCACTGTACTTTTCTATAGTACTTTTTGCCTGTACAACCCTTTTCTAGCAATTTGTGTGAAAGATAAAATGAAACTTCAATCATTTAAATGGCAGATTTTGAAAATTGCTTTCTTGTGGTGTTACTGTGCTATAGAATCTGATTCTTACTGTTAATAAAGTTGTAGAGCGCAACCAGTCAATTGAAAGTTCCTTCGCTGTACTTTCTTTTGTTGCTTTTTGTTTTCAATTTCTTAAGATTTTTTGTTATTCCCGAATTCTTGAAGGCTACTTGGCAGATGTATAAGTAGTGAGTAACTGGATTTTGCTCCGACATGATTTGCTGACTATTGTTATTCTTCAACACAGATTGCTGCTCAAAAATCCAAGGGTGAAATGCCTTCTCCAGCCATCATACAGCGCTGTAAACAATGCCAGCACAAGATAGCTGAGGTGGAGAGAATGCTGGCCAGTGGCGACAAAAACGTGTTGATCAGTGAGTATGCATGGGAGGGATGGGTGTGTAGCTATGTTTTGTCATACCTCAGGAAAGTAGCCTGTTCGAGGCTCTCAGATTGTACTGCCAGCAAACGGCTCAAATCACAAAGCGAACGTGAAAATAAAACGCGCGTTTAATTTTCGCGTTCACTTTCTGAACTTTAGCCTTTTGCCGGTCCTGGAACAGGCTACACTCCTGAATGGTAAGAAGTAAAGGGAATGTGAAACGAAGAGCCAGATTTGACTTGATAAAATTTTGGCTCAGAATTAGAATTTCTATCGGTGTAGCTTCTGGGGTGAATTCGTGAGCATATGATCCGTCCTGGTATGAGATTTTGCACTGATATGGAAAAATACGGCCAGTCATAAGATGGACCGTGATAAACTCACACCTGAATGTGAAAGTTATACCAATATTATACAAATCAAATGCACCTCTTACGCTATTCCCCAACCGCCTTCCGCCTTCTCCTTACTTAAATTGTAAAGACAATCTTTAGTTTGACCTGTTCCTTTTATTTGCTTTAGACGTACGCGACATGCGAACTCTTACAGTGATTTTTAATCGAGTATCGAGGCCAATTTCGCGCGCGCTTTACTTTTCCCGCGCTTAGTACAATTTGCTTGTATTTGTTTTGAGTTCTGATTGGTTCGTTGTGTTGTTCGCGTCTGTTGTGATTAGTCGGTGTGATGACCGTAGTTCTGGTTTGAGAAACGCGGAAGAAGGACCTTTATCATTGATTCATTTTGTACCTTGGTTTAACGGAAGAAAACTTAACCTGCGTATCCTATTCTACTCGCTTGAGCAATGAATGAGTTCTTTTCGATTCATAAACAGTCATCTTTTTATTTTGGAAGTTTTGTTCTAGTTGGACATTGTAATGAGTACAAGTATTTTTGTGTCACCGTAGATTATATTCGCCAACTTCAAGCGAAAGTCCCCCAACAGCATGCTAAAGCTCAACAAGCGCTGAAAGCTGGAAATAGAAGCGAAGCCCAACTGTGCTTAACCAGGAGAAAGTTGATGGAAAATGAGGTATGCTTGTAGTCTCAGCTAAATAGCCCACGTGCAGACCGCGTCTACTATATCATTTGCTTCCCGCGGCAAAAAAGAGTGAAGCAAAGAAAATAAGAGACCTCTGCACGCAGGCTAGTAGAAAAAGAGGTTATTTAGCTGTCCGTTTGTGAGACCATTTTCCCCGTAACGGGAGTTGCAGTTTTCGTGGTTAGCACGTTGGTCGATGATTGGCGTCCTGCATCCGGTTTCAGCGTGCGAGGAGGCATTTTTGGGAGCTGCGCGAGTGTCTGTAGTTTCACTACTCATTCGCCTGCGGGTGTTGTGTTTTTAAAGAAGAGTTTGAAAGATTATCAAGTATAGAAAACTCTCCAAACGATCAAAATAAAAATAGCTACCGCCGAGGGATAATAGTACGATATTCACCACGACGCTTTCACTGTTAGTTCGTAAAAACAATAACTGAAAAAGTCGTCTCCTCTGCGTGACCTTCCTAAAAGTGAACCGTCTCGTTATAGCCTGGGCTTACACGTTGGTTTTAGGCTATGTCTACACTATGCTGGATAGCTTTTTATGCTGTTGTGAAAAAAAACACCGGTCTGGTGTGAACAGAAGTGGCCCAAAACCGCTGCCATCTTTCCACTAGGATCCAATCCTCGCTCCTCGTTGTTGACTTTCGTTTCGGTTCGATTATCTGTTCACACTGCGCAAGAGAGTGTCACGAAAACCTATCCGATATGTGACGATTCACTTTGAAGACTAAAGCAGCGCAGCATCGCTCCGCCACAAATATCGATCTGAAATAAGCGTTTTGTGTGTGAACGAAAGCCCATCCGATATGTTTTTGGTGCCGGCACAAGAGCTATCCGAAATAGTGCAGACATAGTCTTAGAACGCCTCAGTTAAGTTCATTCTTAAGGCTTTTATAAAGCTTAAAAATTGTTCTGATTGATATTTTTTTGTGTATTTTACAGATTTCAAGTTTGAAGAATCAACTCGGAATCCGTTGATGTCTTTTCACCGACAATAATAAGCTACAAAAACGTAATAATGATAATATTCAGAAATATCACTTGAAAAGCAAAGGCGGATTTCAGGCTACCAACAGACCCTTATTTCTCTTGCGAAAAATGAAATGAACAGTCTTCATTACCGTTCTTTGGTTGTCACGCAACACTCGTCCTGAGCGTTGCGTGACATCCCAAACAATGGCTGCGTTAGAGACTACGACGGTCCAGGTCGCTCGCGGTCACACGCTCTCCGCGAGCGACCTGGACCGTCTGAGAATCAGGCTAGGAAGCGAAAGGGAAGGGATTTGATATGAGGCAGCCTCGTTGCCAGGCCACATTGCCCTTATCGAGCAAGCTGAGTTTCATGCGAGGAGGTTTGGGACTAAACTCGATAGGTCGATGCTCCTAAACCGCGGTCAAACGAAAAAAAAGTAAGAAAAATCCCTTAGAGATAAGAGCTCATGTGAGTCTATGAGTAAATCAAAAAGTCACAGACGAACAAGACACTTGTTTTTTTACGTTTGACCGCGGTTAAGAGGCGTCCTGGGCGCGTCTTTCCGATCAAACGGATGACGTCACATTTGAGCACGCGCCATGGACGTTTTATAACTGCCTATAGTAAATACGAAACTGAAACAGAAAGTGTTTGTAACAACGGGGCAAGGTGCGATAGGGTCTTCACTTTTCATTAAGACAAAAACTCACAATAGTGTTTGAAGTCCCTCCTGTCTTTTTTCCGTCCGAGTCTTCACGCCGCAGCTGACCTTCGCCTGCTAGATGGGAAAGGCGGCTCGTAGTCTAGTTGTTTCAAGTAGTCTAGTTGTTTCAGACAGTGTAAAAGGCTGGTTGGTCATTGTTAAGATCTTGAAAAAAAAATTTAAAGAACATTTCTAGAAGCACGTTTATATTGTATCGAAGTCATAATTCAATTGCAAAGGTCATTTATATAGAAGTGTCCGCATTTTTCGTGAATATCGTAAACATTTATCCTCTCTTGATATCACTCCATAAAGCTTTTTACGGTATATGCAGAGGCAATTTTGTGCATTCTCCAAGGAAGTAATTTTTATGCAACCAGGAATGGAAGGACAGGGTGATACTTTGGTGGAAATTCTGCTTTTTGACGAGGTTTTTTCCCTGTCTAAAAATATCAAGGTGTAAGTCCTAAATGAATATTTAAAAGCAAATACCATGAGATAAAACTGAACTACGGGATTAATACAGTTGTTTTTTATTTTCACACTACTTTGTATCTACATACTCATTCTTGCTGGCACTAAGCTCTGATTAACTGGGAAAGAACGTATGCCTTTGCTGTGAAAACCTTAAATTGTTATACCCATACAAATGCCTCGCGTGATGACAGAAACAGCGGCCCAGTCGGCAGACAGAGAACGTAGCAAAAACAATGTGGGCGAAATGCCTTGACTGTGACCTTCGATAGCGCGCTTGCCAAAGGGGCCGTCTCAATTGACTGAATCTGTCTGCAAACCACCACAAGACGTGGCATGAGCACAATATAAGAACTTTCTAGGTTCATCTATTCAAATTCAAATACAGTAAACGCTGGTTCACACGACACAGCTCGTGTTAGCAAATCAATGGTGTGTGTGAACGCGCTTCAACTGTTTGACGTCATGTTGTTTCACACCTACTTATCCTGGTCAATTGGTTTAGAGACATTTCAGTTCAGTTTATTGTTTTGCCGTAAGTTGTACAAAAGCAAGAAAACACTTTGTAAAAGGTTTGAAGAACCTTAAGCAGATTGCATTATTCAATACAGCCCAGTCGCATTCGTATCACAGTCAGTAGATTAACGGTTGATCAAATCAGGAGGCCGTGGGTTCGATTCCCGCCGACGTCAATTTAAAAAGATTTTTTCATTGCCTCGTGTGGTCTCTTATTTCCTCGCTTTAGCGCTCAGTAGTAAATTCATGGGTTCACTTAGCACTACAACGTACACTGTACATGCGGTTAATTCTCTTCTCCATCATTGTATCATTAGTGCTAGGGACAAAGCATTTCTCTTACCCTTTCATTTGTCAATTTGTTGCGAGTGTGATGATTTATCAAACGTATGTGAATGGCCTGGGCCTTATGAAGTGGATATTTTTGTATGAAATTTGAGGTGACCCGAGAAAGGAAGAAGTGAACACAATATATATGCTAATAAGTTCTCGCGGTTAGTTAAACAATCGCCATGGCTGTGATCGCGTGAATACCTTTGTTTAAATAAATCAGAAATAATTTAAAACAAAAACAATAAGAAACACTTACTTGGCGCCAACAAATTCTTAGTCCAATGGCGCTTGGCCTCCCACGCACTCGTTTTTAGGGGACTCGTATTACCTCCTCCCCACAATACGATTCCCCTAAAAACGACTGCGTGGGAGTCTAAATCTCGCTTCCCATCTCAAAAAATTGCTGAAAAGAACTACTGAATAACTTGAGCAATACAAACCCTTTTTTGGGGTGCCACTTGACTAAATTTACCATTTTGAAGTGTAAAGCGTGATGCGAAAATAATGGGAAAGGGAGGACAGTCGCTTAGAGGAATCCAGACCACGGGTAGTCCAACTTTTGAGTCATTAGTCAGAGGCACAGATACATTTATATAGAGGGAGGGGGTGGGGGAATAACCCAAACTTCTTGCAATGTCGTTTGGAAGTTGGAAAAACATTTTTAAACTTACCAGCGTTACAAACCTGAACCAGTTACAAACAATTCCCTGTATGAATGCCGAACCGAAAAGTTCGCCTTATAGGGCACGAGACAGGTTTTATGACACAGTCAAGCGTTAAAATCGGAAAAACCACAGCGTCACACCGCTGAGTGGTGCCGGATCTCTTGTAGACCTGGATCAGTGAATCATTCCAAATGCAAAATATGGACAGCAGACTGATCCTAACAGCAGAGGTGACAAAAAATAAAATTTGTTATAATATATTTCAGTTGTTTTAGCCATTTTGTTTGTCAGTTTACCACCTCCACCGTTAGGATCAGTCTGCCGTCTTAATTTTGTAAACGTTTTTAACACAGATACCAACTTCACACAACTTGTTTTATCTTTACTATATTATTGAGAAGTTTGTATCAAAGAGGGGAGTTGTGATGACGCAGTGGTGAGAGCACTCACCTCCCACCAATGTGGCTGGGTTCGATTCCCGGACTCAGCGTCATATCAGTGTGGGTTGAGTTTGTTGTTGGTTCTCATCCTTGCTCCGTAGACTGCAAGCAGTCCCTTTCTGGATAGTCGAGAGGTTGCACGAAATAGCCGAGCGCGAAAAAACTGGAGCAAACGAGCAGAGGGGGGCTTGGGGAAAGGCGTGAAATTTCCTTCTCTCCCCCAGTCTCTTCTCGTTTATTTCTCCTCGCTCCAGTCTTGCTGCGCTGTGAGCGCACCATCTCGACTGACCAGAAAGGGACTGCTTGTAGTCTATTGCTCCGAGAGGTTTTTCTCCGGGTACTTCGGTTTTTCCCTCTCCTCAAAACCAACACTTCTAAATTCCAATTCGATCTGGAAAGTGTCCCCAATTAGTGCTCTGCGCTAAATACATTGACACTTTATTTATTTATTTATTTATTTATTTATTTATTTATTTATTTATTTATTTATTTATTTAAGAGATAGAACTTAGATGAATTTTGTTTCACGGCAGTCATACCTGATTGCTGTCGATAAAGTAGATCAAGGTGCTCGTCTGTACGGCAGATCAAAGAGAATCAGTATATTTTTAGTTTGAAATCTTTCTAATTTATGGCAATTTATTCTGAAGTTTGCCGAGCTTAACTTACACCAACTATGCATAAAAAAATCTTTCAAAAAAATATGGAGTCACAGTAAAGTTAGCGGGACTTTCGGGAGGTTTGAAAATGGCTTTGGAAAAATTGCGTCGGTTTGGTCTCAGATGGGGTCACACGCGATGCCTGCCTTGTGAGTTTTATGCAGTTTTTTTTTTTTTTAAACAAGCCTGAAAGAGTAACTCGATGAATGTTCTTTCTACTGTTAATGAAACTCGACATTGATGGCATTAGCCCGTTTAATAATGCAATATACATTTATCAAACATCTCTCTCTCTCTCTCTCTCTCTCTCTCTCTCTCTCTCTCTCTCTCTCTCTCTCTCTCTCTCTCTCTCTCTCTCTCTTGGCAAGAAAATCACCAATAATCTAAACCAGCAACTTGTGTTACTTGAAAATTAAAAGCAACTTTCTGGAATTTTCGAGCAACTTTTTAACAACGTTTTTTTGGGGGAAATTTTGATCAGCTGTTTGAGAAATTAAGAGTAACTTGCGAGAAGCTTTAATTTCCGGCCTAGTCTTGGTCTTCTTGACTTGTCAATGTGGTTTCCAAGTGGCAGCTGTTTTTCAGTTGAAGTTTTTGTTTGTTGTTCGAGTACAGTCAGTTAAACAATGTTTAATTTTTTCCGACATCGCAAATTGTAGCGTTATTAATCAACCAAGCCCTGATCAAGACTTTTCATCGTTGAAGTTAAATTACAAACCCAGAATTAACCTCCGTTCAACAACGATGTCGGTTTGCAAAGTGATACCATTTCGTAGCCAAATTTGTATGGCTTATCGGTGTTAAAAACAGCTCAAGTTATTCACACTGACAAGACGTTACTAAGAAAGAACAAAGTTGTTCCAAATACGAAAAGTTGCCAAAAAAATTTACCGGCCAACTTATGGACAGCCTTACCGGATGTGAAAGAGTGGTAGAGACAAGCCCGCAAGGGTACCCCGTACCCCACTTGTTTTAGGGCGTTGGGGAAGCCAAAAAAAATATCAGAACTTGTGCCTAGTATAATAAATTTAATTCATGGCATATAGCCATCCGCGAATAATCGTCCCCTTCAAGTTTAAAGGGGAATTTTCTTTTGTTTTGTTTTTTTGTTGTTGTTGTTGTTGTTGTTGTTGTTTTTTTGTTTTTTGTTTTTGTTTTTTTTAACTTTTTTGGTGCTAAATTACGGCCCCGCCTGGGGCTGGTTGCTCGAAAGTCGATTAACGCTAATCCCCGATTAAAATTTAACCGAGGTTTTAATCTCGTTGTTTAAAAATGTTTTTATAAGCTAAGTTGAAAATAATGGTAAAGTTAACTGGGCCCTGGTCGATACGTCGATCAGTACTTTGATCGATACCTTTTTTCGATCCCCAGCCTCGCCTGCCGGAAAAATCGAAAGTACACTGGGTCGAGAGACAAGGAAAAGCCGGGTCCTTCTTTCGATTTTCCTCTCCGATAGTCCTGCGATTCAGCAGCTGTTATTAGCTACTGCATGCCGCCAATTTGAAAATTCGTATTTCAGAGGGCAGCGTAGAACCAGAACTGAGTCGAATTTTCAAAATGGCAGTCGGGACAGAGTGGGAGTGCAATCAGAGAGAAGGATCGGAGGAAAACAGAGATAAAACGAGAAAGGAGAAGTGAAAACCAAAGATACAGGGCAACAGATTAGACTGTGAGATGATAATTTTTGTCCAAGTGTTGGTAACAGTTAGCTGTTCACTGCTCGAATTCCATGTTTTCCACTGCGCTCTCCCACTGCACTGCTTATATGCATTGTCGAGAGTAACCCCACGTTTCCCGAAGCTTGGAAAAATTAGAATGTCGAAAGTGTTGCATGTAGTTTTTTTCTCGCCAAGAAAGTAAGATCGTGAAGCAGCCATACATTTGAAAGAAGATTAGCACAAGAACACGAGGAATGTTTTATTGCAGCGGAAGGATATTGCGTTGAATTTTCATATGGCACCTACGTGCGCAGGTAAGCTGACAAAAACTTTTTTTTCTTTGACCTTCTTTGCGGGTCGGAATGGAATTCATGGATGATTGCGTTACTTGCATCTCATTTCCATATAAGCTTAATTACCTCTTTATATAGGATCAGCCCCCAGTGACCTTTCAGTGCAATTATATTCTAGAAGCGGCAAACTTTTTTTGGCATTAGCGCTTCACTTCGCTCGCGGAACGTTTGGAGGCAAGATGGTGTGTCTTTCGCCGAAATTGTACTTCTGTATCCTGTTGTGTACCTGGATATCATGCCAGTTTTTCGTTCCTTCTGATTCCCGCACACTGTTCAGACGGGTTGGTGATTTTTACAAACATTTCCTTATTTAGCATGCTTTAAATATTAACTATTCCTTAAAATTTGTCAGTTTGTGCTTTTTTGTTAGGCGTTGTAGCACTCGATTTGTCGTCTGAACTTCAGATGATTGTCTTCAATCGTTTGCTTTTCAGGCGGCCGAGTATTCTGAGAAGAGTGCGAACGGGTCGAACAAGTCGAGTGATGAAGATGAAGGCGCTCCGTGTTTAGAAGACAGAAATGGTCCTTACCCGTGTTCATCTACGGTAAGATTTAATGAGATTTGTTTTTGAGAATTGGCTTTTACAGTGGCTTTTCAACGGAGCTAAGTTTCACTGGTCTTCTTATATTAACGCGCCTCTTTTGCGATAAACGTGCTTAATTTATTCCCAAAAATATAGTAGACATCTGGGATGATTAACGATGTAAACACCTTTAAATTTTTTAGTTTTTCGCTGTTTGAAACAGGTTAGAACGTGAAATTTATAAAATAAACTGTATCTGCCTCAAAAATATATTTTAAGTAACAAAAGATGCAGTAAATATTCTAGGTGTTTGCCGCCTTATTTCGCTGTACATTTTCTCTTAGTATATGTGAGGGAAGCGTGTAAACAAAATTATGGTAATGTCTGAACGCCCCTTTCAAGTTCTTTTTAAAATCCTAAGATTTGTAAATTAAAAAAAAATTCAAATTGAGCTAGATGGTTCGATTTTGTCGAGTATTGGATGTGTGATTTTTGTCGAGTATTTTTCGTCTCGAAATAACTCGGGGATAACTGGGATAAAAATATTACACGGTCGATTTCAGATCTGTTTGATTAACATTTTCGCGTCTGTGCTTTGTTTAGACTCAGTAAATTATCAGTCTTTTTCCCAAAACCGAGCCTTCATCTAACAAACTAAACATTTCCCTTTCTGGCAGTCTTTCGTAATATCGATCGGCGTATTATGTTACATAGCACGATCAAAATAAAAACACCCAAGTTAATAAACTTCCACCCATCAAACTTTCGGCATGAACGATTGTGTGTATTGAAGAATTAAAATATTGTTTTCTAGTTGAACGATGTTGTTTTCTAGATTTTGCAAAATCTAGTAAACAACATTTGAATTTGTTGAGGAATAAGCACGTTTTAGCGCGTTTTTCCAGCTAAGCACCCGTGTAGTCACGGACGTTTGTAGCTGCTGTAATAATCACGATGGATGGACTCCAGAGAATTTAATGTAGCTCGGCTTTCTTTTCTTTATCCTTTTTTTTTTTCTTTTTGTCAGTTTTGCGTTGTTCGACAAGTTTTATCACAACTGATACTAAATTCGCTTATTTATTTGGCGCTTTAAATTCGAGCAATTGTTAACTCGGTTTAGCGTCGAAATAATAAGCTTACATAGTTAAAATCTGCTCAAAACGGAAAACGCCCAGGTTTCCAAAAACCACTGAAGTGTAAATTTGGCAAGAGTTTTTATTTTTTCCAGATCATTGATCAAGGCGTCCTTTACGAGATTACAAAAGCCTTTATCTTTTTGATATGCAAATAAATGTTTTGGCTTCTTTTTTGAAGTGAAGCGAAGCAAGTGCCTCTTGAAGCTTCTCAAAGCGATGTTGTTAGTCACTGAAAATTGATTTTTGTGATAAATCAGGGACTCGCTTGTTTCTAACGAAATAGAAAAAACTATCGTACAAGTTGGCCAACTGATACAGCGTGTGCTTGAATGATAAAGTTGTAATGTTCATTTTACTTTGATATGCAACACTGTTAAAATTGAAAAGTCCTTTAATAGTTTAGGCGTCAAATTTTAAGCTTGATTGCGCTAGTGAAGAATGGGCGATTATTTGTAAAAGCCTTTTAAAGTTCTTGAACATTCCAGACGCTTTGTTGCTAGGGTTAATACACCCAAGCCAAGCCAAAGGGTAAAATTGAAGGATTTTTTAGGTTTCATCTTGTCTGTGTTGTATATGAGCTTTTCTTTTTCATTTGGAGCAGCAAACCAGTCACCAACAACTTTTAAAGTATTTTGGTATACATTTACCAAATGTTTTGAATTCAAAGTTTACTTAAATCTTCACAACAGGAGTAACATTACACCCATGCATACAAATCAGAATTACCACAACCCTGCTTGGTTAAAAACTTGTCCATGAAAACTTGTTAATTTACATGCGAATAAGTCTGCACTTTCAGCATAATATTGTGCAAAGATTTGGCAGAATGCTGCCGTTGTAGGCTTATACATATGTATTCCAGAGCCAGATAACATTTTATAGCAAAATAACATCATCTTGCATGTTGGGCCGATCCCTTTGCAGGACTGCAAAATTTTGAATAAAAGTTGAATTCTCTGCACGCTGCTTGACTGCCATCTTAAACTTTGCTCACAACAAGCCACTCCTTGAAAATACCATTAAGATTTTTCTCTCGCTCCACCTACTTCATGCCCTTCATGCCCTCCAGAGTGCAAGGCCACTTTTTCCACTTCATAAATCACATTGTAATTTTGTAGGAAAAACATCTAAGTGGATGATTTACCACAAAAGCTCTATTATATTGCACACCCCCTCTGTTAATTACCCCAGGGAGACCAAGTTTGTTACACCACTACCCCCCTCCCCCCTCCACCTTCTCCAAAAAATGATAAAAAAAAAAACAGCAAAAGCAATACTTAAAAACTTGGGTAGCTCATGCAGTTATCAAACATCAAAGATGATTTCTGTCAACTTAACTCGTGGCATTAGTTTCAGTCAGTTTGTAGGAAGATTTGTTCCTCGCTATTTCAAAAATTATTGTATCGAGGTATAAAAGAATGATGTGTGATACACTGACCCATTAGGTGTATGAATTTCAGTAAATTGTGTGCATGGTAAAAATCAATATTTCGGAACAGGGTCAGGGTTGATTTTTGTTCAAAACGTGATTTGAAGTATCGTTTCCTCGCTAATATTAGCCCACTTCAATAACATTGTGGTGCTAACTTGAAATAGCCCACTTTAAAAATGAGTGATGGCCTGGATCGAGAGTAACTGCCCAAGTGATTGTGGGATTGCTTGGGGGGACGATAACAATAGCCAACGTCCCCCAAACCTTCCGACAATTGCTTGGGTAGCTACTCTCGACCCAGGCCATCACTCTTTTTAAAAGGCTATGATTAAGTTCTAAAGTGACCCTTATTCGATCGAAGGAGGCACAGTCTGATATAGACCTTTCAAACTTACTTTATTATGTTTTTGTTGTGCTGTATCATTTGTGAGTCAAGAAACAAACAAAAGGTTACTTTGATTAGTTATGTTTTATTTAATATAATATTATTCAAATAACCATTTTTAAGTAAAGTCTAGCATCAAATTAACACTTAAAATCAAAGAGCTGAAATAGTTTATACATGTAAGCACTGCCATACTTTTTCAAGTAAATACAACACCCTTGAGATCCAGACATTGTAAAATTTAAACCTAACATTTTCCATGTATTTTCTTTACATTTTCCAGATAACTGGTAACCTGTTGTTGATGGTATTTTATGGTGCTATTCTTGGTGTTGCAGCAAAATGTATCTCTGGTAAGTTTTCTTTTCCACTGAAATTGTCAAGCTGACATGATAAGAAAGAATAAGCTAAGAGGTTACCATATGGTGTGAACTTACCAAATTTTCTTGGATAATGAATTTTGTTGTCAACTATATTTTGATAGATGGTGCTGAGCTTTTGCTGGATCTTGGATGCTCTCCATCTCTAATTGGTAAGTGTAAAATAATGATTAGGATTTATAAGAAAGAAACAATTGCAGTCCTTAGTTTGTCCAGTAAGAATGATTTCCCTGTGTTCAGAGGGAAGGATTACATTCTGTTGATAAACTGCAAAAAAATAAGCTGAAATTTAAGTTAGAATCAAGCAATATCTAAAAATTAAACTCATAATTTCCCCAGTAGATGAGCATGGGGTGGGGGGTGGGGGAATGCCTATAAGGATGGTGAAGCCACTGTGTGACTCAAGCCCGGTGCAGACGGTTACCTTGACAACCCTATGAGTGGCAACCACCAATCTTCGTAACACTAAAATCAGTGGAAATAAGGAGGGAAGGCAGGGAGCAAACCTTTGAAATTGCCTGTTGATGTGTATGGCGTCATCACTGGCTTTAATGCTAATGGCTTAATTCTTGGATGATCAGTGAAAAGTCAGGGACTTTTTTCAGTTTTATCCTGATGAATGACAACCTTGAACTGCATTATGTTAGCCCATAAAAGTCATGTTTTCTCCTCAGGTGGTATTGTCCTTCCTTTACTGGGTGCAGTACCCGACTCTGCTATCATCATTGTATCTGGGCTCGGACCTGATGCGCAGACCAAACTCTCAGTCGGCATGGGGTGAGATATTGCGTGACTCTAATTTTGCAATTTTTTCACAAGTCACAAAACAAAAAGCTCTTCTGACAAAACTTAACTCGGGACAGCACTGAATTAACCAAAATAATATCATGATAAATCGTGTATTTGACACCAAAGTGCATGATGTATTAATTTTGTTTCACCGTCTCTTTCCTTTTCATAAACAATTAAGGCTGTTAATAAAAGTAAAAAGAAGTGATGAGCTATCAATGAAAGTGTGAAAAAGACCTTGTTCAGTTCCTTGCAGCCCACCCTTTCTTTAAACGACACTGAACAATAAATTTTCATTTTCAGCTAGAGTTAAACATAATTTATATTAAATTGTTTTATTGAACTTTTGGGTATTTTTTGCAGGACACTGGCGGGGAGTACTATCATGTTACTGACCGCCGCATGGGCAGGTAGCCTGGCAATTGGCAAGTGTGATCTGAATGCTTATGGTGAAGCCATTGAAGGCAGTGGTTATGGAAAAGTCAGCTGTAATAACCAGGTATTGAGCCATTATTAGGAAGATCTGATAAAAACCATGTTAGGGCTTAGATAAAACTTGCAGTCGCAAATGATTAATCGAAAATGTACAATGTTTGTTGTACCTATTGATGTAAACCTAGTTTGTTTATTGTTGTAGGGAGTGACGATATTGCCCAGTGTGAAAACAGCTGTTGGAATTATGTTGTTAACATCTCTCTCCTACTTGTAAGTACAAACTCGCATGTGACCTTGGTGTTATAAGTTTCTGATAGTTGTCAGTAATAAATATTGTTATCAGTACCAGTAATGAAAAAGATTGATCACCTTCGTCATCCCACATGCACGGCCCTCGTAACTAAGTTGTGAGCACTTGGAAAGAAATAAAATTAAATAAAATAACAGCAAAAATGGCACCAGAAACTGTTCTAAAGTCATGATTCAGGTTTCCGTCCATGCACAGTGTTGCTGGTAATAATAACGTCAAACACACATGATGTGAGGACAGGCTACTAAAAGTGTGTTGTGTGCACCCAGCCGAGAAATTACCTTTTGCAAATTTTATGTGATAGCCTGTCAATATTAACTTGAGGATTTTACATTTTGCAGAGGATTTTTACAGAACCAAGGGAAATTTAAAAATGTCCATCTCACAGCTAGTATCATTTGCAGTTGGCTTAATGAAATATTAACACACACATAGTTATCCAATTTGTTTTCAATGTTTTCCGATCATTTCATGCAGTGAATTGTTGGTGACATCTAACCACCTTTCATAATTATCATAATGTCATTAAAAATTCCCTTTCAAAAAGGACCAAGAAAATCAGATCAGGAAAATGTTTTTACGTTTAAAATATTAAGTTTTTATCACTGATTTTGCTCTTGCTGGTATTTTACAGCATTGTGCAAGGAGCAGATTGGCATTTTGGCCCACACAACTTTGGCCCACAGCCAGAGTACGTGCGCAAGGCAGCCCTAGCTACCATGATTATATGTTTCATTGGTTTTCTAGCCTACCTGATATTTCTGGTGAGTATTTCAATAGTATTGATCCTTCTGTCATCATTGCCATTGTTATCTGCCATACCTAATCCTAATTTATCAAGATTAGTACTCATCATAGAACCTCTACCTTCCAGTTTCTGTAATGTCTCTAATTGCATGCAGCCTCTAGCTCCTGTACTTATAAGTCCTCCCAACTTTACCTCACACTTTCCTTTTCAGTGGTTTTTGTTATATAATTTACTGTATCTCTCCCTTTGATAAATTTGCCTTGTATATATTGTTCAACAAAAACTCAGTAAAAATTTTGCATCTGTTCAGGGAAATTCCAAATACCACTGCAGATTCAGGGAGGAATTGTTTTTCTGGCTTAAATTAATTACCACAATTTTCTATAAAATTATTGAAAGATATTCTTGTTAGCAAGGTAGTGTCATTTCAAAAAATCTACTTTTGGTAATTCATTGATTGATTTTTCTGTTGCTGTACCACGAAATTAAAGGGTGGCAACAAACTTGTACACTTACTGTTCTCATGTTAGCATGATCTTATGGTTAAGTATTCATTCCTAAAACATGGCGATTTCCTTTCCTATGTCGCCCGCATCCTACTTGCTTGTTTTAAACGTGTTTGCCATGTTGAGGTCTGATATTTTTCTTTGCTTTTTTACTGCCTCAGCGATGTAGTGACTGTCTTTAATACAAATGAGAAAAATTGTTAGTAGAAAGGGCCCTATCATTGTCTTGGTGTTGCCGCTAATTTCTTTTTTTTCCTTAATCACTGTTTTTTTTTCTCCCATCCTTAGTTTGTTGACAGCAAGTCAGCTCAGATGAGAGCTGACAAACATCGCCAAGAAATGTAAGTTTGTCTTAATTTGTTTGTGTTGCTTTTTATAGTTCCTTTATGATGACCAGTAAGTCTAACATGCTTTGAGGTGGTCATTTGGGAATTATTTTATAATTTTAACCAGAGTTGAGTGAATAAAAGTGCCAAATGAAATAGTTTTGAGCAAATTGAGAATGATCATGTATTGTGAACTGCATTTATAAGTGAAAGTCTTGGTAACATTTAGGTGTGGGTTTGCAATTGTGATCAACGTGACCCATCTAACTCTACTTTTTTAAGTTTTCCTAATTGCAAACTTGTACAGGAGTTGCTGAGTTTACTGGTGTTTTTAACACTCTTTCACTTAAAATACTCAACTTGACTTTGCTGGTTTTTTTTTGCCGGCAGGATGCAGCGAAGGGTGTTGCACCGCTTTGTGATGATGGCAAAGAGGCAGATGCCAGCACGGGTTGGTGATCAGGCTGATTCATCTGAAGATAAAGCTGCCCAGGAAGGTAGCTGCATTTTCTGTTTCTTGTTAGTTGCTTGCAAATTCATGATGAAGATATTACCTTCCATGGACCTCATTAACAAGTGGTCAATGATGGCCATGGTTTTTATTATTAGTGGTTCACCTCGCCACAAAATTAATACTATCAAATTATAATTTTGACAAATCACAGTAAACTTGTGTTGTAGTAGTAGAGTGAGCTGTACCTTCTCACCAAATAAAAGTGCAACCCTAAATTTCTGTTTACAAATTTACCTCTGGTAAAAAATCAGTGGTGGCTATTTTAAGAGGCAGTGCAAGACATTTTTGTTCACTTCCATTTGTCTACAAGTACACCTTTAGCAGATTTTAGGCATGGGCTCTCAATACGGTCAGTCACTTTCAAAAGTAATGATTGAAAATGGATGTTTTCAACTTTTAAGTTCATGTCCAGAAGAAGTATTTCAAAGCCTGGCGTCTGGGAGCAGCAATGGACAAGAAAGAGCCCTCCGAAACTGATCCCATTATGCCAAAAAATGGACATGGAGACAAGGAGGTAATAATCATTGTTATAGTGAATTAGTATCATTGTTATTATTACATGCAGTACATAGGTATGGCTCATTGTCTATTGCCGCTGGCTTTACATAGCTAATACTTTCATGGTCTCATGCAAGCCAGATAACAGCACTAACAAAGTTAACGCATGCCATTTGTATTTCATTTATGTAAGAATTAAGGTTGATGTAATGTACATATAATATACTGTTACTGTATATATAGATACTACAGTCTTATGTCAATAATGTGAACAGTCCAACCATCCAGGTACTGACAATGTGATTAAGCCTTTAAGGACGGTGCCTACTAATACCGAAGTATTTTTGTGCAGTGTATGACTATGCAGAAAAAGTCAGATCTAAGTAAGGGCTATTGAAATCCAAAAAGAAAATTGGGGGTAACCATGCATTTTTTAGAGATAATTATGCAATTATTGTTCTAAAAAGCAGTAAAATACAAAGCAATTAATGTATGGTGTTTTTTTTTCCAAATTGATGCTTTATTATCTCTAAAAAGTGCATGGTTACCCCCAATTTTCTTTTTGGATACCAAAAGCACTTGTTAAGTTCGGCTTTCTCCGCATAGTTATAAACCACACAAAAATATCCCTGTATTAGTAGACACTGCCCATAGGAAAACGGAGTATCTCGAGATGTGCAGAACATATGCGCAGTAACAAATGTAGGCACCATCCTTAAGCTCTGATAGTGACCAGAATCTAATTTCTCCCTAGTGTTTCACTACACTTCATCAAACATGCTGGTACAGTGATGACCAAAGATATGTCTTGATGCATAAACAAATTCTCCAAAATAAGTACAATACAAATTTGTGGAAAATGTAAAGAGAATATACATGTTGAACATTGGGGCTTTACTAGTGACTGGTTAAGGCACTACACACCTCACAACCCTTTCCCTCCAGAGTTAAACTTTGTAAATTAAATGTAAAAATCATAATTTTGAATTGCCACCATTCAAAAAATATTGTTCAGGGAAGCACTACAGTGATGGTTTGTGTATTTCAATTGAAGGAGTAGGTGCATAACCAAGCTATTATATTTATCATTGCATTTCAGATCGCCCTTTCTCCATTTAGCTCAAATTCACCAGATTTAAATTTGCATGTGGGCTTCAATTCCTTCAGGAAATGCAGCCCCAGTGTTTTATCTGTTGCTAAATGCAATAAAAACCCATGATTTAATTATGAACAAGAATTCTGTTTTTATCACCAATTGACTAAGTGCAAAACAGAGGATAAAACATTGGAGCAAAATGTCCTGAAGGAAATTATTGAAAGTCACATACAACCTTGTTCCCTGAGGGTCTCTCCTCTTCCAAACCTGCTCTTGGGACGAGAAGGAGAGAACCTGGGAACGAGGTTGACTAACATGCAAAAAAATCTGTTAAATCTGAGCCAAAAAAAAAACAAAGCAATCTAAAATGCACTAAAGGTCGGATTTGGGAATCAAAGTATTTGTCAAAGTTGTGCTCCAAGGAGGCCAATTAAGGGTTAAATCTGTTCTTTTTTTCTCACATATGCCACCTGCCAGGAACTTATCCATCGTGATTCTTTTAAGTTAGAGGAGGTGAGTGAATTGTCACCATGGGGACAGTTATATATGTTTAAAGAGTTGATGGGGAACAGCAAGTGGGATGACAACTTGACCTGTACAACTTTCAACTGTTCAAGTTTTAATTGAAATGGAAAAATTTCTAAAAAATTACTTTCTTGTAACAACTGACGGTAGCAAATTCCTAACCTGATCTTGTTTATTTATAATAAATTTGACAAAGAATAATTTCTTATTAAGTTTCATTGGTGTTTTAAAAATTAATCATCATTTTTAATTCCTGGTAATCCTTGGACTTTGTTTAAGAAAAGACATATCTTTATTCAACTCTTTGCTCCATTTCAAGGGCTTGTAAACACATGTTCTTTTAATTAATACTATAACTTTTCTAAGCCTTCAATGTTTAAATTATAATTGCACTGTAATGGAATTATAATAATTAAGTCATAATAGTGTTAGACTTTTGTTTTTGCATCAAATATTGATATTTGATGATTATTTAAGGTTTGCATCTTAAGCTAAATAATCACAAACATCTAAAAACAGTTTAGCAAAGTAGTAGGGTTATTGACATAAATTACAGAAAGCAATTGAAATTACTATACTACAATAATTTGTCAGGCCTTAATGTAATAATTGTGACCATTTCCAACACTGCATTAATCTGCTTAAATACTCTGCTCTGATGCTCTGTATCATTTCTACAGTCGTCAGCACAATTTTAACACATATTTAAGCTGCATGTCTACTAACTTTCAGGCCCTTGATTCTCTCTTGAGCCTGATCTTAATCCTTGCACCTGCGAACATAAGCTTTGCATTTTAAACTACTGATCCTTACATTAATCTTTTAATGATTAGTTAAAGGTAATTTAGAACTGTGTTAAATGGAGTTTTTGTAAAAGGTTCATACTTCACCCTTTTAATTTTGAAGGTTTTTGTAGCATATTATGTCCTATCCAATACAGGTAGTAAAGATTGATTATGCAAAACTGAAACTAATTGGTACATCCCTTGCCTTAACTGGGATGAAAGAATTGAAAAAATAGACCAAGTGGAGAATTGGCCATGCAATAGAAATTGTTCCAAATATTATTAGCTCTAATTGGGCAAATTGACTCGTTATCATACACTGTATAAGAAACATATTTAGTCTCATGTCTACTATTTTTATCTTGAGGTTTGAATTTTAAGAATTAGCTGATCTCTTTTCCTAAGCTAATTAAATTAGTGGCAGCAACAAAAAGTCCTTAATAAGATGCAAAATTGGATGTGGATCAAGTACGATTTGTATCTAGTAACCAATCTGTATGCCAAACTAAAAGTTACTTAGAGCATAAGGAGGTTAGTTTGTAAAGAAACTGTGGTACTGTGTTGGTGAGCGAGTGGAAACAAATGTTTGTTTTTATTGACAGAGTTGATAAATATAAAGGTAATTTGACCACCATAAAGAGAATTAAGTACTGGCATTTCGAGTGTCAACCCTTTGTCAGAGGAATCCGCTGTAAAGAAGGGTTAATTAACACTTACACATTGGCATTCAAATTTCTTTACCGACTGGCCAAATTACCTCATCAACTCTGTGATGAAACCAAACACTTATTTAGAGCAGGTGAATTTTTACAGACAAATTTCCACTTCATGGTACAGTTTTTGACCAAGCCCTTCAATTAATTGATAGTTGGGCAGCAATTTTTGAAAATCCACCACAAAGGTGTGAAATGTTTTCAAATAACAGTTAATTTTTAACAACCCACATTAGGACAATGGATGGCATTGCAAGTTGATTATTTTGTTTTGTCTTGCAACAATAACAGGAAGAGGAAGAGGAGGGAGAGGAAAGCTTCACTCATTTGGCCATCAAGTGTGTCGCTCTTCTTGTTGTGGGAGTTGGCTTGGTGAGTAAATTCCTGACAATAAGTCCAATCTGTCCTGAACCTCCTTGTGGAGCACAAATCTGAGATGATCATTCTTTTTGCCGTCAGCCTTTTTTGTGCTTAATTCCTATGATACATGTACATCCCTTGACTCTCCAGAGTATACAAGTCTGTCAGGGCCACTCAGCTCTAATTAGTGATTTATGGATATAAAGAAGGCATATGTTGCCTTGAGTAAGTCCTCTCCCTCAGTAATGGGCACCTGTCCGCACTCAATTAAATTCATGAAAACTACAGTAAACGTCAACAAACCTCCCCACCCCTCCCCCACCAGTCAAACTGAACAAAGGATGGAATGTTGGAATCTGTGATAATGCAAACAGCTTGACTACGGCCCACATTGAAAGGATAAATAAACAAAATGCACTTGATATTATTAAACAATCCCTGTTTGAGTACAAGCTTATTTCAGAAAAAGGCATTGTTTCTATCCCATGCTTTCAATAACACCTAGCAGCTGCCAGCAGGTATATTGTCATGACACAAGGCCTTTATTCAGTCAATCTGGTGAGTTTATTTACGTGTACACATCTTTTTAATAGGTGACAATTTTTGCTGATCCAATGTGTGATGTACTGGATTCATTGACCAACCCAAAGAACAAGTCTCACATTCCCATTTCAGGTATTCAGTTTACACTTGTGAGCCAATTATTTTGCTTTGATAGCTCAAGCACCAATTTGTGTTTATAGCATCCTGGCACACAAACCTTTTATTCCAAGGTATCGTTGTTCAAAACCCTGTGATCCACCAGTGTATATTGATTTTGTTCGTCATAATGACTTGGGGTACATAACTCTTTTTAATGCCATGGGTTTTCATTTACACGCCTCCACATTTTTCTAATCCCTGTTCCTTGCATTAATGTTGTAATTTAGTATGTGGAAGTTAAGGAAACTTGAAACTAGAATTTTTGGGAGCCATTCTAGAATGAGAATACTTGGAATGACATTAAGTCTTGCTTGTGTTTTTTGATGCCTATTATTTGTTAAAATGCCATCAGAGTCATTCTGCTTCTTCAGTTGGGGCAGAATTAATGAACAAGTTTTCATTCCTCCTTCAGAATAGTCATATTTATTTTTTAATTCTTCTAAATTCCAGTCATTATGATCATTCACATTCGGCCCATTCTCGTCCCAGAAGAGGCCACAAAAACAAATCCTTGGTAAACCATCTGTCGAGTTCTCACACATTACAATTTTGCATTTGCCACCCACTATATCAAGCGCACTATATACAATTTTGATACATTTTTGCCAATTCATGCCTACTATAAGCCTCATATATTTAGAAAATTATTGTTGGGATTGTATTCCACCATGATACGTGTAGGTTCTTTTTCTTTTATCATTATGACAGTACTTCACGTTCTTTTCCTTTTAGCATTCTACGTGTCATTCGTGGTGACTCCCCTTTGCTCTAATGCATCTGAGCTTGTGTCGTCCTTGATTTTTGCCTCCAAAAAGAAGAAGGAGAACATTTCCATGACATTCGCTCAGGTAAGTTTTGTTTCTATCTCTTAAGCACAGCCTTTGTAATCTTGGTAAAGGAGGAAATCTCTCAGCTTAACCAGACTGGAGGCTGGACAATGTTTGCCATCTAACACAGGAACAGGCAAAAGTAACCTCAAGAGTGCCCCCCATTAAAGAAGAATTACAGACAGAAAAATTCAAATTGTAAACCCCACCCCCACCCGAAATCTCAGGGGTTAAAATCCTTCCAAAAAATTATTAAGATCTCCCAAAACATAATCCCATGAGCTAGCCATGTTTATTTCAAAAATTCCTTGCCATAATAGGTCTCCTCTCCCCCTGTCTCTAAAATAAAAATATACCCCACAGTACTTCCTATCTCGTCTCTTTTTCCCATAACTATGGATATGTCATTAACATTGCATTAGTTATGTATGGTATAAATCACAAGTAGATCAGAAGTGGAATGTTTCATTTGACATAATTTTGATTCTCATCTTAGCTGTATGGTGCTGGAACAATGAACAACACTCTTTGTCTTGGAATCTTTGCTGCTCTTGTTTACTTGAGAGGATTGAAGTGGTACTACTCTGCAGGTCAGTCATGTAGTTGATCAATACTTGATTTCTCTTCACACTTTCCAATATATTTCCATAGAGAAAGGTGGTGAGAATGAATCAAGCCATCAGTGAGGGTAATTTTCCTTGTACTAGCATGTACTTATGATCAACATCTAATTTCTCCTTGAAATGACATTATACATTGCGACACTGTCAAGTAGTGAAAATAAGGAAAGGTGTCAACTTGAGAGAATTGTCTGTTATCGGGAAATTCTTCCGATCGAAACACAATATTTCCTTGCGGATGTGACCTTATTTTAAGGGGATATGGCATGATTGTACCAGCAAATGAACTCTAGTAAACCAACAGTTGACCAGTATCTTGATTAGCTTTTACAGTCTAATAGCATTTCAAATGAGCAAGATGAAAACCCTGATTAATTTTTAATCGGGGATTAGCATTAATCGGCTTTCAAACAACCGCTCCCACTTGATTATGTATGTGCCTGTATGTACTTGTTTTTGACTTTAGTAGCTGTTTAATTTTTAGTTAGTGTAGACTTTAGGTAGGGTTTTCCCGTCAATACTTGTCTTCGTATTGCCAAACTATTAAAGTAAAGTAACCTGTGAGGATTCAATGATTATCAAAGATGATTTTTCTGACCAATGTTGTCTTTTCTCTTTAGAGGTGACTGTTATCA
This sequence comes from Pavona decussata, assembly GCF_977016875.1. Lineage (NCBI taxonomy): Eukaryota > Metazoa > Cnidaria > Anthozoa > Scleractinia > Agariciidae > Pavona > Pavona decussata. The sequence goes on along the minus strand of NW_028145665.1, from coordinate 1,221,299 downwards.
TCTTTGTGCAGTGGGTTGTGGGAATAGTTGGTTTCCGTCTGACATACAAGGTAAACTTTCTACTTTTACGTCATAAGTCTATCATTGTTGGAGATTGATAAAATTCTACACGCAATGACATCCCCGTTTGTTGTGTTGTTGCTGTTGCCGTTGTGTGTTACAATGAAACTGACTGGTACCAGCAAACCCAAGGGGCGGAGGGGTGACCCTGTAAGAGGATAGAGTGGAAATTTCAGTAACTCTTCAGGTGCCACTTTTACTACACGAACATGTCTATATTCTCTACTTAAATTGTCTCTCCACTGCATGTACTCGGCCAGGTAAACGAAAATCAGCGAACTGTTAACTGGAAAATCAACTTAGTGAGCACTTGTGTGACGAAGGGGGGTGTCCAGCATAGCATCTTTTCCAGGGAGGAGTGGTAGTTATATTGGACTGACATTCCTTTTCCCCACACTCCCCACCCCTTGGCATTCACTCGGTCCTCTTATCTAGCCCATATGCTCGATGATCTTTGAACAGTAAGCACTTACTATTTGTTGTTTTCTTTTCTCTCATACAGCTGTGGACAGGCGTTCTGGTTGGCTCTCTGTATGTGGTGTCCATTGGGCTTGTAGCCCTTCTGGAAAGCAGTGCCATCGGCTGGAAGTAAATTCACGCAATCGGCGTTTATCCGTAACGCTGTTTTTGGCAGGAAACAAATCGTCAATGTTAATTGCACACGTACGCGAAAAAAAGTTTTATTTGTGAACTTTCCATTGTATTTTGTTTTTGTTTTGTTTTTGTGGTGGCGAGGAGGATCTGTTGCGGAAAATGTCAGTTCTTTTGAGAAGCCTCAAATCGCGCTCAATATCAGGTTGTTAACTGCTTAAGTCTGGAAAATAGTGAGAGCAAACTGTTTTGTATCAAATCCTTTCTCAGAAATCCACGAAAATTCATTTAATTAAGCTTCTGTAGGTCCTAAATCTGTTGATATGCTTCTAATTGTGGAATCGGACGAAAAGAAAATTAGAGAACCGAGTGAGTGGTAGCTTGCTCTGCTCGCTGTTTTTCTCAGCCCCTTCTCAGCTTATTGGATATATTCGTTGTTTTGGCTGCCAACAATACATAGGACACACATGTTAGGAGACAATAAATGAATTCCTGTTGAATTCCGCTAAATTTGTAGCTAAATGTCCACAGCCTGTTGTTAATAATAATAACAACTCTATTTAACGGATTAGACCGGTCAGCGAATCCTTGATTTGCATGTGTAAAACGGTGATGTTTTTTCATAGCAATATTCTGCTAAATATGTAACGAAATGTCGAATCAATATTTTTGTGGTCTAAGACCTGAGCTAGTCATGGTATTAAATTGCACTTTACACACATAGGATGCAGGTTGTATGAAAGAAACGTAAATTAAATAGTTGTCAATTGCCAGGAATTCTGGCACGATCTGGCAACCGAATAGGCATATCGCTATAGTTTTTGTGTAAGCTTCATGTTTGAATAAATAGAGCTCTCAGGAGTATTCAGACAGTTTCAGCCATGTTTCGTTCATGGATGTGACTTGTTATTCTTGTAAAGTAATGGTTCAAATAAACAGTGGATGTCTTTTTTGCATTTTGTGTTATTGTAACTCAGTTGATGGGTTGTGTTACATGGGGACGATTTTAGTAGAGTTTGGACATGGCTCCTAAAATTTACCAGAACCTTGCTATCTAGTTGCGTTTTTGCGGGGAGACCAGTGACGGAGTTATGTAGCAGAATGAGCAACCACGAGCACGGACAAGTCATGAAAGTTTTGTCCCAGTGATCAACGGGGTAGGTCTTCAAAAAGTAGATAGTCGGAAAAATAGCGTGGAATGGCAACACGACTGAATAGGAAGGGATTGGAAAGTAAACCAGTCAATTTGAAAATAGGAAAGGAATTGGAGAATTGTTTGGCTTTGTCGTTGAAGCCCAATAGGCTCCTTTCTATACATTAAAATTCGGCTTGACAATTAAGTCGAGAGGACACAAACAAAGGAAATTGAATAATCATGTTTACTGATTTCTGTTCTCTGTCTTCTGGACCTCCATGTCAAGTTGAATTTTACTATTTTTCTTCTGCACATCTCGAGATGGTACGACAGGATTACCACACAGTTTTCCGAGATAGTTAAGCTTCTATTTGGAGGAAGATGCCATACATTTTCATGTATGTTATAGTTCTCTTTTTTTTTTTTTTTGCTTTTTTTTTTTTTTCAATTATTGTTGCTAGGTTATCTCTGAAAAGTTCTTGGTTACACCCCTCTTTCAGTTTGGGTTCCAATAGTCATTCCTGAGATCTACTTTCCGAGCATAGTCGATCAAACGCGGAAAAACAGTTCCGTTTTAGAAGGCATCGTCCTTCTGGGGAGTATATTTCTTACACGCTACTTTGGTATTCCAAAAGTTGCTCGTTGGTCTCATTAACATGCTTGTCGCATTAGCTGGGTGTCTGTAAATGGTTAAACGTTTATTATGCGTCACCCTCATTAAAAAAAGGCTACCTTCTATGGCTACTGCTACGACTTATACTTTGTGTCCAGCCTACGAAAGGTACGTTAACACCGCTAAGTCGCCTTCTTGCGGACTTCCGCCGAAAGCCCCTGGACTGTTTCAAAGCTACATTGAAAAACGCTAATCCACGCAACGTCAAATTCTGTGTCCAGTTTAAATAGCGGCGAGTAAGTTGCAACGACGGGTTCTTTTTTCACGATCTTTGTCTCTTGGGACCTGTTACGAATAACTCGCGGGAATATCGAAGAGGTGTCAAATGTTACCAAAGGCAGTTGAAAGCTCACAGATATGCTGACTCTTCACAAGGACTGATACTCAACGATACTTTAAATCATGACAGACTGGCCTCAATGATTTTGATATCTTACGGTTGATTAATCTTCCAAAATTTTAGACATTTTTTATTCATACTCTCCACTCTCACTATAGACTGCAAGCAGTCCCTTTCTGGTCAGTCGAGATGGTGCGCTCATAGCGCAGCGAGACTGGAGCGAGGAGAAATAAACGAGAAGATCTCTCCCCAGGCCCCCTTCCGCTTGTTCGCTCTAGTTTTTTTTCGCGCTCGGCTATTTCGCGCGACCTGTCGACTATCCAGAAAGGGACTGCTTGCAGTCAAAATACAAATGTTGGAGCTATTAAAAACACAGACTAACACCCAACTCAAAAATATAATTCAAGATGGAGGGAGGAGAGTAGAGAGGCACCTCTAGTAAAACTAATACTGTGCTCCTTTTAAGGGGGGACTTAACCTAAACGCCACTTTTCCGCCACTTTACATGGCTTTAATGGAAATATCTCGTTCACGTTTCAAGCAATCCAAAAACTTTATGCTCATCCCATGAATCTATGTTGTGGGGTGTTTTGTGAATTTTTGGGTGATTTTTGGGTATATTCGGGAGGAGATAGTTTTTCTAGAAGGATTGGTAAAATTAGAGAAATAAGAAATATTGAAAATTTAGTGAAGTTTTATAAAATTAGAGTTTGTAGTTAATACTGAATTAATAGACGGACACCAACAAATCATTTTCTTTCTTCTATCCCTTCTTAGAACCTCTTCAAATTTCATTCAAATTTAGGTCAAGTACCCCCTTAAGGAAGTAAATTGATAAGAAAAGTAACTAAGTAGAATAGAAAAAAAAGAAAGATATAGCAGAGGGAAAACAAAACACAAAGAGAAACGAACATAATTGGAATAAAGTACCGTTAATAATGAGCAAGGAATGTATGATCAATATTGAGCAAGGTATATATTTATAGAGTGCTTTTCTAAACATTCTTTTAGTAGGTTTGTCCTTAACTGACTTAACTGTATGAGGAATGTTATTCCAAAATAAATTTCCTTATTACGGTTGGACAAAATCTCCTTAGGTTTGTTCTGAAAGAAGTTATGAAAAAAAGTTATGAAAGAAGTAATGAAAAATTGTAAAACACAAGATAAAAAAAAGAACGATTGTTTCTTCTCTCCCTCTCTGGCATTTTCAAGGAAGTGATATAATCCCGCGGGTTTCATATCGCTATGTTCGTTCTTCCGGAGGTCTTTATTTCTATGGAACAATCTACAAGAATATTTAACGTAGCAAGGACTTTGTCCTGGGGGAAGGGAGACTTTTAATCGTAGCATGCATTGTGGTATGCAAAACTAGTGATACGAACAACCAAGATTATGAATTTTGATTTGAGCTAGTGAGACGTGCCTCAGTGGTGTGTGTTTACATTACTAACATTTTTTGGTTTTGGTTTGCTTTGTTTGGCATTTTTAGAAACCTTTTGTTTTTTTGCTTCGTTCTTTGTTTAAGCTTAATATCATGGTGGTATGAAATCATCCTGTTTACAAACTAAAACGTTAAACCAAATACAAGGCTGATCGGACAGCTAAAAGGTGTAATTTTATTTCCCATAAAATAAAATTACAGTAAAATTACCCTCTTAGCTGTCCGATCAGGCTTGCATTTGGTTTTACGTTTTATTCAACGATCGTAGGAGGGGAAGGCGGGGGGGGGGGGGGGGGCTACTCCGCTATATAAGCTCAGTAGGTATGTGCAGCGCCAAAGTGTCTGGTTTTCAAACCATTTTGGTCTGAAATAGGGGATAGATTTTAATCATTCTGGCATGGAAGTCTGAAAATGGGTGTGGATTCTAGAGACTAGACCTGGAAAAGGGTAAGCTGGAGAAATGGCATATTTTGGTACCCAGCCACAATACACTCACCAAAAATCCCGAGGGATACACCCCCGCCCCCCCGGATCGTTTGGCAATCTGTAATTTGACATGTTTGGCCTCCCACACAAGATTATGCAAATATACATAATGATATGAAACCACTGTGCTACTGATACCTTAAAAACGCCAGAGGAAAAGAAGAGACAATAGTCTTTTTATATCTTATGGTTGACGATTTTGAACTTTGGAACATTAATCAACCGTAAGATATTCGAGCATTTATGTTTGCCGCTTCTAAATTAGTCGGGAATGTTCTTCCTGTGGTCATTCGGTCTACCACAAGTCTCTCTTCCTTTAAAGTTTGAGTTAAGACTTTTTTTATTTAGAAAAGCCTTCGACTACCCTGCAAGCAGGGGCCCTTCGATCTTCGATCTTAGAACTTAGAAACTTAGAACTTAGACAGTACGTGCGTCACAAAAAACCATTGTTTAAAAGAAAAAATAATTGGATTTCATGGCGTTTGCTTCACCCGGTGGGACACAAAAAAAATTTCTATAGAAGAGGGCTCAGCCCCGAGGTCCAAACCCTTAATTACCCTTTTATGTACCGTTTTTGACATAAAAGGTACCCCTTTCATATACCTTTCCGTAGAAACTGTTAGGTACCCCTTCACATACCTAAAGTAAAAGTGGAAATATTGGATGCCTTTTCGGTGAGTCTATCCGAGAAAGTTTGAACGGCCTTTTAAAGACCTTTCAATACAGACAAATCTGTAACTATAATTTAAGAAGGTCGGGGACACTTTTAACGCTACCCAATTTTACTCTAAAATGGCGGCATAAGTCATTCTCATTTCTAGCTGCAAAACTTTGGAAATCGTTACCTACGTATGTTAGAAATGCCAAGGATATTTCTACTTTTAAATGTCTTTTGAAGAAGCAGGTTTTTAGATAAATTTAAGATTTAAGTAATTTAAGTGATTTAAGTAATTTTTAAATTATTTCTTTTCTTTTTGATGCTTTCCGTTTCACGTATACCGTATTTTCTCGATTAAACGCCGGACCCCGATTAAACGCCGGCTTCGTATAAACGCCGGGTCAAAACTGCCGATTTTTAAATGAACGCCGGGTGCGTTTAATTGGGGTCCCGGCGTTTGATCAGGGTCCCGGCGTTTATTAGGGGTCGAGGTCACAAGGACCGGTTACAAGTACCGTATTTACTCGAATAAGCGCCGCGGCGCTTATTTAATTTTTCGTGTCTCCTGTGCGGCGCTTATTCGAGGGCGGCGCTTATTTGAGGGCGGCGCTTATTAAAAGGCTCATACCACATAGCCAAAACATTTTGATTGTACAAGCAAACGCTGACAATCTCCTTACTGCAACAGTTACAGGGAAGAGAAAGAGGGAGGTTGGGCTTCTCTTACCGGCAAAGTTTATAGCCTTCACGCAAGAACTGAAGAACGCGAACATTTTGAAGAGAGAACTAAATGAAAGAGCATCGAGATATACTCACTTCAAACTGAAAACATCACTATTGATGAAAATAAATTCCCATTGTTGGCTGAGAACCGCATTGCAGCGATTACAGTGTATTTTTATCATCTTATGGAAATACTCAAATAATCGCCGCACCGGTGCTGCGGCGCTTATTCGAGGGCGGCGCTTATTAACCATTCCGCTCCATGTGCGGCGCTTAATCGAGGGCGGCGCTTGTTCGGGGGCGGCGCTTATTCGAGTAAATACGGTAAATAGTAACCTCATTGGCGACATTACCGTTTATAAACTTAAAACTTTGTACTCATATCATTTACTTGCTCCTACATCATTTACATATTGTTATGTCTTGTTGGTTAGTGATACAAATCTTGATTGCAACTTGGTACACGTGCCGTATGTACGGTACCATAATACTGTAACTTCGGGTAATCCAGGGAAAAATCGTCCAGCACTGACAAACTGCCCCTAGGTTTCCGAGGATCAGTAATAATAAGTCAACCTGGAAAAATGGCTGAAAATCGCATTTCATTAATAAACGCCGGACCCCGATTAAACTCCGGCCTAGAAAAAACGCCTGGTCAAAACTGCCGAATTCTAAATAAACGCCGGGGGCGTTTAATCGAGAAAATGCGGTATGTTTTAACGAGTTTTTATCACTCCTAGATGTAGCGTGGGTAAATAAAGTATTGTTGTATACCAAAATGACAGCTACTTTAGCCTGCAATGCAGGCGTATTTTTGGAGCGGGAGCGCTGAATAATCCTTCGTTGCTGTCACCTTGGGCGAGGAAGCGCGAGAGGGCTGGAGCGAGTCAAAAGTGACCCTAAGGGAGAGGACGACTGGCTGAGAAATAAAGGAGGGGGGAGGGGGAGAGGAGGGAAAATTACTCTCATTTCCTGCCCCCCCCTCCCCCTCAGCCTCCTTCAAATACGCGAACTAAATTTACTACTCAGCACTCGCCCATGAAAAACGCCTGCACTGCAGGCTACAGCTACTTTCCTCTACCATTTTCCAGTGACCCTGATTAGCTCGTAAAGTCATACTTTGGAAAATGACATACGTTAGTACCGAGCCACAGACCCCCACGAAAAATTCCGACAGGTACACTCCCCCGGATCCGTTTGGCAAAATTTCAGATTGTGACACAACAATTATGCAAATTCGAGTTAAGTTGTAGTTAATCATCTACTTCATTGCTTGGACCTTGCACACACCCTCCGACCTTCGCGGCATGGATACTTCGCGCGCACTGTTCATCGCTGCTGTTTTCCTGGCCTTAGGTAAGTCGAAGGAATTGCCTTTGCATACCCGCAAACACCCAAGTTTTGAAGCTAAGCTTAATATGTATACTAACGCAGTGCATCGACCATACACAATTCCATTCTCGCGTGCATTTTCAAAAGAAAAAACAGTTGACATCAACTATTTCATGACTCGGCGTCATCTTTTGTTTGCATTTCTTGTGACCTTATACAAATAAAGATCGGTTGCATTTTTACCGTACATTATAAATTCGTATTCCCTTCACACACTGATGTAGTTAGATACCTCAATGTAACGTGGAGTTGCAGCGCCTCTAAGTTTCCTCGTGTTCTGGTGTCACGAAAGCGAAGATCCCTCATTCTATCGCCGTGCTGAAGTCTACGAGCAAGGTCGCCGGCGTAGCTTACACGTATTAAAATTCCGGGTTAATTAGCGTTGAAACCCAAGTGTAATGTTTAACGACTATTTAACACACTGAAATCAAGAACAGCCATGTGTTACGTAACATATTTAGAGTTACGTGTATTTACGAAGATTCGATTGAAATATAGATTTGCTGATTGATTTGTAAGATTCTGCCAGCCCAAGTGAGTCAGATTTTCCTGGTTAATTTTTATATAGGGAAGATGTAAAGGGTAGGTAGATCATGGTAAATCCGAGACTTTGCGAGACTGCGACACCCCAGTTTTAAAATCCGAGACCGAGGCTTCATTGTTTCCAAAATCTGAGAGCTTCTGAGTCCTGGCAAATTTTCTTCAAGTCGATAGCACTAAAAAGAAGGTTGTCATTCTTCCTGCACGTGTTCGTTGTCAAGTTCGTTGCTATAGTTGTACTCATAGAAATAGTGCAATAGAGCCTGGTTTTTTTTTTTACTCGACAATAATATTGTCGAGTAAAGAAAGAACAGGTTCTACTGAATATGCGAGACTTTGAGACTCAAATATTCAAACTCGGGAATTCGAGGTGGTCCAAATTCAAGCAAGCACGAGATTCCGAGACGCTTACTTTAAATTGCGAGAACTCGCCGGAGACTCGGTTAATATTTTCGAGACTCGTCGTTTTCTATAGAACTCTATACCCCAATATATTAATACACATGCACAAGTATAATGTACGCAAAACCCAGCCAGATAATTTCTTATTTATAGCACAAAAAGGAAGTCTGATTGTATTGTCTTCATGTTAACGTGCTGAGCCAGGCATACTGCCATGTTTAATGAGTATACATTTTTTTTCACTGAATTCTGTACAAGGCCACTCATCACTGAGTCAGGCAGTCGAATCGAAGTATATAGGATAAGAAATCCTCATAGTTCACCTTCTACCCGTTAATTAAGGACACTCAAATTGCATTCACTGAAAGTTCAGTCAAAGGAATAAAGCAAACCCACGAGCGCGATTGTCGTCCTCTCTGGGATATTAAAAGGTATTAAACTTAAATTAAATGGCAGTTGTCCTATGAGAACACAGTTGAAAACTGTCGCCTCCACAAAAAGTAGGATTAGGTGTAACGAGTTATAGCAGGATGTCGAAGAGTACCATGATTTTGTGCAGAATCATGCTGATGCTCACACCCAGCTGGTTTATAAATAGAATGTCTGGTAAACACAAGCAGTAGGTTATGCAGTCTATGCACGTAACAAATAGTGTCTGGTCGTAAATGGATTCCATGTCAATGGAGCTGTATAAGGCAGCACACCAGTGTCCACAACAATCAACAACTAAGCAGTCCTTCATTTAAAAGAATTTACCGAGAAGTTTCTTTTTTTATTTCCTTACTAAATATTTATAGTAACATTGTTGAACTTCCCGGTTTGCTGAATGCCCAGGTCATATTATAAAATGTAATTAGCATTTAAAATTAGAATTCTATTGACATATATACTTGATGAAAATATTTGGTTTAGAGTATGTTGGCCTCTTGCATTTAGCCACAAGAAAATTCTCAATGGCCTGTTTCCGCTGAACATAACCATACCTGCCAACCCCCGGAGTACAAATCTCGGGAGACGTCTAAAAATCTTCAGGGGCAGCCAGCAGAACCGTGTCAGCAGTGCTTACACTTGGTCAATTTCGTATCGCACTCTCGTCTAAGCTCATTTGCAAACTTTTGGCGAAATAACCTCACGATCGTACCACGATCTTTGTTCATCTTAGGACGAATAACTCGCGGGAATATCGAAGAGGTGTCGCATGTTACCAAAGGCACGTGAAAGCTCACAGATATGCTGACGCTTCTCAAGGACTGATACTCAGGAATACTTTTAATCATGACAGACTGGCCTCAATTATATTGGTATCTTACGGTTGATTAATCTTCCAAAATTGTAAAACATAAGATGCCGATTGTTTCTTCTCTCCCTCTCTGGCATTTTTAACGAAGTGCATGATATCAGCCCGCGGATTTCATATCGCTATGTACGTTCTTCCGGGGGTCTTTTATATTTCTTTGGAACAATCTACAGGAATGGAGCAAGGACTTCATCCCGGGGGACTTTAATATAAGCATGGCAGTGCGATATGCAAAACGGATACGAATAAAACAAGATTATGAATTTTGATTTGAACAAACGATACGTGCCTGACGGGTGTCTAGGTTTTCGTTAGCTTTGTTTGGCATCTCTTTGGCATTTTCAAGGAAGTGATATCACCCCGCGGGTTTCATATCGCTATGTACTTTTTTTTCTGGGCGTCTCTATTTCTTTGGAACAATCTACAGGAAAGGAGGAGGGACTTTATCCCAGGAGACTTATAATTTTAGCAGTGTGGTACATGCAAAACTTAAATGAACAAATAAGATCATGAAAAGTCTGTGTTTAAACTAATACACAAAGTTTATTGTCAAGCAACAAGCTCCAACATTTGTGGATTGTTCTCCAAAAATATTCCCACTAGATCTTCTTGCCAACCAAACGAAGCAAAATGTAAAAGGAAATCATTACATGACATTATAGAGTAGACTCAGTGATTTGAACTTCACTTACGCTATGGTTCCAGACAAAACAACCTAAATTTGAAAAACCAGTCGAGAAGACAATGACTCTTTTACATACATCATCGAGCATCGTTAACAAAAGAGATCAGTGATTTTATATATTTTCAATTATATCTATTTGTTTTGTTTTTAGTCATTTTTTTTTTAATTCAGATGCTAGGTTCACCTCAGCCCTTTGGCTTCCTCATCAAATATCCCTCAGCTCTGTGCATGTATTTGAGCGAGTGTTCGTCTACATTACTAACATTTTTTGGTTTTGGTTTGCTTTGTTTTGGCGTTTTTAATCGAAACCTTTTGTTTTTTTCTTTGTTTGTTGTTGTTGTTGTTGTTGTTGTTTTTTTTTTTGGTTTCTTTGTTCTTTGTTTAAACGATATTAAAATATCATGGCAAGCTCCGACAACACGCAAAAGTCACACGAAAACTGAAAAGTCGTATGAAATCCTGCCGAGAAATGGAGGCTGCCAATTACCATTATGAGAAATTCAGATCATGTGAAGAGAATTATATTACAAGTGTAAGTTATACGTTAGGTATGAAGATCGTTTGCCCGGGAGTTGGGGGAAGGGTAACTACACTATATAAGCTATATTTATATGTGTAGCGCGAAGGGATATGGTTTTTGAACCGTTTTTGTCTGAAATAGGCTTTATACATTTTGGTGTGAAAGTCTGTAAATGGTTACGGATCCAGAGTCTAGATTGGAAAATGAAATATTTTGTACCGACCCCTACACCCCCACCAAAAATCCCCCTCCCCCCCGAAAAAAAAATTGCGCAATGTCAAAAATGCAAATTCGAGTTGAGTTGAAGTAATCTCGTCTACCACATTTGCTGCGGTCCTTGCACACACCCTGCGACCTTCCTTCAGCATGGATACTTCGCGCGCACTGTTCATCGCTGCTGTTTTCCTGGCCTTAGGTAAGTCGAAGGAATTGCCTTTGCATACCCGCAAACATACAAGTTTTAAGCTAAGTTTAGTATGTACACTTACACAGTTCATTGCTTGCATTTTTGGTAGTTTGGTAGTTTGCAGAAGAAATCACAGTTGGCATCAACTATTTCATGACTCGGCGTCATCTCTCGCGTGCATTTCTTGCGACATTATACAAGTAAAGATCGGTTACATTTTTACTGTATATTATAAACTCGTACTCCCTTTACACACTGATGTAGTTAAATGGATTTTGCAGCGCTTCTAAGTTAATTTTCTCGTGTTCTGGTGTCACGGAAGCGAAGACCCCTGGTTCCATCGAATGCTGAAGTCTGTGAGCCAGAACGCGTGGTTTAATAAGCTTTTATACGGTTAATGTAATATTTAACGACTGTTTATCAGTCAGCTGAAATCAGCCCCGTGCTAAAATATTTAGAGTCCTTCACGAAGATTCGATTGAATTATGTATCTTTGCTTAACTGATTGCGAGAGTCTGTCAAGCTAGTCTAAGGAGGTCGGATTTTCCTGGTTAATTTTTGTATAGGGGAGAAAAAATGCACATGCACAAGTATAATGTACGCAAAACCCAGCTACAGATAATTTCATCGTTATAGTCTAGTCTGATCGTATCGTCTTCAAGGTTACGTGCTGAGCCAGACATGCTTCGCAACGACGACGACCACGCCAACGAGAACGTCTAAACAAAAAAGCAAAAGGCGTGCATAAATTTCTTTGCCGTCACTGCTCGACTGGGACGTGAAATTTCCTGATGGGATGTTTTATGGAGGACGAAGTAAACTCACGATGATGAAATTGTTTGTCGCTTTCTAGACTTGGGTGCGGTCTCCAAGAGTTCAACTGCAGAAAATTTCACCTACATTTGACATTTAAGCGAGTTGGAATAAGCTTAATCACGATGACGTTTTAAAAAAACGCGAATTCATTTTATAAGTCTTATGTAGCGTCGTTTTCTCTGCCGTCGTTGCTAAAGCTTCGAAACATTCTCTTCGTTGTTACGTGCTGAGCCATACATGCCTCCAAGTTATGAATATGCAATTCCTTCGCTGAATAATAATTTACAAGGCCCGCCCGCATCAGTCACGCAACGCCGTCGAAATACGTATACCGTATACGATTTGAAATCCTCACAGAAGCGCAGTAGAAAACTGTGTTAGCCTACACAAAAACTGGGATTGGGTGTAGCGCAATGACAGGACGATGTCGAAGAGTACATTATATGTGCAGTGTCACGCTCAGCTAGTTTATAAACAGTGTCTTGTAATCACAAGCAATGAGTTATGCACGTAACAAGTAGTGTGTTGGTCGGAAATGGATTCCATGTCAATGGCGCTGTATAAGGCAGCACACTAGTGTCCACAACAATTAGCAACAAAGCAGTCTTTATTTTAAAAAAATTGCCAAGTAATTTCATTACATGGGTACTTCATTAAAAATTTATTCATTAACCACCCATTGACGCAATTTCAAGTTCATTCCTCAACTCCCCCTGAAGGGATATTTTTGTCCTCTATTATTCTAATAACTAGAATAATGGAGGTCTTTCCTGAAGACAATGTGTTCAGGAAAGACTGTCTGTGCATATATTTATAGGTCTTATGGGGCCTAAAAGGAATGCTTTTGTCCTGTGTAGAAAAGATCAAAATTTCAGTAAAAAAGGTGGTCATTTTCTCCAAATATTATATGCCATAATTTTTCAGGAAGAAAGCAAACCTTTTTGACATGGTAAATCAAAAGAATAACTTCTAAGGAATACTCAACAGTTTGAACAGTGGAAATTTGAAAGCTCACCACGATGAAATTATGCATCATGGTATTTTCAAAGTGGGGACAAACATGCCATTGCAAATTCATCACAAATCGTCATTGGCACCAGGGCCACTTCGTTTAAAATGTTTGAGCACTTCTGGAAATCCACCTCACAAAAAAATTACCGGACAGGTTTGATTGATAATTTTTTTCTGAAATGCTATTTTGAATTACAGACTATCCATATTCCTAACAGTTTTCATGAAATAAAAAAACGTCTGCACAGGTGAATAAATTTGGGTTGTAGACAAAACCTGGGCAATGGCCCATGAGCTAGCCCATTTAAAATGGTAAAAAAAAAATTTAACAAGAAAGCCATAAAGGCTTAGTGAGATGTTTTAGGCATTCCCCTCAGCAAGATTCAGCTAATGATGAACAGCTTGGGGTCCCTCGTCCCACGGTTGTTGCCTGTTGAGATAAATAATATTGTAAATGGTTTGAACCCAGGAGTCATGTCATAAGTACGTAAATTATGATCATCCGGGTGAGTGTAGTCCTGAGAAGGACTGTTTGTGGTGACTTTGACTGACGTTTCGACAACCTGAGCGGAAGTCATCTTCAGAGTCAAGTGAATTGTGGAACGTCAGTAGGTGGTATATATACGTCTCTGGTTGTTAACCTGATTGGTCAAGAACATCGAGGAACAAGCCCTAGCAACCTACAAACGGACACTACCGCTCTGGTTACGGTACGTAGACGACACCTTTACAGCAGTACACAAAGACGAAATTGACGACTTTCACGAACACCTTAACAGACAGAACGCTGACATACAATTTACTAAGGAGATCGAAGAAAATGGTAAAATACCTTTTCTAGACTGCTTAGTTACCCGTAACAACAACGACAACAAACTAAGTACTACGGTTTACAGGAAACCAACACATACTGACAGACTACTGGACCAGTCATCCTACAACCCTACTTCTCACAAAGCAACGACTATACAGACCTTAACAAGGCGAGCACAACTGGTTTGTGACTCACCTGACAGACTAGCAGACGAAAACAACTACTTAGACAACGTTTTCAACAAGAACAACTACAACAAGGACTTTGTTAGACGTAACACTTACAAGAACACTGAGCCTAACGTCACAAACAACGACGCGACTCCCGTAACTACTGTAACTATACCTTACGTAAGGGGCACTTCTGAGACTATCGCACGGATTCTACAACCTTACAATATCCGTGTAGCTCACAAACCTATAAGCACTTTACGACAACTACTGACGAAAGTAAAGGACAAAGACGAACCTAACCGCAGACAGGGAGCAGTTTACAAGATCAAATGCTGCGACTGCCAGGCCACTTATATTGGTGAGACCGGCAGAAATTTAAACGTACGACTGACTGAACACAAACGAGCAACTAGAAATGGTGATATCAACAATCACATTGCTGAGCACCATTTACAAACGAACCACAGAATCGACTGGGACTCTGCCAAGTGCATTACCTACTGTACAAATTACTATCAACGACTCACTCTGGAAAGCTGGTTTACTAACTTAGAACAAACGCCACTCAACCGTTGCCTACAACTACCTGCACCATACAAACGACTTATTGACAATAACAACGAAACAAACAAACAATAGACATTTTACTAACAATAGACCCACGGACTCTTTGACTAACAAAAGACGGATCGAAACGCACCAATCACTTTTTACAGTCTTCACAGCCAATAACATCACGGCTTACTGACAAACGACCAATAACATCTGGACTTCGTTGACCAATCAGGTTAACAACCAGAGACGTATATATACCACCTACTGACGTTCCACAATTCACTTGACTCTGAAGATGACTTCCGCTCAGGTTGTCGAAACGTCAGTCAAAGTCACCACAAACAGTCCTTCTCAGGACTACACTCACCCGGATGATCATAATTTACGTACTTATAAATAATATTGTGAGCCAGAACCTTGTTGTGAATCACCCAAATGGATGTAAACCCTGAAGAAACAGATCTGTAGAGTACTTTTCGTCTATTTGTACTTTCTCAGGAAATGACATTATTGGAGGCTAACATTTCTCCAAAAGCCTCTTTCTGCCTGACCATTGTTTTTGTCACAAAGGCATTCACAACTCTTCAGCTGCTCCCAGTGCGTTTTAGAATTCCCCTTACTCAAAATTATTATTTTGTTTTCCTGATTTTTTGCACTAGTAATCAAAACAAGGTAATAATAATTATTTTTTATTTGGGTTCGAAAAGTGCACCTTGATCCACATGGGCGAACAGCGGGTGAGTTGAATTAGGCCACTCCAGAGCATCTGGACTGAAATTCATGATCAATTCAATCTTTTACATGTATTTTTGTAAGGTTGACTAGAATCAATAACCAATTTTAGAGCAAGCAAACAAACTTTGTCACAAGACCAACCAACTACATGAAAGCACTTTCTTCAAACCGTGTAGTCCTGGAAGGACTGACATGCATGCCAGATGGCCTTGGAGCTGTTGTAACACAGCAGAAAACTGATTACGCAGTGATTACAGACATGGTACTTGGCCAATGTTTTCATATTATAAAATCCTATAATTATTATAAGATTTTAAAATTTAGTATTCAAAGCTAACAAAAATTGTCTTCTGTATAAATAAGAAACATTTATCACCAAAGACACTTATTGGGCCCGGTAAGTAACCATGACTTTCAAGAAACGGGCCCCAGTTCTAAAAAAGGGTAAGAAAAATTTCATACATTTTTGGCCTGAATTAGGGTCTGGGTTTGGAGAACCGAGCCGCACACCGCCACCAGAAATTCCGAGGAGTGACCCCCAGGGTTGCACGCAAAAACAGTTTACATTTACAATTTTCCACGGTGCTCTCATTGTATATACAAAACAGCTAACATGTTAATAGTATTAAAAACGATAGAAAAACAACTCTGAAAAACATATCTTGCAAACTTATAAAATATAAGTATTTATAAGCAAGAAGGGAAAACAACAAGATATAAATACAACAACACTTTATTAAAACAGAGAGTTACAAGTTAGTTATATACCTACTTGCAAAATAATTAATAGCTAAAGCTAGTCAAGGTGGGTAGGTATGACTATACTAAACTAAATGCAAATGAATTTCGGTGCTTATTCCAAGACCATTATCAAACATACAAAGAAAACAATGCATTGAACTTATAAAGGATGCTAACTAGGAAAGTGTGACTAGTCATGATGTAATAAAATATAATGGGAATGCACAAGTGGACGATAAGAATGTAAAGCAACATTACAAAAAGCAGAAAACTACTAAATATTGGAATTACAAGTTAACCCTTTGACCCCTGAAGACGCCTATAGGCGCGCTTTCATATATGGTGTACATTTTGCTCTAAAAAAAGGGACCAAAGGCACGTTCTAGGCCCCAGGCCTCCTCTACTATTGCAAGAAACAACGTGATTCAAAATGGCATCTATTTTAGCTAGATTTCTCTAGTTTTCAGGGGGAAATTTTCAATTTTTTTCGAAGCATTGTTCACAGATGTCATCTGGTGATTTAAAAATGGCATCCTTCTACTCAGACATGGAGGAAATTCATCGAATTGTGATGGAAAGACCCGACATTAGCAATGTTTCGTAGGAGTGCAGTTTCGAGTACGAAACCGCCGATTATTCTTCCCCAGAAGAGACCGAAAATGTGAATATTGTCGAAGCATCAAGACGGCAGCATCTCATGCACGTGCAAATGGTGATGGACAAACTCGAGATGGAACCCAGCTCGGCAACAATGCTGTAGAAATGAAGGGAAGACTCTAAACCTGAATCAGAGCGGTTTGGATTTTTTATACAATACGGAATAACCACAATTTTCAGGCCCCAACCATGGACCGACTCATGCCTTTGAGGTCGATATCAGTCCGACTATATTTTTTGACAAGGTGTTTTCAGGTGAAGTGTGATCCAAGAATGAAAACGATTGCTGATTGTTGTAGCTTATATAGTATTCAAGTGATATACTGATAGTTGGACATCAGTAGCTTGCTTGGAGGGTAATAAACTTGGACCCATGACAGCAAATGTGATTTTTTTTCTTTTTTGGCGGACATTTTGAATGACTAACCAGACTAGTTAATAATTAACAACATAATGTTTACATTTTCAAAATGCTCATCTCATCTACTTTCTAGAAATATATGGTTATGTATGGTTTGGATGAAAACTTTAGCTGTTATTAGCCATTTTCTCTGTCCATGTCAATTTTTAGCAAAACTTAGTAAAAAATTCAGGGGTCAAAGGGTTAAATTAAAACATTACAAGCTCTTTGGCAGCTTTAATGCCAACATTTAGTGTAGAGTTGTACTTCTTTATTGGTAAGGATTCTAGGAAACTTAATTGGTTATAATTGTTATTACAAGCAATAACAGTAGCATTGTTTAAGATAGTTTGATGCAAATGTGATTTGAAGTTGGAAATTAAATAACACTGTCATCAATACAATCAGGTAAATTATTCAAATTGAAAAGGAATTTAAATGCCTTGCAACTGTGGAGGTGTTGAAACATAGCAGAATTACGATCAGAACTATGTTCATCTAGTTCTGATCGCAGTTCTGAATTAAGTTTCTGAATTTCTGAATTCTGAATTAAGTTTCGTAGAATCCTTACTAATTAAGAAGTTTTTCTATTGTATTTCTTCCATTTGTCAGTGGGTAAAGGTTAAAAGTATTACCTTAGTAATATTTCCTTAGAGGTATGGTTTGAAGTGTACATTTTGATTTGTTGTTTATAGGCTATGGAGAGGCTGATCATCACATCATGCCAATGAAATGGTGCACAAAGTCAGATAAGGAGCAAACCAAATGCAATGCAATGAAAGCCGCAATGGAACAACTGGCTAGTGCTAATAACATGAACATCACTTTTTCATGTGTCCAGGACACAAGTGCTGCAAACTGCATGGTGAAAATCAAGAACGGAGACGCCGACCTGATTACTCTTGATGGTGGAGAAATCAATACTGCTGGTAATTTAAAACAATTTATTTTGCTGCTCAATCGCGTGGAATATCGCCTGATACTGACACCAGGCAATATTCTGCAAGATTGCATGAGCTGGACAATTCTTTGGTTATTCAACATATTTGCATTGTTAAAAAAAGGACTACAAAAAAGTTTTATTGCAGAAAAGCTGGAGATGGTCTTTATTTGGGTGCTGATGTTTCAAGCATAATAGCCCCCCCCCCCTTTTTTTTTTTGCTCTGACGAAGGACTTTCACTCAAAATTGTCAGAACTCAAATCTCTTTACAGTGGCCAAATTGTCTTTAAAGGGACACTGTTACAACGATTTTGCTGTGTTTTGGTCAAAACTGCTCAAGTATTTGACGAAAAGCCTTTTTGCTAACATGAAATTGCTCTTAGAACACTGGGAAGAAAATATTAGGGAATTTCTCCAAGGGAGAACTAACTACAATCAATTTTTAGTGACTTCCCTGAAATACAAGAGACGAACTTGAAAAAACTGGCCAATTTTTTCAAGTTGCCACCCATTTTCATCTTAGCCATCTGCAACCAAACATAATTAATACTAGTTTCTGTCCACTAGTTAAGGGTTACTGTTAACAAAACTAGACTATTATTTTAACGATTCAACTATGTTTTTTTGGCCATTCAAGGTGACAGTAAAATAGGCAACACTGCCCCTTTAATAACTTTGTTGATAATACCAAACCTTCACTTCTGCTTGCCCCACTCATGCAGAACCACAGTTAATTCCTTTAGAAACTAACCCTTTTATTTATATGTTATGTTCTTTTCTGACACATCAAATTACAGTCAACTCTCTCTTAGCGACCACTTCTCGTGAGCGACCACCTCCTGTAAGCGACCACTTCGTAAACAACCGTTTTGTTTCTCAGTTAAATACTGTTTCAAGAGCTCTCTTGTAAGCGACCACCACCCAATTTCTTAAGAGACCGCGACCACTTTTTAGGCCAGAAATTAGACATATTCTTTTGTTTTCTGTTTCCGGTAAGCGACCACCCAACATAATCACGTCTGATCATTAGTAAATCATTTCTCAGAAGTGAGAAAAGCTCAATTTTTAATGACGCTACCCTGGATTGCTGACAGATAATAACAGTTTACAGACAGAGAAGATGGCCATAATTAGATCTGTAGGTAAACAGGACAGATCTGTTGCGAAATGTTATACAAAGTTTCATCAGAAGAATGAATAAATGTGGAAAAATCAAATAAATTAGTTACTATTTGCCTAATTTAGCTGCTAAGGTAAGATTACGCTTATTTTGTTGATCTTTCCCGTAAGGGATCACCTCCCGTAAGCGACCACTTTGTCATGCACCAAGGGTGGTCGCTTACGAGAGAGTTGACTGTATGTAAAATATCTCTTGTGTACAGAAGTCAAATAGTGACTGTACCATGACCATATTTGGACAGTGCTAGTACATGCATGTGTTGAATAAAAATACATAATTTATACACCGCTCTGTAAAATAGTTATAACAAGACTGTTTTTACTAGCTATATTTAATGGGCCATCTGAAATTCAGTGTTCAGACAATGCACAGAGTTCTCCAACTGGTACTGATGCGCGGGACCCCGTAACCTCTTACGTAGACCCTCTTTGGGCTCATCACACATTGCTGACAAACCTAAAGAGGTCCAAAGAGGATATGCATCGGAGGCTAGGTGACTGGAAAATTGTCTTTGTAGCAATTCCTTGCTAATTGTCTGCTGGTTTGGGATCATTATCTGTGCATGTAGTAACAACAACAGCAGCAACTTTATTTAATATACTTAAATTTTTTATAGGAATACACAACCCGCATATGGCAGAGTTAATTGAGGCAGTATAACTGTCTTGGCAAATCTTGTAAATTAAATTAGGCCGTAACAAAAATTTCAAGGTTACAGATCTAGATGTGCCAATTAATACTCAACAAAGGATGCATATTAAGTCGATGTAGGAAATGTACCGCGGTGAGAAACTAACTAAACAGGAGAAAATGACAGTCTACAAAATGTTCATATTAACTCCGAGTGTGAGGACTTCAATAAACGTACTTTTTTTTTAATTAAAGATACTTTTTTTGTAAGCAGAAATACATTTGAAAAGATGTAAATTACATAACTAACACTACACAGCTTACAATACTTTGCTTAGAATACTTGACTTACAATGCACTTTGTCTACAGCTAATAATACTGTACATCTGTTACCTAAAAGCTCTCTACTACTTACAAAATTATGAAAAGATATTTTTCCTTTTTATTTATTTCCTATTTATTTATTTATTTGTTTATTTTTTCCTTTTCTTTCCTGTGTTTATATGTACTTTCTACTGGCTCTGTACCCTAAAGTACATCTATTACCACTTACCTCTTTGCATATTATTATATAGGTGACGAACTGGTTCCCGTAGTTGGTGAGGATTATGGCGAGGGTACATTTAGCTACAAAGCTGTGGCAGTGGTGAAGGCGAACAGTGACATTAAATTCTCGGCATTGAAAGGAAAGAAGTCTTGTCACACTGGAGCGGGCAAAACTGCAGGCTGGAATGTTCCTGTTGGTACTCTGCTACGCAAGGGGATCATGATGCCGGACAAAAGCTGCAACGCTTATGTGGCAGCCTCAAAGTTTTTTTATCAAAGCTGCGTACCAAGTAAGTCAGAACTGACATTTCCTTGTTCTCTTTCTATTTTGCTAGGTTAGGAAAGGCTTTGTGGCTGTGGTACTCTAAAGTGAAGTAAGTGAATATGTGAGAGGTATAACTTGGCCATCGGTGTCCACTTTGCACTTTACAGAACGAGGAGGGTTGATATTAAAGTGGCTTAACGATTGCACCGTTGGCCTAGAATATAGGCTTAGAGTGAGGAAGGTACACATTCAATGGTTTGGCTACTTAGTGGTTCAGTTGTGGCCGACAATCATTGAGCTAGCTCGAGAGTAGAACAATCCAACATTGAGCTGATTGCAGGTTTTCATAGCTTGGAAAATGTGACTAGCTACTAGTACAAGGAAGGTTTTTGCAGGATGTAAAAGTGCCATTGCAATGCAGACTTACGGACTCCCAACCAAAAGCAAAAACTACCAGGAAAAATTTGCATCAACTTGCTTCAGCAGTTAAAACTTCTGCTGAGGCAGAATTGGATGTAGAATTAATGCATTTGAAGTTGATAAAGTCCGCACAAGTCATTGTAAGTAAACACAATTTTAATAGGAGGGTCGTTGACTTTCCCTCGGTTTTTCCAATTTGAAGATTTCCAAATTCCAGTTGTGACGTTTTGGTTCCCCCTTATATGTGTCTATATTTCCATCCTCCCTTCACCCAAATAAAAAAACCCCGACCAACCAACCAACCACCCATTCCTCTCTTTCTCCCTTCCTTCCTTTCTTCTTTCCCTCGCTTATTGTTGCATTCACTCGTTCATTTGTTTGTTTTGTTGATTTTATCACCCAGGGGTCAAAGAAGTCAACAAGGGGAATTCATACAACCTAGACAACTTGTGTGCGCTGTGTCCAAGTGAATGCGAAACTGCAGGAAACTACTCAAATTATGCTGGCGCTTTCAAGTGCTTGGAGGATGGTGTAGGTGAAGTCGCATTCATAAAACACACCACAGTGCGAGAGAACGCGCAAAACCCCGGCAACTATATGTACCTTTGTCTTGATGACAACACAAATGGTATGTATTGGATCATTATAGCCTTGTATTATGGCCGCTACGTTTCTAAATTCAGCTCAAAAAGGAAACAACACCACATGAAAATGCCGACTTTATGGGCTCAACCAAGTGAGCTAGTAGTAGTAGTGAGCCCGCCTCCCTCCAAGACACTCCTTTTGGCTCTCTCTACACTCTTTAGATCTTTTGGCTTGTCACGCAACGTTTGCATGACGAGCCAAAAGAGCGTCTGCGAGGGAGGCTATGGTGAGCAGGCCAGTAGGCTGTTATTTGATTGGGTAGGTTCCTTACTTCATAAAGTGGTCCAGACAGATGAGACCGAACATTTGCTTATCACAATGCAATACATTACTGAAACGCTCCAGGCCACAATGGCTTCTAGGTCAGAGGGCCCTAGGTCCCAAAAACATCAACGATAACGAAAGTAATCTTGTTCACTTGAAATACCCACAAGAACGAATTTCTTAGTAGAAAACCATGCACCGCGTCTCAGATTGAGGATGAGAACTTGTTTTACAACATATAAATTGTATTTTATATTTTGTACATCATGTACATTTCCTTCCACTCAGTGTCACATAAAAGTGCACATCGACAAAGCTTGGATGTAGAACTTTCAGAGCTTGTGACTTGTGCAGTCGGCTGAGACAATCAAAATAAGTAAAAACAAAATCAGTTATCAGATTTATACTACGGCATTAACTGAAAACGGAATAATTGAAGTGATATGTCAAAAGTCAACTATGATGTCTTATTTACCATCGTGATAACTGAGGTAACTATGCAAACGTTGGTTGATTTTTTCCAGCTTCCCCCGACAACTGCTACTTAGCTAAAGTTCCATCTCATGCCGTGGTGACGAAAAGGGCACATGATCATATCGCCAGCTTCAAATCACTCTTGGTGAAGGCCTCAGCGATGTATGGAGTCAACCAAACCAACTGGAGCATGTTTCAGCTGTTTAATTCAAGCAAGTATGGTGGGAAAGATCTCCTGTTCAAAGATTCCACCAAGAAACTCGTTGATGTTGGCAATAAGAACACCAATGTAAAATGGCTTGGGGAAGTTTACCTGAAAGACCTTGAGGCCTTAAAAATGTGCCCCACAACTGCTGCTCCGAGTGCATCAAAAGTAACAACAGTTGGAAGCCACTCTAACAAGCCTCAACTGGTTGTTGCCATGGTTTTCTTCTTTGCTATGGTGATATCTGGTGTTTTGTTCGAGTGAACGAACATCTGCGGCCTAATCGCCCTTGCTTGCTGGAACGTTTTTATTTTTTGTTATTTTTGTAGTTTGTGACGTAAACTGTAAAACTTTATCCAACAGTACTTGAACTGAAGACCATGTAGAGTAACTCGTTTGGAATGTTTATTTGAAAGTTTAGCACCGATAAGCAATCCATACTATTTTACTTTGATTCATTTTAGGCAGAATAATGGGAAACTCAACCCCTAAGGTTAGTTTTTCTAAAACTGGCTTCATTCGAATAAAAAAACAACAACAACAGGGAGGCGGTTTCTGTGTAAACAAAGTTGACCTCTATTGCCTGCTTGTCATTACAGTATATTCAGCTTAAATCCAGGTTAGCGTCGTCGCATCACTGTTAGATGCGTTAGGGAGTTGGTTGTTTCATTCTGAGAGAAAGATTAAACAACTACTTCAGACATGTTAGTGGTTTGTTTCATTCTCAGAGAAAGAATGAGCTAAGCTAAATTTAACATAGACTGCAAGTGAATAAGTGTTACCAAGAGTGATTTCTAAACAAGAAACGGTAGTTGTTTGTAACCTAAATAAACAAAATTGCACTCAATATTGTGCGGATGTCATGCCATAGTTGTTAGAGACCCCGCTCTGAAACCCTCCGTTCTTTTGAACTAATGTTGTTTTCATCAGAGTTGATGACTGAGAATTGCCTATCTTAAACACACTGTCGATCAGTATTGAGCAGTGTGACTTCCCATTCCTTAAATTCAGATACCTCATCGCGAGCTAAAGAAATTACAATGTCGACTTTGAGTGAGGAACTGGACATCATTCATCGGAAAACGAATTCATGTGTGTTCGTCAGGAATATCGTATGGTGAACAACGAGTTCGCTGAATAAAAAAAAAGTATGGATAGCTAAAAGAGCGGTTTTCAATTCTGTGTTATAAAACAAAAACGAAAGTACCGGTAATTACTCTGGCCAATCACAATAAACGTAAAACGGCGCAATGAACCAATCAGAATTCGAAGCAAATACATGACTGACAGGCGTAAAGCGCGGGGAAACGCGTGCATTATTCTGTACGTGCATTTGCCAGTATGATTCCATGTCCTTAAATATTTGTGATTGGCCAGTTACCGAACAATCGTCGCACTGCTTCTGCCACAGTTCCTTTTATTGCATACATTTACTTTCTACATTTCAGATGAGTTCATCTCGGTATTTGATCAATTCCTTGTTGTTGTTTACATGGTATTTTCCCCCCCCCCCCCCCCCTCCCCGCTATGAATTCAATTTCATCCTTGTCAGCCTAAGGACCCGATTAAATAGTTTAGCCCAAGAAACCGCAACACAATTTTCACGCTGTGCAAACTTGTGTCACCTGGGCTCCTTTGTCGAATTTCATCTCGGGCGAGGTGACATCATCCCGGAATGAAGGTATTCATGTCAATGAAACTATTATTTTTAACCCGCGACGAAACTCCTTTCTGGTCTTATTTGAGCTCTCCCGACTCCTCTTTAAGTTCCATCCCAAGAGAAGTTCTTGATACTCGACAGCCGGTTGAGCTAGGGAAGCTTGTCGTTCAGTTTTTATTCCCTATGCCTCGCAATTTAAGAGAAAACGCGCGCCTCTGCCTCACTAATGTTAATATGATGATGATGATGATGATGATGATGATGATGATGATGATGATGATGATGATGACGAATACCTGAAAGCAATCTTGGCTTGTCCACATGCGTTTTCGCGCGCTTGGCGCCGTTACATGTGTATGTACGGCCTGGTTGGCGCTTCCTGGACAAGGATAACGCAATGAAACCGCGCGTAAACTGAGGGTAACACACAGCCTCGTTCCCAGGGTTCTTCCCAAGGGAACGAGGTTGGGTGACACAAGAATCAGCGCGCATATGGTTCCGTTTATTTTTACTTTGCTCTGGTTTGCAGGTGCGAGCCAACGATGCAAGAACAAGAGGATGTAATGAATCGCTCTCTTTTTCCGTGCTTGTGCTTATGCCTGCATTGTGCTTATGCGTACGTGTAAACCAGAGCGAGGAGAGGTAAGATAAAACAGAAAACACCAAAAGGGAAAAGCAGTCACCACTTATCAGTGCACATTCTGCCAGAGGATCGACAGAATTTAACGAAAACCTAGGAGAGAAAAGCGCTGTTAAGCATAAAGCAGTTAACTGTCTATACTCTTACAGACCATAAAATGATGAAATAAGATGGTCAAAACTCAAGTAGAACCACACGGCGCAGACGAGTGGTTTCACTGCCAAGTTTTGACTGCATTTTATGGCGTCATTTTTTGGTCTTTGAGAGCACAGATCATAGAAAACTGCCGTCGAATCGTCTTTTACCATTACATGGAAAAAGTACGAGCGGAATTGGCTTTATTTTCCGTTGACAAAGCGCGCGAGTTACATCTAATGTTATTTTTATTACCTGTACTCTTATAGAAAATAGTTACGAGCCATCTGCTACAAGCCCAGCCTAAATGGTTATTTTCTCATAAAACGAGCACCATGAACAATCTATTTTATTTGTTATTTTAGCTAAGCTAATATCTCTTTATGTCTGAAATTAACAACAACAACAACAACAGAAAAATGGGTCATCGCCAGACACATGAGCTTGCCCACCACTCACGGACTTAAAATAACTAAGAACACGCACACAACAAATATTTTCGGTCAATATTACCCCATAATTTCCTTCAATATTCACTTTCAAATATATCTATTTTTAAATTTGATTAAAATCAGTTCTTGCCATGTCTGGTGGGAAGAGGAAATACATATATAAAGGACAACTTAAAAAAATATTATACATATTATATATGAAGCACAAGTAGCAATTAAAGAAACAGTTTTTTTGCAGGAAAGCACAATATGAAGGAACTTAAGTGGGTCGTACCTCTCCCATCTTCTTCATCGTATTTTTTTGAAATAATACATACTAGTAAACCGAAAGTTTGACAATAACATTTTTACGACAAATTTCATTTGAAGGGAATCACCTTACACTTTGTCCATCAGTTTTTTTCCTGTTCCTATTTATACATAAATCTGCCATAGGAACAGTTCATTTAGAGTACATAGTCATGATGTTAGATACGACTCTAGGGATGCAACTTCGGTGTCTGACAAGACAAGTCTGGCGGATTGAACCATGCACAAGACGGGGCCTTCACGTCTGATGGGACATTTGTAGTCCTCGTTGTCGCTCAATTTATTTGCGCAAGATTGTTGAACTAAGCAACACAACGGACGACATCTGAGTGCCCGCTTGTTCGATGTCATCTTCACATCGGCATTTGAACACATCAGTAAAAGCCCTTCGAAATTTCTCGCTGAAAAAGCTGTAGACGAACGGATTACACGCCATGGAGCAAACGGCCAGCACAGAAAAAATGTTTTTTAAAACGGCATACGTTTCTGAACGTGGAAGATTTGTGAAAGTGGAAACAAGAATCATGATCTGAAACGGTAGCATACAGATTAGGAACACGATGATGACTGTCAGGAGCATGTACGTTGTCTTTCGCTTCCGTTTTGCTCTGTACATGGTCACTTTGTGCGGTGATCTGCGTCCTTCGCTGTCAGGGGGTGGCGAGTTATATTGATCGGACAGCACGTGCTCAGGTTGCCAAAGTTTTCGCATGATGATAGCATAACTTACACAGATCACCGTCAGCGGTATGACGAACAAAACAACGAAAGCGACAACCGTGTAAACACGATTTCCCATTTCACCGCCGTTTCCTGACCAATCTTCCCCACAATATCTGAAGGGTGGGACGTCTACAGTAGTCACAACCAGCGCCTGAGGAGTTGCGATGGCAAAGGAAACCAACCAGATCACAAACATCACAACCAAAGCTTTTTTGTAGGAGTGCCGGGAGGCACGCACCGTGAAGGGATTTACGATTGCTTGGTATCTATGGATAAATAATATTGGGAAATAAGCTAACGTGCGAGCTTGCCTACATACAAGTCCATTTGCATTGACTGGATTGGAGCTAGATTCTTTGGCTCCTCTTACGAACCGGCAAGGGGAAATGGGGGTAGAGGGTGAGGGTGGGAAAAAGCCACCCCTCCCTTGCGCGCATTTTCCTTGTCAGCGCGCTTTTCTGGTAGACCACCGTCTCCAGGAGACTGAAGACCCAAAGTAATCAGCCTGCTGGGTCGGTCGTGCTTAAAGAGCTAATGTGATTTTGTATTTATTTATTTCAGGTGTTCATTATTTTCTTCTCACTTGTTTACCATACTGTAACTGGAAATGTGACTGTTCTTCAACAAGGAGGATCATTTTTCCACCTTGTAAACCTGTATCATCATTCTAATGCCCTCCCATCTCTAGGCCTCCTAGCGTCAGAGGAGGGGTGCGAGGGGGTAGGGGGTCTTTCCGAAACCAATCCCGTGAATGCTTGTGGTCAACAATCGACTTCTCTTTGCTCTCTTCGTACCAAACCATTTTTATCATTTTTATCTTTTTTTGTAGTTATAAAAGAAAGATCAAAATGAAAAAGAAACAATATTTTCACGCATCATTTGACCACCAACTGATATGACATACTGTCCATACTGTATTACATACAAAACTAAGAGCAAAAAGATCGCTTTCCAAAAGAGTGATAGTTCTTGGACATTGAATGGGCGCACAAATATTTATGCAGATACCTAGTAATCGTAACTCCAACTCCTATATTTATGATGGCCAGTCCAAAGAACTTCTGTACATAGTTTAATCGCTGAGTGTAAAGAAGGATTGTCATTCCCAAGCGATAGCGCATGACAGAAATTCACCGCCATCATCTTCCCTTCCCTTTCCCCATCCCCCCCCCCACCCCACCCCGCGAAAAACTACACTACACTCAACTTCATCCCAATATCATCAACACTCGTACACCCCTCAACTACTGTCGACAGATGACATTAGTAACGAGTGACTTGAAAGACGAAAATGGGTGTATGTACCTTTCCAATGCCAACGCTACCATCGTGTTAATAGAAACCGATACAGAGATCGTATTAATCACTGGTGTTGCTCGGCACATGAAATCTCCCAAAGGCCAGTAATTAGGTGAAATCTCGATGGCCAGTGTGGGTGGAATTGTAAACACGGTCGACAGCAAGTCCGACAGCGCCATGTTGAAAAGGAACAGGTTGGTGACAGTGCGCATGTCCTTTCTCTTGATAATAACGATGCAAACTAATGCATTACCTGAAAAGAACAAAGATAATACAGTACCGCTTGTGTACTGATTGCTAGGGATGGTATGCAATCCAATTTGAAAAAGTTGGGTCGACTTTCTTAAGTTTTCCCTTCTTTCCTTGACAAATTCGGTGAAAACTCAGGATTAGTGACCGGATTGTGGCTCGTTCTTTGTTTGGAACTCACTTATACATGTATCATCCCCTTAATGGTCTGGAAACTATTCTTCTATAGACTGAATATCAGCGGGATATTTAAACTTCTAAGCTCCGGATTTATCCTGGATTTGGGGGTACTCAAATTGTACCACTAGTGACCTCATCAGTCTTGTGGCTGTGATTGTGAAGCCAGGCGTTATGTTATAAGTAAAGTTGAACCTCGCTTTATCACGGGGCAGTCGTTATTATGGACAGTTTTCTTGGTCCCGGTCCATCCATTTTCCTTAAAATTAACCCGCTTAATAAGGGCGCCCCGGCAAAACGAACACTTGTTCTGGTCCCAACAGTGCCTTGACTGCGGGTAAATTATGATAATCCGGGTGAGTGTAGTTCTCAGTGCATGAGAAGGACTTTTTCAGGTGACATTGACTGACGTTTCCTAGAGCGGGAGTCATCATCATAGTCGAGTAAATTGTGGATTATCAGTAGAAGGTCTAATTGACTGATTGGTCAACGAAGTCGAGGTGTTATTGGTCATCGTCTGCAGGCGCGTAGGAGGGGGGGGTTCGAGGGGTTCGAACGAACCCCCTTTAAAGATCGATAATGGCGGAAGAAAAACTATTAAATAAAGTTCCTGCATGTGGTCGAAATACATTAACCAAAGAAATATAGAGATATAAACCCGTGCTTTAGGCCAGAGGTGGAAAATTATGGTTCAGGACGGACGAATTGTTGCAGATTCGTGTGCTTCGTCACTAAAAGCATGTGATCCCGACGACTTCCCCAACCTGTACATGCTCCTGAAAATTGCTGCCACCCTTCCAGTCACCACTTGTGAATGTGAATGTTCTATAAGCACAATGAGGAGGTTGAACAACTACATGAGGCATTGTACCATGGGCGAGAGTAGGCTGTCCGCCCTGGCTCTAATGCATATCAAGCATGATATGCCTGTCAATCTTGACGAGATGGTCAATTTGTTCGAAGGCCTACACCCGAGAATAATGCAGTTTACCAGCTTAGTGTATGACTATCAGCAGATCGAATAGCTATCAGCACTTGACAAGGCGCGGAATGTACCTGGAACTTTCTTGTTTAAGTTGAAACAATTATGCCGTCGAAATGATGTATATAGCTTTAAAAGCTGCTATAAAACAAAATTGTGATTTGCCTAAAATGGGTCTCAAAATGCAGGAAGTGAGGTTTCTGGGAACCTAGATTTTCAAAAATTTCCGGGGGAGCATACCCCCGGACCCCCCTAGTAAGAGCGCCTCCGGCGCTCAGCAAGATTTGCGGCTCAACGAACACCCCTCTCGAAACCTTAGCTACGCGCCTGGTCTGTCGGCTAATTCGTGATGTTATTGGCTGTGAATTTTACAAAAAGTGATTGGTGTGTTTCTATTCGTTCGTGACAATCAGTGCGCCAGGGAAAGAGTTTCTGTTTTAATTAGTTTAATGTAACAACATTTCCTTTCTTTTTATATGCAAGGATGCAAATAAGCAGCAGCGAACTCGAAAGATCAGCTACATTGACTGATTTCAATGTATCACCATGATATATATTAGTTATATAACCTCTCTTGTACTGTGTTTCTAACCAAATAGTGCGGAATAAAATGATTTGATTTCATTTCATTTTATTTGATTTGGTATGAGCGGTGATAAAGGATACATGTATATATATATATATAGTTTTTGAGAGAAATTGAGGATCACGAAGATCTGTCGAACATTAACGAAAGCGCACGAAGGCTCACGGAAAGAACCATAGGAACGTGCTGACGTGGCACTCCGCAAAGTCCCAGTAGCGAAATCTCGCGTGGTTGTTATTAAAAAGCCAAAAAAAAAAAAAAGAAACAGATAAATAAAAGGAAAAATAATCTCAAAATTTTGTTTTCTATAAATGCGCTTACAAAATCTGACAAAATGTGATCTGCAAAATAAAGGAAAGGAAATTAAAAGTCATTATTCGAGCTACAAACCTTATAGTTAGTTTTGCTGTGATTCAACGTCACAACGCCCACAGAATGCACTTTTGGAAATAAATTTCACAGATATCGGTAGAATTTTAGCATAAGTTTTCAGCTTTAAAATGTTTCACCAAGCAAGAACAATCAAATAAGCACATAAAAATCTGACAAACCTTAGCTTAACAAAAAAACAAAAAGGAAAAACCTCGCGCATAATATTGCCCCTTTGAGTCCCTATGCTAGATTACGATCTCGCACTTGTCAATCTGCAAAGTTTTTTTTTTTTTATTTAGTTTGATTAGAGGCCAGTCCAATGCGTTGCAATTGTTTCTAAACAAAAGGTTTTTGTATTAAAACTATACTTCTGGCCCCTGCTCCAAAAGTCCATTAGATCATGTTACAACTCCTTCTGTTCGAGTTTGCGTCCACCGCAACAAATGTTGCAAATGGAAAAGTATCTTGGAAAACACTGAAATTCATACAAGAACTAAATGTTTCCGGCCCAGTGCGTCAGGCCTTCAGTCCTTTGCAACAAGCTATCCATCAAAAGTATTATTTTTTTAATTTTTTTTTCAGGTGTCATTTAAAGTTGACATACAGCTGTATTCATTTATCGTGAATTCCATTTCCTGAGTTGTTGGGTGCTTATTTCAAAGTTCACATTTTCTCTTAAATCTCAATCAATTAACTAGCTCTACTCTGTTTGGAAATCAAACGCAAGAATGAATGCCATCTTTTAGTTGTGACTTCGTTTTGGGGATACTGTTTTTGAATAAAACAAGTTAAAGGTGGATTTTACACGGAAACTATTTCCCTTCCACAAAATACTTGATTTCACGCAATGTTACAATGTTTATACCAATACTTTACGATAAAATACAAAATGATCAGATTTTTCTCGAAGGAATTGACGTCAAGATTGTAAACTGACTCGATCATGTTTTCGCATTCCCAAGTCTCTAACTCAAGAATACTTAATTTCCATTTTTCTGCTGTCAAATTGTCCTTTACTGGGAAATTCATAGAATTATTCGCCTGTACTAGTTTGCCACTTACCTACAACGGAGACGAGGAATATCACGCCATAAACGATAGAAAAAGCTGCAATCTTGTCCGTGGGCGAGAGAGGAACTTTATCGTTAATGTTGTCTGTGCAAGCATTTGGAACTTCAGAGCTGTTGGACGGACTTGAGCAGTTTCTGGCTGACATTTTTCTTTTACGGTGTTGTTCAATTGACTTATTTTTACAGTGCCATCGTCTTTTAGGTACTGGTCTGTCTTCTCAACGAAGAGGACAACCTAGTTCTGCTGTCAACTTTACCGTAGAAACCAAACTATTCGAAAACGATTTTCGTGCAAATATTTTCAGAGCAGAAGTCAATTAAAAGCGGCACCGTTTAGAGTAAATTTGGTATTTGGCATTAGCTTGCTCCTAAATTCACTCGTCAAAAGACTCCAGATATGAAAATATTGCCGCTTTTCTTTGATTCGAACAACTGATAAACTGCAGTTTTATCCGGCCGCAACGTCTTTTCCTCTTGTATGTTTAGTTGTCAAATAGATCTATTGTAAATATTTTTCACGTTTTACTTTAGCTGCATTGTCTTCGAGTGTCAAAAGAGGGAGCATCTTTTCTTTTGTTTGAACAAGACAGTTTCCCGGTGCTTTATCAAAACCCAGATCAAAACCATAACCAAACATTTTGGGCAGCACAAAATATGCGCTCAGCCAACCAGAACGTTTCTGAGACAATAAGTGATAGAAAGGGTACGTAAGGCCGCCCAAACGTGGCGTAAAATGACATAAACGTTTTGCACTTAATTGGCAAAAAATAAGCAGATTAAGAAATTAAACGATTGTTTCCCATAATCCCACCTGGTTGTGCAGCCACCACCCGCAGGATTTCAAACTGGGGTGTCCTCCAGCCACTATACAGAGAGCACCGTCGTGACGGCTAGCTTGTTTTTCCTTGTCGTTCATAGAGGGAAAACGAATACAGCAATAGCAACAAGCTGTAGCTCGCTTAGAGTCGCCCTATAGCCAGTCTACTGTTGGCGCATCCTACCGGTGTGCGAAAATGAAGGGTCGACTCTCGTCTTTTGTTTCTCCCTTACTCGCGACACACTGAAATACAGGGAGGGGGTGGGCTTTATCGCACCCCCTCCCCCCCCCCCCACACACACACACACACACTTTTTGGTTAGTTATTTTTTTCTAATTTTACTTAACTATATCCATCAGTTACACAAACAAGTTACATTACAGTTGAGTATTTTATGTGAGACATGTTGACCTCCCAGAAAACTCTGCAGTGTTTTGATTTGCCCATTTCGATCCAACTTCAGTTTTTTTAAAGTTTTCTCCGACACTGAACTCGACAGATTCAGACAGTTTATAGGTTTGTTGCTACACGGAAGATTAGACTTTCAACCGTCAAATAATAGATTCTGGCTGTTGTTTCTATTTTCATTTGTTTTTGTATCGGTGTTTCACGAAGATAAAGTTCATCACTGGATAGGATAGGATAGGATAGGATAGGATAGGATAGGATAGGATAGGATAGGATAGGATAGGATAGGATAGGATAGGACAGGACAGGACTGGATAGGATAGGATAGGATAGGATAGGATAGGATAGG
Source organism: Pavona decussata (assembly GCF_977016875.1). Lineage (NCBI taxonomy): Eukaryota > Metazoa > Cnidaria > Anthozoa > Scleractinia > Agariciidae > Pavona > Pavona decussata. The sequence goes on along the minus strand of NW_028145665.1, from coordinate 1,188,248 downwards.
ATAGGATTGGATAGGATAGGATAGAATAGGATAGGATAGGATAGGATAGGATAGGATAGGATAGGATAGGATAGGATAACTTTATTTATACACGGTTTTTCCATCAGCTACTTAGATTATCATTATCAACCAACTATCTATCTACCTAACTAGGATTATAAAAAGTTAAAAATAATAAAACAAAGCTAAACAATAAATGCTGCTTTTCTTGGAGGCTGTGTTTAAAAATCTTACTTATAACTGTGGCGTCTCTGATTTAGTCTTAAAATCATTCAAGGAAGTTGCTTGCCGTAATTCTATTGGCAAACTGTTCCACAACTGAGCTCCACTGTATGAAAAACTTTTCTTTAAATAATCAGTGCGCGGCTGTGGAAGAGTTAACGTGTTTTCAATATTCCTTAAAAGAGAAGAATTCAAATTATTGCGAAAAATTAAAGCTTGATCTTAAATATTCTGGTGTCATCCCTCATAATTGATTTCTTATCCAATCTTTGATGACAGAGTTTTCGCCACCCTAGTGCCCGGGACAAATCATCCAAGATACTATCATATCCAGCGGACATCAGAATGCGGGCTGCGCGATTTTGTGGGTGTCAGCAAAACGCGGGGTCGGGGTCGGGGTCGGGGTCGGGGTCGGGGTCGGGGTCGGGGTCGGGGTCGGGGTCGGGGTCGGGGTCATTTTTTTCTTTTTTTTTTTCTTTTTCTTTTTACCTTTTTTTTTTCTTTTTTTTTTTTTTTTCAACATCACAGGTCATTTGTGGGTCAAATAAGGATTAAAGCCAATATAAAAAAGTTAAGTCTCTTACTAACTTAGGATAAGTCATCGGTGACAACACTCGATGTAGTTCCGTATTCTGGCGGACATTGGTTCCGTGAATTGACTACCTTTTATTCTTCTAAGAAACAAAATGAGGCAAAAGATACAAGGTACGAGACAATATATTTCCTTGAACTGACAAATTCTTGAACTAGAATGTGCATGAACTTACTTTGAACACCCCCGCCGCCTTCCATGATCGTGCTCGTTTGTTACAGTCAATCCATGTCGCGCGTGACTATTATTTCCGAGAATGAAATAAACATGCGTTCGAATTCCTTTGTAAAGCTTGGCATTTGAATGGAATAGAGAACATTTCTCTGGACTGAAACCTTTCCGAAAAAGACGAATTAACTGACAAAAAAAAAGATTCAAAATACTTGAGAGACAATTGTTATTCTTGAAATACTTGTGCTTTAATTTAAATTGCTTTAATGGAAATTCATAGTTCTATACCGTCAATAAACTAGGGAAATTTCTACGAGAACCCTGAAATCTCATGCCGACATCAAAACTGACATGTAAATAGGCCTTGTCACGGTTTTCGACGCCATTTTGACGAGTAGGCAAACAGGCCAAACAGAAACAGAAAAAATTGGAGGGATCTACGTAGCTGTGCCAGAAAGCGTCCAGTCGTGTTTTAAACTTTCCATACATTTTCCTGTATCTTTTTCCCGCGAACTATTTTTAGTAGCAGTTCACGGCTAGTTTGCTTTACAGACAAATGTATGGAGCACGATCATGGAAGGCGGCGGGGGTGTTCATAGTAAGTTCATGCACATTCTAGTTCAAAAATTTGTTAGTTCAAGGAAATATATTGTCTTGTACCTTATATTTTTGCCTCATTTCGTTTCTTAGAAGAATAAAATGTTGTAAATTCACGGAAGCAATGTCCGCCAGAATACGGAACTGCATCGAGTGTTGTCACCGATGACCTATTCTAAGCTAGTAAGCTTTGGAGACTTAACTCTTTTATATTGGCTTTAATCCTTATTTGACCCACAAATAAGCTGTGGTGTTGAAAAAAAAAAAAAAAGAAAAAAAAAAAGAAAAAAAAAACAAAAGAAAAAAAAAATTGACCCCGACCCCGACCCCGCGTTTTACTGACACCCCGATTTTGAAGCTTTTGAAGCTTATCAGAAAGGCCTTTGTTACAATTTCCCCACACCTCATTACAATAATCAAAGTGAGGTTGAACAAGGCTATGATAAACATTGATTAAAATATTAAATGGCATTAGATGTCTTATGCGCTTAATTGCACCAATGGCGGAAGCAATCGTTTTAGAGATACTTTCATATATGACGTTCAATATGACGTTCCCAATTTAAAGTTTGGTCGATGTAGACCCCAAGAGATTTGGCTGATGCTACCTGTTCCACAGCCATGTCATTTATAGTTAGAGAGGGTCTCTCCGAAATATTCGATAACTTCTGCCTAGATGCAATTAGCATAAACTCCGTTTTTGTTAGATTTAAAGTAAGCTTATTGGCTGATAACCAAGTGTACTGACACTAACGATCATAATTAAGACAATTATTTAAATGGTTAACGTCAGTACTAGCAAACGTCAAGCTGGTATCGTCAGCGTACATCCTAGTCTGTGAAAACTGCAAGCAATTCGGTAAGTCATTGATATATAACAAAAATATATAGAAGAGGTCCTAGAATTGTTCCCTGTGGAACAGCGTATGATAATAATTTCGGGGTTGACTTACAACAATTTATATCACAGATTTGAGTTCGATTTTCTAAGTAAGAAGCAAGCCATTTAAGACTAGTCCGTCGTATTCCGTAATATTGTAATTTACGTAATAAAATATCGTGATCATCTAAAAAGACAACAGCGTTGACGAAACCACGATTAAGGGGGTTTTTGCACAAAGGCATTCATTTATGAAAGCTGTCGTAAACATTTGAAACGGAGAATTATTACAGCTATGGTCAGCATCTGGCCTGGATTATTCAATCCCGCTATCATCATGAGCAAAGAAGCACACATGATTTACGGTAACATGAACGACGAACCTGGGTCTTCACAAGCTCCCGAGTGTTGAATTAAGTATTCATCCATCCATCCCTCCCTCCCTCCCTCCCTCCCTCCCTCCCTCCCTCCATCCATCCATCCATCCATCCATCCATCCATCCACCCATCCATCCATCCATCCATCCATCCATCCATCCATCCATCCATCCATCCATCCATCCATCCATCCATCCATCCATCCATCCATCCATCCATCCATCCATCCATCCATCCATCCATCCATCCATCCATTCATTCATTCATTCATTCATTCATTCATTCATTCATTCATTCATTCATTCATTCATTCATTCATTCATTCATTCATTCATTCATTCATTCATTCATTCATTCATTCATGTCTCTTAATCGGCCTGTTGCATGTGTTGGAATTGACTCGTTACTTCAAAAGAAAAAGAACATTTTAGTGGATACAATTAAAAATTTACATCAGTATTGAGAGTTTTAGATGGTATTCGGGATCTTTATAATGCCGGGACGATGAAATCGTGTCAAGATTCGTGTGTTTTTAAACGAAACTGTGTTAATGGTTTTCAATGTGTGGACATGGGCCGAAGGTGTGGTTCATTTTGCTCTACTTTGCTGAATCAGGCCAAAATAAATTAGAATTAAAAAAAAGGAAGAAGGAAAGAAAGTGGTAAAGACAGCTAAAGAGAAACCAAAAGGCTCATATATAATTATTTTCCCTAGTTACTTTAAATTGGTAAAGATGACCACACCAGTAAGATTGCTTTTTGGTAGAAGGTTGAAAAAATTGTGAACGGATCCAGCAGTTGCTACAGATATATTTTTAAGCTTTGCTTTAAAGATATTTTAATAGGTTATGGTTTCAGGGCTTATTTTAAAGAATATAAATCTTGCACGATTTTGCCAAATTTGCCAGTTCAATTTAATATGTCGAACGCACTCTATAATCTATGATTACTGCTAGTTTTAAAGACATTAAATCTTGAACACGTTTCTATTGGTCGCTCTTTTTGGAATTGATTATTTTGCATCAATATATGTAAATGTCTTTTTTTTTAATTCTTAGGATACTAAACAAACCAATATAAACTACATGTATCGCTTCATCATCGGTGCGAACTAGTCTATGAAAAAACTTTACACCTTGCTGAAATACAGCTACCGAGGCTTACTGTAGACTGTAGAAAAGGCAGTGTTTTTCCTCTTTCAAAAAACAAGAAGGAGAAAATGTTGCCTTGACCAGGTAAAACAGAGTAAGAGTGCTAGGGTTTACACTTCGCTGCGCCGTTCGCTGCGCAGTTTTAAGAGCACCTTCATTGTTCGAAAAGACTATGGGATTACGGTGAGTGGTGCAACGTTTCGTTATTTGGCGAGGGCCGGGGGGGAGGGGTGATATAGATAATGGCCGACATTGTCGACATTGATATAGGCTCAAATATTTTTTGACTGCTTTTAAAATAAGTTAATCTGGCTAATTTTACCGAGATAACCTCTCTTAGGGCCTCTTCATATGATCCCGGTTACCGGGATGGCTCGGTAAGCGGGATGAATTTTGCAGTCCGTTCATATGGGAAATTTCATCCCGGTTACCGAGATGAAAAGTGGTGACGCGGTCAATCGAGCGTGACATTTACTGAACAAGCCCGGCAAGAATTTTTCATTTTTATCGGTTCTACAAACCTCAAAAGTATTATATCTTTATCTCTACTACGAAAAGGAATTATTTTGAACTAGAACTTCTCAGAAATGAGCCGTAATAATCAAATATATCCGTTCTAAGACGCGAATGTTTGGTTATAGACTTCATCCCGGTAACCGGGATACCGTGTTCATATGAGAAAATTTTCGTCCCGGACTCCCGAGATCTCGGTCGCTGAAACCGAGATCTCGGTAACCGGGCTGGCCAACCTCGTTCCCAGGGTCTCTCTTCTTCCCGCCCCAGCGAGAGAGAGAGAGACCCTGGGTGAAGCTGGTCACGTGACAGCACACGACAAACTTCTCCCCAGTAGGGGTACACTCACTCAATTAGTTTATTCGCAAGAGGCGATCAAAAATTTTCAAGCGGGTGCGATTTTATAAGCAAGCGAAATGCGAGAGATTTGGCGCAGTTTCGTGTCTTCTGCAAAAAAGTACAATCTAGGGAATTTCAAACGGTCAATGAAGCAGAGGTTGATCATAAATTCTACAACTTGAATCGGAGTAATTTATCTACACTACTGAGCTCGAGTTGGAACTGATTCCATGAATTCTACCAGAAAAAGCATTTATTCAAGCTTAAACTGCGGTAATAAGTACATCTTTTGCTCTATAAAATGAAATGTAGTTCATAAAAAATTCTTTCAGTAACGGCATTATAATTCATCACTCACAAGAAAATACAAATACATTCTTCTTGTTAATAGTAATCTGTTTATTTACCGATGTAATTCGCGAAGCACAATATTGAATATCTATTTGGTCACCGATTTCCTGTGAATAAATACATTGTTTTCGATCACAATCAGCACTCTGGGCTCAATATTTTTCGTTTAACTACGTCTTAAAGTCAAGGACATAGGGAATAAACTAAGATGAAAAGTACCTTTGAATTATATTCACACGCGGCTTGTTTCAGTCCGTTGGCATTTCTGAACACTTCGCCTGCTTACATTCTATTGCCAAAAATTCTTGGTATTCCATTTGGCAATACTAAAATTGATCTTCTTTTGCATTTCACCCCATTTGGTGCTCTGTTAAAAGGCGTAAAGCCAGCGATACTTCTGCTTCTAATCACCATGCCTGTTTAGGTTTTGACTCAAGCGTCCCCCATCGTCTGTCGGTTTCCCTCTGGCGTCCCGAAACGACTGTTTTTAAAATAATTGTTTTGGATTAACAACACTCTACCTGAGTGGAAGAAACGTGAACCTCTTCCAGGTCTCAAGTGAGTGTGTGATGTAGAAATGCTTGGTTGTAAAACCCCTTGTTGTCGTAAAGTTCGTAGCTGGCTTCTCCGTCCTTCTGAGAAAGCGACAACTGCATACCTTACTACCCCTCCCTAACGACAAATTGTGTCAAGCACCCAGATTTTGGGTGCCACGTGACCAGCTTCATCCAGGGTCTCTCTCTCTCTCTCGCTGGAGCGGGAAGAAGAGAGACCCTGGGAACGAGGTTGCGGGCTGGCCCGCCTTCTCATATGAACACCACGAATTTTTTACAAAAGAAATAGGAATGAGGCGAGATCTCGGTAAGCGGGCTGGCCCGGTCAACCGGGATCATATGAAGAGGCCCTTAGGGAGTCTCTTATTCATGCGCTACGCATCCGTTCTTAGGAGGCTTGTGTGACGACCCCACGAACGGCTGCTCAAAAGACCACTTCTTGGACATGAAGTGTGATCGTGTCGAAGTCTTCATATTTGGGAACCAGGAGCTAGGAGATGTTGCCCAATTTTGTCCCGAAGCGGTCTCTGATCGTTGACGTGGCCCCTCCACTATGGCCCCTTGACCTGAAAACAAAAGATCAAAGCATTTACCAATCAAAATAAGGAGGTCTTGATCTGAGCCAATCAAAAATCACCTATCATTCGCATTGTTTGATGAATGGTCCATGCTTACTGACGCGTGAAAGAGGTAACTTGGCGCCATTTTGCATCTGTGGTACATGTAGCTGACTGATTTCAGCTGGAATTTTGTCTATTTTTTTCACCATGGCGGTAGAAGGTGGCTACCTGACCGAACTTTTAACAGAAAAGGATAACTTGGACCCTTCCTTTGTTCATTCAATGCGTTTATTAACTGAAGGTAAGTAACGAATGTTAGAAAATCACCGCTCGAAGACGCTTGAGCACATTTGCATTCCTTCGAGGTCAAGAACCACCAGTTGCTAGTAAAACTTTAATATGTTCGCCATACTCGGGACATTTGCTTGTAAATTGGTAGTTTTTTCAAGAAATAGCCGTCCAAACTGTTTGAATTATAGTTTTTAACCAAATTTCTGAGGTGAGATCGACGTTTTAAAGTTCGTTTCAAGCTGCAATACGAGAAGGCGAATTTGTTTCCTTAGGTGAATTTAGCGATCGTGTTTGGATTGATTGAAGAGCTTTTAAGCATTACATATTTTCAAGTCTTTTCATTCAGAATGTTCATTTATTTCCGTATTTTAAGAGTCTAGAAGTATCAATAAATTCCGTGTCGTTAATTGCTGTTTCTTTATCGACTGTTCCGCTTGTGGTTCAATGATGTTGAATACAAAGCCCTTTTGTATTCATCTGAGATGGATGTTTACTTTGGGCTCAAAAAATTGTTCACATACTTGCAAATGTAGTGCCCTTATACGCTCCCATCATGATTGACTTTATGTAATAAGCGCAGAAAGTGAAAAGTTTACGGTATGTTAGGTGAAAAATCGAATTTTTTTACTTAACAATTCCTGGTACGTTTACTCAATATAAAAAGACAAATGACACCCAATATTTTTGCTTCTGTCTTTTATAGTTTAAGTAGTTAGCTACGTACAGAATATTATTCTAAACTACGAGGACATTTTGAAGTGATTTGAAACCCTGGGAGGGCGCAATTTTCAGTGGTCAGTGTTCACATACAGGACCTACTTGTTCAAAGAGTGGATAACTTTTTCCACTGGATAGTTTGCCATTCAGGAAACAAAGTGTGTGGAAAATTTTCTGTGTGGACCAACAAATCATGAGTGAAGTAAGATTTAATGTAGGACTATGCTGGAATCTTGCCAAATGCATTAGTTGGAGTATAATTTGCTTCACTGGATTGCGACTGATCACCGGATAAAGTTATCTGCTTTTTGAACAACTGGGTCTTGGTGTACAATGGACTAGGGACTGGCACTGCTTAGCAGCAGACAGGAACTAAATAATTATTCAGCTCAAACTCGTGGATTCTTGCACTCCTTTGCTTTACGTGGATAACCATGAAGATGGATTTTAATACTGTTGTAAGCTACACTGCTCAAGCAGTCCCTTTCTGGTTAGTCGGTAGGGCGCGCGAAAAAACTGGAGCAAAAGAGCGGAGGGGGGCTTAGGGAGAGGCAGGAAAAAGGGGAAAGGAAAAGAAAGGGATTGCACTCTTAGCTGTAACAGATGCGTTCAGGGTAACTCCGTGCACAATTCGTTAAACCCATTAAAAGACCAATTAAAAATGACAGCTAATAAATAACAACTCCTCCTCTATCTGTCGCCTTTCCTGGGCATACATGACTGTATTGTGCCTGTAAATCTCGTGGAATTCACTCAGTTCTCACAGTGTTCGTCGAAGAAAAGTGAAAAAGCTTTGAATGAGCAAAAGTACACCAACGAAACCGGTGTAAAAATGCAGGAGAAAGCCTAAAGCGCAGGATGCTTCAGATTTTTGCCATGTGTGTAAGATATTAAACTTTAAACGGATAATAATTACCTTTCGTGCAAAAATCTGTATAAATCTCAGAAGTCCGGCACAGGAAATATCCCCCTCAGTAAAATAATTACTGAAACTTCTTAAACTTTGTTTAAGTTCTGAGTCTTCTTTATCGTCCCATGTTTGCTCACAGTGTGTGTTAAAAATAAGAAATGTTGCAGAACGGTTGAAATTCATCCGCAAAAACATCAACATTCCACAGGAGAATTTTATAAAATCATAGGAAAGCGGCCAGGAATACAACAAGGAAAACAAGAACCTGAAGAAATCTTACGGTTTAAAAGACTTGCAAAGTCTCCTGGATTGGCAACAGAAAAGAGACGGAAAGCTGGATAAAGCGAGCGAGGGAAAGAATCGACAGATCGCTGAGAAGCTGTGAAAAGGCCAGCGAAGCGACCATGGTTATTTAGTGACCAGAACATCAGGGGTGAAGAGGAAGAATTGCCGAGCTTGGGCATTGATCCGAGCTTCTTTGAGAAGCCAAAATCTCTAGAAGTTGTGGTGCACTTGAATTTTTCTTCGGGACGCAGAGTAAAAGAAATCAACAACTCAAACACCCGAAGCATAATTAAGAATAATAATACTGCAAAGCGGAACAACAACCACAATCAAAGCCATGTTGGCAAAGTTTTTCACTATTACGCGGCTTTAGTATATAATGGATTTCCCGAAACCAGTGGTAAGAACAGCCATTACATCTTTTCCCGACAAGAGCGCTTCTATTGCTAGCTTCCGTTTTCTCTTTGAGAACTAAGCCGCCAAGTTTATCGCTTAAATTTACAAAGACATTGCTGCTACTCTCTTTCACTGACCGAAGCCATTTTCCTAGTGATCGGAAATGTTGACATCCAAACCTGTGTAAAGAAGTCAATTACACATCAAACTTGTCTGACAGCAGCTATTGTTTATGGACCAATTGGAATTTTCCATAGCTGGTGCGTCGGGAAATTTGAACGCGTTGGTTACAGTTAAGAGCGCAGTCCCTTTCCTTACCGCCTCTCCCCAGTCTCTTCTCGTTTAGTTCTCCTCACTTCAGTCTCGCTGCGCTGTGAGCGTCGACTAACCAGAAAGGGACTGCTTGCAGTCTAGTTGTAAGCATGGTGAGGGCTCAATTATTTTTTTTCTGCAGTGCTGTCCATGTTAAAGGGGAAGTATCACGAGAATTCAATGTCATTTCAGAACCCAAAAAATGTTTGTCTGTTAACAGAAACAAAAACTAATATTGTCTAGTTTTGTTATGAAATACAAATACAATAAAACTGTTGATTAGTGCCTCTGGCCAGAGACAGAAAAGGTTTGAATGGATTGAAACTTGAAAAATGTTAAGCTAATGTGTTTGAAGTTCTCTCATTTTTGTTTCCAAAATGCGCTAGAACAGATCACGAGTTGTTCCTTTCAAGAATTGAGTTGATCTCTTTCCTCTTGTTGTTATAAAATTATTTGTAGCTAAGTGAAGGTCTTATTTTTTAACAAAAGATGTCAAAAAACCCCATAACACTTTAAGTTCCCTTTAAGTCCTTGCTGTTGACATTATTTGATTCTGTCAATATGTTCGATTTAACAGAAATTAACAGAATGCAAAGTGGTGGTACAGTTCCTGCCGGACAGGTCATAGCAAATGAAAGAAGAGAGGAAAAGGAGACTAATGGTAGTTCTATCCCAGGATTATCAGACAGCCCTGTGAGTGTCACCAGTGGCCAGGCACCTCCAACTGCAAACCCAGAAATAGCGCCAGGCCCAAGACCGCCTCCACGTCGTCAGTTTCGTAGACCTGCTGATGTCTTCGATAGCAAGCTTTATCAGCCAACAAAATTAAGTGAAAAAGTGTTTATTCCAGTGAAGGATTATCCCAAGGTTGGTGCATTCAATTCTGTTTTTAATGGAATCTTGATTATTTGGAGTCGTTTGGACCGCAATAAGTTTCCACTCTTATTGTACAGTGGAATCTTTATTATTGGAACCCTCGGTTTTTTGAAACTCCCGATTCCTTGAACCAACAGTTGTTTACCTTGGATTTGCTTCAGTCAGATTTTTACCCCCCATTTTTGGAACTCCCAATTTTTCAAACCAGTTTCCCTAGGAGGTTGGAATAATTGGTATTACACTGTATCTTTTATTTTTTAGATACAGATACATGTACTTGTGTCATCTGGCTTCAACCAGGGAATGTTCTCCAGCCAAAGTGGAATTTCTCTACAGTCTATGACTAGCTAGCCCTGCTATATACTATCTCCTATAACACACTTTTTTAACAGGCTTGTAGACCAACACTAAATTGTATAAAGGTTGGGACCTACTAATGGACACATAACAGGGACCCTCTTCCATTAATAAGTCCAACCAAAGCCTTGTGTAATCCCTTATTCAGTAGTGGCAATTTTATGGTATTCACTGCACTGGTATTGCAGAGCTTATGGGTTTGAATCCCATTTAGGTCCAAGTTTTTTCACGCTTTCTTTTTGCAGCTGCTGAAGATGTGGGCATAACTGCAATGGTCCTCCATTTTTTTTACATAGAAAAAGAATTAGCAATAATAATAATAATAATAATAATAATAACAATCTGCTTCTGTTAGGTAGGTTAAATGATCCCAATCATTGGTCTTCTGTAGTTTAACTTTGTAGGAAAGTTGCTTGGACCAAGAGGTAACACATTCAAGAGACTACAAGTAAACACTGGTACAAAAATGTCTATTCTTGGAAAGGGATCCATGAGAGAGAAAGAGAAGGTCAGTTGTCAATGTAAATACACATTGAACAGTTATGTTTTACAGTATTTCTTGTCTTTCCCCTTTTAGTAAAATATTGATTACTCAAATTCCAATTAATTTATACTTAAAATAATTTCCCTGATTATAGAGAGGTTTGCAAAGAATTTGGGTCAGTTTGGTGCACTTTGTAATGAAAATATAACATTTGAAGAATTTGGGGAGATTTGCGAACGGTATACCACTGTGAACGATATCCCCATGAAGAGCCTGGACTGTTCAAGTTATTGGCTATTTCCTGGCAGATGTCCGGGATGTTGTTGGTGGCATTTCTTCATTTTAGGCCCATGCCATACCATCGTTGCTGGAGGTGTTGATATTTCAGTGTCGTAATACTTGAACGGGAACATCAAAATCTTCATGGAGAAAAAAAATTCTCTTCAAAAGTACCTGTAGTACTTCAATGTCTTGAGCATTTTCTCTAGTATTTTTGAATTCTGCTCCACAGATGGGGCAAAACATGAAAAATCTGTGTACTCCTGTACTGCACTTCCAACAATAATTTTGAAGACAAGTGGAGACAACTTCCATTTACTGTACATGTACATTCAGAAACTCAAAAAAGCCTGGGTGAAACAGGTCGCCAGGCCTTATGTGGTTCCAACTTTCTCTCTACCATTACTGGTCATTAGTTTCCAGAATTGTTATGTGAACAAAGGAAATAAATTTCTGCACTGACAAACGATTTGTGAACTGAGAAATAAACTTGTGCACAGGAAATAGATTTCTGCATAGGAAAATTGAGTTGTGCAGTGAAATAAAAGTTTGTACATTGCATATATGGACCACAGTAGTAAACAGAAATCCTGCATCAGACACTGATTTAATTCTAGTGGTGTTGTGTTCTTTAGGAGGAAGAGTTGCGTAGCTCCGGTGATCCAAAGTACACACACCTTGAGGAAGATCTCCATGTGCTTATTGAAGTGGAGGCTCCCCCAGGACAGGCTCATGCCAGATTAGGACTTGCTATTGAAGAGATTAAGAAATTTTTAGTACCTGTAAGTATGCTGCAGTAAAATGCCACAAATTGAAAATCTGGATGCCTAAAGGTTCCATGGCATATCTTACACTGTAGGTTGATTTTGATATTTCTCTGATTTGCTGTATTTTGTGCACATGACTAACACCGATTCACTTGCAATATTTCACACCATTTTTCCACATTCCACTTTGAATGTCACTTTGGAGAAGACTGCAAGCGTACACATACATGTACAAACAGGGCTTGTTGTTTGCTATTTTTTTAATTAACCTTGATATCATGCCTTTATTAAAACCTTTCTTTAAGTTAAAACAAAAGGTCCTGTTTATATCATATGATCAGAACAAATGAAGAAGGGCATGAGCATTTAAAATGTGACAAACTGGTTTTTTTTTGTTTGTTTTTTTTTTTTTTTTTTTGTAGCTTCAGGTGTGCCACTATAAGAGTTGTGAATTTGTTAGACATATTTCACTTCCTTGTAAACAACAAACTCCATGTACAGAACGTAATTTATTAATCATTTCTACCTGCATTTATTAATGTAAGTGCATTTTACTATCCAATGATCAAGGTCATACTTCATTTTTGCTACCTGAGTTTTCCTGGCTCTTGGTCAGGGTGAAAGAACGGTGTCCTCAGAGAGGGACTAAAGCTGTAAGTCAAGCTCAATAGTTCATAGTCATTTCAGCATGTTAAACTTTACTTTCTAAAATTAGGAAAACAATGATGAAATTCATCAAGAACAGATGAGAGAAATGGCAATTCTTAATGGCATGGATGAGCCAGTGCCAGCGGCAGCACCGGTTCCAGTTGCCACACCTGTTCTCCGGGGACGTCCACATGCAAGAGGTGTCCCACACCCCCATCACCACGCTGTACACCATGGTAGAGGAACACCAGTTCCACGTATACCGTCTATTCCAAGACCCAGAGGACCTCCTGTAGGACATGTGAGTGTATCAGCAGCGCGTTCTGCAGCGGGATTGGGACCATCTTCCCCAACAGTAGCTCATGCTGCACCAAGGGCAGCTGCAGTACCTGGTGATTCTTATGGAGTAAGTTATTGTTTTTTGTGCTGTTGTTCTATTTTGTTCCAATACCATGCAGTAGTGCTTATTAACCAGATTGAATCAGGATGGCATTACAGTCACAGTGCTGTCTTAACCCTTTTACCGTCCGAGGGAAATGGCGAATTTTTCTAAATCGCTAACTATGAACTGGGAGACCACATGTGATATACTGTATTTTCTGGGGTATGCTATAAATCACACCAACAGAGATGGAGGAGGTCACATATTGGAGTGAGAAACGAAAGAAGAAAAACATTGAAAATTTTCCTATTCGTTGCACATACTGGGTATCCCCCTAAACTATAGCTTAATGTACAGCTCTCAGTGCATTGCTTGTTGTAAGATATCAACTGGACCCTTAATGTACAAAGGAAAAAAAATCCAAAAGTTTGAGTGGTGGTAAATCAGGTCTCATATAGGAGGGGGGCAAGATTTAATGCCTTCAATTTCTAGATCTTTCAATGATCTTTTGGTTGTGCAAATTTCACACAAATTGGCCAAATACTGAGCTCACAATTGCGTCTTGTGCCATATGGCACTCTTGGGCGGGAAAGGGTTACTGGCAACATGTCACTACAGTGAAGATCACAGAGTTTGAAAATGCTGTTTAAGACTTTCTTTCCTTTTTTTACCACCCTGAGGGAAAGCCTTCAGTCAACTTTTACCATGTCTCATTTGAGAACTACCCATTGCTAAGGAGTAAACTGCATTTTATTCCTTTAGTTCTGTTTGTTCGGCATCACCTGTTATTGTTAGTGTTAAGTTTTGGACACCATGAGTGTTGCTTATTATATAATTCTTTGCCGGGAGTGTTACAATAATTTTTTTATTTATCCTGCATAAAAAATCTTAATGTTAACTGAATGTCGTAATTTCATCTAACTGTTTTTGTTTTGTTTTTTTTGTCAGTAAACTGTGTCAATGCAATTTAATTTGTTTGTGTACACATGTCATAGGTTTGTTTTTTAATAAGAATTTGTCAAGTTCAATAAATGCCAGTTGTTTTGATTAAATTTGTACAGTATAAGCAAAGTTGACACACGCTTTTAATCTTAACTTGCTTAAATGGACTCCTTAATCCTTAAGGTTATTGTTAACTTTCATCATCAAAATAAAAGTCCTGTGTTATTGTATGAATTGATGATAAACATTTGATTATGTTATACATGTTCTTTTGTATTAAAATGGGATGCCTTAAAATAGATGGCTAAGTGAAGCAAAACATGATTCTTTTAAAAAAAAAAGTTTGGGTTCTTTTCTCAGAAGAGACTAGACATGACTTAACTTGGTTGCAAATAAATTTCAAGCACACAAATTTTTTACACAAACAAATCCATGTACTCGTAAACATGGCAGAGACTTTGTTTATTTCACAACCCATTGATCACCGTGCCAGCCAATACCAGCCACGGTTTCTTCGTATTCTGAACAGTTTTTGCGAAATTTTTGAAAAACGTACCCCGCACGGCTCGATGAATTCGCTTCAAAATGGACTTGTAGTTCCTTCAAATCACTTGCGCATCTCTCTTCTCGCATTTAGAGTTATATGTGTTTCTTTCTTAGGTGTAAACAAAGACTTTTCTGAATAAATTTTTCATTCAGGAAAGCTTTTTGTCTGTTTTTCTTTCTATTTTCAATGACAAAACGTGACAACTGCGTAACCTTGCCTAAGCAAATACATGCCCTCGAGACGGATCAAATTTTGCCCATGTGACGTGAGGATCAAATTTCATCGAAATTTTGGACATTTATACTTTTAATTTTGTTTTTGGAAATTTTTAATAGGCAACTAGTGTATTTTATTCCATAATTACATGTAGTAATTTTGACTATTTTAGACCAAAGAAGTGTTGGTTTTTTTGCCCTGTTACTTGTGTATTTTTATTGCACATGGGGTTGGAAATAACCACTTGCCAAATTTGGCCGAATTTTGGAAAACCTCTGGAAACGGCTGGTGATCAATGGGTTAAGTCTATTTCTTTATGGCATTGAGAAAGACAAGCAATTAAGATTCAAATGTTTTTGAAAAGGAAAAGTCAATCAAAGAAGCAGACCTGTTATATCGGAGATGTGATGCACAACACATTACATGTGGCTGATGATATTGTAGTCCACGAAAATCCCAACGCGATAAGTTTCTTGGAGACTGGGTCTGAGACTAGACTAGACTAGCAAAATGCTGGTTATGCAAGGTGGTTATTTTGGTAGGAACCTGTGTGAAACATGTTTCACAACAGAGTATTCAATTCCGAACAATTTGATTTTGAGGAATTTTTGCCTCAAGTTTTTGCAAAAAGTTGTTGACCTGTTGTTTTGCCATGTGCAAATAATATTTGTACAAAGCAAAACAACAAATCAGCAACCTGTTGGCTCCTTCAACACAAATCTGGTCGCCCATGCTCATGACTTGGGTGCCTCTGGTGACCAGGCAGCCGTTACACGTACACGAAGGAAGCAGCCTTTTATGTAGTGTATCTTTTGTTTTCTCAGATTGTGGCACGTTTCTAGTTTCAACATTCCATTCAGCGATCATAGTGGGATTTTTTCACCTCTGAACATAAACTTTTCTGACAAACGTTAACCATAATAAATAATTTTAATAATTGAAGATTTCACTTGTGTAGGCAGTGCATGCTCTTCCCACAACAGTTGGGGTTCAGCTGCTGACTTCTGGGGAACAAGTGATTGTAAGTGCAGGATCATCAGTGTTAGACCATGACAAAAATTAATATTGCATTACTTAAACAACGTTAAACATAAAATCTTTATAACTCAATCAATATTTACTCTCCATCTTGCTCAACCACAAGAACTGCATTTGTACACTTTCTTGATTAAATGCAAGTAAATGTAACCTATACATACATTTAAATAAATGTAACCATTTAAAAATTAACTTTGGCCTGTCAAAAGGTAAACTCTTTAGATAACCACTTCAATCTAGATAATCATGGCAATAAACTTAAACTTATGTGTTTTTGCAAGACTTTTCGCACACCCAAATAGTACAATGATACCTTGTTATTTTTTATTTTATTACACCTAATAAAGTTGAAGTTGAAATTTAGTTACTCTATGCAAAGAAGTTGGACTATTCCAATTCTCAACTCAGTGTTCTAGATTGACCTGAGAGGTGGGGGTGGGGGGAGGGGGAAGTTAGTGACAAATGGTAAGAGGTCAATGGAAGCGGTATTTCCAGAATTAGGTGTTTGTAATTTACTTTGCTGGGCCAGATTGCCTGCAACAATAAACTGTTGTTTAAGTGGGAGACTCTTGACAGATCTGGTGTTGTTGTTAAGGGATGTGTATGGATAGCATTTTGTGAAAGATTGTTTCCCAGCGTTTGTGCCACTAGATTGGTGAAATGTATTTGGGTGAACATCTGAATTGCATTTAAAAGATTATCACTGTTCTTGCGTACTCCCGAACCATGCATTAAAAGGAAGAATCCCTGAACATGTAGACTTCTGACTTTTTTTCAAATTGGAGATAATACTGTAATTCAACCTTCTGTAATCTGAAGTACAGGAAGAAAGTTTCTTTCTGTACTAGTCATGTGACATACCTAGTATGGTTATGACTTGAAAATCTGGAAAAAAAATTTCCAATGAAACAAATGTTGCCAAACAGCTTTTACGCAGAAGTTAGGGTTTCCAAGATACAGTGATTTTGGAACTTTCCATAGCAACACTTTGTTAAGAGTCTCCAACTTTCTATCATTCCATGTTGGTGAGGAACTGAAGAGGTCCTTT
Organism: Pavona decussata; assembly: GCF_977016875.1. Classification (NCBI taxonomy): domain Eukaryota; kingdom Metazoa; phylum Cnidaria; class Anthozoa; order Scleractinia; family Agariciidae; genus Pavona; species Pavona decussata. The sequence continues at coordinate 1,171,446 of NW_028145665.1, read as the reverse complement.
TCTCTGAAATGACTTATGAAGCAGCTTACATTATGAAATGTTTTCAGGGTTTTGAGTCTTACGAGCCAGCTTATGAGTTCGAAGCAGCATATCCAGAACCTGGGTGAGTAATGTGCTGTAGCTGTTTTTTAAGGTGGCTCTGAATCCCTTCCTTCAAATTTTTAAAACTTTGAAAAGTATTGATATGCTGATTGCAATTATTATTCATTTGTAAAAATGGGGTCACTGAGCTGTTTTTTAGGTTTAACTGCTTAAAGAGCTAAGGCAGTACTTACAGTACCGCTCGAAACTATGGGACCATTTGCCGCGAATTTGCCTCGGTCGATTCGCGGTTTTGATCTGCGGTTTCACCTAGGCAAAACCTCGTCTAACCGCAATAAAAACCTCGGTTTCACCTAGGTTTTTTTCGGTTGACTTAAGCCGTGGTGAAAGGCAGGACACGGTTGGGTTTGAATAGGCTATTGTTCGCTTTGTTTTCATGTTCTTCGAGGACAATAAGCGAATTGTCGGGTTTAGGTGTGATAAATTTCACGGAAGCGCACTCGCTCTCAAGGGAAATAATCAAAGCGCTCTGTGAGCGAACTCGTGAATTGAACTGGTAAATGTAATAATATATTTCGGATTATGCCAAAAATTATTTGCTTAACGTGCAAAACAATTCATTAAACTTCACTCGCACAATTCCTTTCGATACGCGAAGCAACGCAAACTGCAAAGGTCAGTGAAAGCTTGAATGCTAGTCGACGAAAGAAGAGAGCGCTTCCAGGTCTTTTTGAAGGAATTACAATGGAACTAGTTGGGCATAAGTGAAAAGGCACTACTACTCCCGTTGTGGCTGAATAACAAACTGCAAGAGTCCAGGTTTCCTACCAAGAATCGCCGTAAATTAACTTACTAATTTTTTTTCTGCGTTGTGTTGTTGCGGAATGAAACTTGATACACGTGAAGGAATTTGGTTGCCTAGCACGTGACTGAAATCTTCCCGGTGTTTTCATCATGGCACTGTCCTTTCTACGTCCAAACGACGGCTTCTCTCAACGTTTTAAAACATCGGAAGGGGCTTTTCACTTTTGCTAAAGTTGCTGTTTTGGTTTTATCCAAAGTAAATATTAATAGAAATACGTTAAGCCTTGCGGTAATTTTCCGCGTTTGTGTTTGCTCCAAGTGAATCGATCTTATCGCTCACACTCGATACCGAATCAAATCTATTACGAAGTTTTAGTTTTTCGAATCCGGATTACATTGGCAATACATTTGGAGGGATTTTCACTTTGCTTTTCTCCGCGTCCGTACTGAAATCCGATTGCATATTTTGAATTCAGCGTCGCTATTTCGATTGAACTTTGTTGCGCACTTTACATCAGTAGGAAGGGTTATCAGGAGGTTTCTCAAACAAATAGAATATCTTTCTTGACTGTGTGGCGTAAACAGCAAGAATTAAACTGAAACTATGTCTTTTGCTCTGTGATTATTGCCTGTAGCGTGACAAAAACTGAACATGTCCCAAATGCAGAAAAGAAACTTTCGTCAGTGACTGCCAAACGAATTGTTATCGGTCGTTCGGTTTCCGACTCGGTGAGTCTTTACAAATTCTTTTGTTTGAGGGCTTCTTTAGGATGAAAGGTGAGATAATGTTTTACAATACCCTGACAATAGTAATTACTCATTATTGTATTTTTACCGAGGCATTGCCGCGTCTAATTCCCCGCGGCTTTCGGTTGCTTTCGTCTTTGCCGCGGTTGCGGTTTTCGTCCCACCGCGGTGAATTCGCGGCAATCACGTTCGGCAAAGACGAGGTTTTACCGCGTGCAAATGGTCCCATAGTTTCGAGCGGTACTGTATATAATTTGTTGCTATGTTAGCCTATAAAGTTGAGAAAACACCTATAACTTGTTAACAAAAAATTAGGCATTCGTTTTGCACCACTGTTGTATGAAGAGCCTTATGAAGAGTGGTACATTTATAGTATTGATTCATCAAAGTTTAGGTGATGGAAACTGGTGTGAGCTACCTTAATACAGTATTATATAGTATTTTTATTTTATCTACTACTTGTAGTATGCACTGTTCAGTGATGCTCATGAATATTTCACAAGATGCATACATTTATATACATGTAATGAATGCAAAGAGTAAGATGAAATGCAAATGTACATTAACAATGAAACGATTATTGAGATTATTTCTTCCATATTAACCGTCTGTTTGTGATTCAACAGTGAGGCAGTTTATTATGAATATGGACAGGCAGGAGAAGTCTATGAAACAACCTATCCAGGTATGTTCCTTGTCTCCATAGGCTTTTTAGTTTCCAATTTTATTAATCACATTCTTATGGGTTCACAACTTTAATTTCTCTATCAGACTATGTACTGTTCTTTATTATTTCAAGTATACACTGTACAAAAGATATAAATTGTCTGCTGTATATATAGTTATTCAAAAAACAATTTTTTGACTCATCAGTATAAAAGCAGTCTAAGCATAAAACAGCTCCTCCTACCAGGAAAGGCATTTTTTTGAAAGTGTTTTACATCTATTGCAATGGAGGGACTTCTGTTAAAATTTTATGTTATTCTGAAATTGAGTGGATTGATTGAAATAGTATGACAACAAATGCAGATTGAAAGTATTTTATCTTACTTTGATGTGATGATTTGTGACATTTTTGTTGTACATTAGTATTTGTGAGTTTGAAAAATCTTTTCCAATAATTATCATTAACTGTTTTATGTTGCTTTCTATGCTGTGTACTCAATAGATACATGTAAAAGTGATATGCCTTCTCAATATAATGATCATGTTTAATTTTTGGGTTACTTAGTGTTAAAATGGTGGTGCTCTTGTGATGTGTACGTTGAACTTAAATCCTTTGAGTTGTCAAGGTAATATCCAACTTGCTGATCGGCCAAGCACTGTTTTTTTTTACAACAGTGTCAACCGCAACATAACTGCAATAAAGTTACATGTAAAAAAAAAAAGTAAAGCCAAGTTAGCATACCCATTATATTATCCTTGCAGCAGTCACTGCCACATGTTGCTGCTGGTTAAACTTGCTAAAGAAGAGCAATTAAATAAATTATTATTGCAACCCATGAAAACCGCTATTCACCATAATTCTAATCTTTGCAACAATTAATTTTTTTTGTTCATACAAACATCACATCAATTATTGATGTGGTGTTTGTATGAACATAATTAATAATTAGTGCTCATTGCAAAAATGTGTTTTGGTTCTTTTTTAAAAAGTTGTTTATTGTGTTTAGTAACTATGAGAGGACACTGCTCTATTTTACCTTGATTTGAGTACTTGCCATTTTAATTAGCTGTGTAATCATTGCAATATTAACATATTGCGTCTTCACTGATAACAATAATTGTTATCAGTTATTGTACTTAGCTTGAATGGTTACCTCCCTAAAAAATCAGTAGTTGTGTGGAAAAAGATCCTGAATTAAGTGTTATTTGATTTTTCCAGCTCTTTCCATTAAAGTGATTTCCTTGAACATAAAGTTGGCATTTAATGGCCAAGAAAGTTCTAAATTTTGGTTTCAAAATATTATTGCTGTCTGTAACTAATTCATCTGCAAGTAAATATCTACATTATAAGTTGTTAAATAATTAGTTTTGTCGTTCATAAGGAATCAAAATTATGACAAATTTGAACTAATGGATCGAGAAATTAAAAGGTTGCAGTTCTCTCTTGTGATGAAGTTGATGTTATCCTGTTAACAGTCTTAAGCTCAAAGTTGGATATTATCTTGAATCTTGAACCTTGAATCCTTCTGGTTAACTGATGTCTATAAGTTTTTACCTTATTAATGAGACAGTTATTATACTACATGTAAATTGTTTCATTTATTCTGTTATTGTTTGGTCCCAAACAAAAATTGTTCTTAGAAATTAAATGCTGAAGAAGAAAACAGTAAAACTCTAAAATTTAGTAAACGTAATGCTGATTGTAAAGATTGTAAGGTAAAAGCTTTTGTATAAAAACAAGAATTAAAACGTAGTTGTAACAGGTGTTCTTGATTTAAAGCTAACTAATATGGAGTCTAAAAGTCTTAGTTTTCTACAAACGTTTTTACCTTACAATTTTTCTTTAGGGGCTATATCTACCTTCAAAGACCTGTGTTATACCTGGCTTACGTGTATGCTAGACACCATTTGAACTGGACATATCCAGTACAACAGGCACTTTCTTTTGGCTTTGTCTCTTTGAATCTTAGCATTGATGATTTGTGGATTATAAAAAAATTGTTATCTTGAAAATGTCCATCAGAAAGGTCAGGTGCCTCTTATTAAACCCCTACATTCTCGCAAAGACTAACTTAAATTAATTTACTGCTCATAAATAAAAGGTCTATTTATCACAGCATCTCACTAGCTGTTAACATTAAACTCATATTAACTTCTTATTTTAGCTCCTACCAGAGTTCCAGCAAATTCATCTGCTACCTTCAAGGCACCTCCTGCTCGCACTGTCAAGAAAATTGTTCGTGAAGCAGCTTATCCGTACTGAAGCAGTAAACAATTTTTCCAAAGTTTCTCATTTGAAACTGAATCTTGTTAATAACATTTTTGATATGTTTCATACAAATTGCTACGAGCACTGATGTTTGAAAGGCAGCAGTGTACACCTGTGACATTAATTTTGTTTAGAGATGATAGCTATTTTCATATATTTGCATGGCAATTTGTGTTATGTTGCTTTTATTTTGATGTGTTGAAATTAATTAGTTAACTTTGTAGACCCTGTTGAATGGGGTTGAGTTCTTGCATGGGGCCTTCATTTAAACTTGGATAAATATCAAGGTGAAATCAAGGTAAAGTTATAAACAATACAGTATTATTTTGACTAAACAGTAAAATGAGAGCCTGTTGTAGCAAAGAGCTTAAACATACTCTGTTTCTTTTCTTTTTTTCTTTTTATTTCGGAAAGTTAAACTTAATGGTCACAACAATGCAGTTTTAAAAAAAGCCTTACCGCCTTTGAAACAATTCAAGCAAGATTGGTAAACTGTTTTATACTCAGCCATTCTGTGTTTTCATTATTTGATTTTGGCTTGTAATGTTTACAATGTTAATTACATTAAACTGCATGTTATAGTATCTGACTTAAACTTTATTAACTCATCAACTCTTGATAAACGTTTCATACCTGTAAACTACTTAAAAGAGCTTTTTAACTTGATTGAGTTAAAGCAAGTAATAAACTATGTTTCAGTCCGATAAAATAATATGTCTGCTAAATTTAAATACCTAAAACTTCTTGTCATTAGTGATTCCATACTCAATAAAGTGATAAATATTGCTAAACAGTTTGGTTTTTCTGTTACAGTTTGTTAATCTGGGATTTATTACCCAAATGTCCTAACTTAAAGATGTATCGGAATATAATCATGAAATTTGAACTTAACACTCTGTTGACAGTTAAATCACCCAGGGTTTCAAACATTTAAATCCATGTCAAGATATAAAAATATGGAGGTGTTGTTTAACCGTGGTTTAAATTTTTTAAATGCTTTAAAAAAGAGAAGGCTTCCAGGCAATATTTTTTAAAAATTAATTGAAATGTCCATGTTGAAATAAATTGGACTCATATTTTTGACAGCAAGAACTTCAAGAGTTTTACCTCTATTTTTTATAAAAGTGATATGTTTTGTAATATTATTCTTTCAGTGTTGTTTTTTCAGCTGCTCGCATTTTGAAGTAAACATTTTTTGTTTTTGTTTCTATTAATAAAGCTTGTTGGTTTTCAAACTGAGTGAACTTTTCACTTGGTTGTGCAGTACATGTACAACTGTGATCCAAATGAAGGTATCAGATTTTAAAACCAGGACAACTTTCTTTTCTTGTCTTTTGGTTAAAGTGAAAATATCCTCTTGCAAGCAAGCTGACATGTCTGTTATGCAAAAAATGTCCTTTTCAATTTCTGGTCCATCTCAAGCCTTTAAAGTTGTGTGTAAAGAAATATAAACTTGTGGAGAAAACGCTCATTATTTTAATCAACCTTTGGTTAACTGCTTTGAGCCTTTTGGAGACAGATAATTGTTTCCCTTGTCATCTCTAATGTTGTCCCATCTTCCAAGTGACGTTTGTCACTTAATTTCCAGGACATGCTTAAAAGCATGTACATGTGTATCAACATGCAAGTTTGCTATAACTCACCTTGTCAAAGAAAGTTTGGCATCAGTTAATGAATCAATAACCACTGAATATGTATTGTGAGTAAAGCTAAACTGTTGTTTAATTTCATGGCTTAAGTTTACTGAAAGCTGATTAACAGTGATGCAAGGATGACAAGAAGAAATGTTTAGTTTTTCGTTTCTCTAAATATAATGCTATGGTACTGAATAATTTTTTATTAGCCACAAAAATTGGACCAAAATAATGAATGATGATTAAGAAAGAGCGAAGAAAAGATGAATTGAGAAACCCTTTTTAATTTGTGGTTAGTGTAAAAAAAAACTTTTGTCCAACACATGTTTTGATTGGCTCAAAGCGATGTTTCTTTGGCTCTGTGGATTTTTCATGGTTTGTTTTATAAACTAACTAACAAAATGTGTTGTCTACGTTTAAACCCTTACACCATCAAAAGAAACACTACTAGAAGTGTGAGAGTAGTCGAAACTGCAGTGAAAACATTTGCCAACAGCTTGTGTTCATTGTTGTTTGCTCAGTTCCCAATGCTCCCAAACTTCTAATTGTATTTCTGTGTGAATATTGAAATGCGACAATGTTTCGTATTTATTAAATTTTATTAATCTAAGCTAACATGGGAAAATGAGAAATTGTTTCTCCCAAGCATTGAGAAGTTGTTTTTTTTTTTTTTTTTTTTTTAACAAATGACTATATGAATGAGAATTCACACAGGTTTCAACCAATTACAGCGTACAAAAGATCTTGTTTATTTCATTGTAGTAACCAATAAAATACTAAGCTCGGATTAGCTGTAACAGTCATCCTTTTAAGAACCGAGGCATGAACACTAAACATCAGACAACAGAAAACACCAATAAGCAGTGTTTATTTAAATGTCGCAACTCATAACACATGATGAAACCCGGCTAAATCTGGATACTGCTTATTAAAGCATTTGAGACTAAAATGAGGCTTGAAGAAGACTTCATTGCTGCCGAGTTCTGGTCTGCAAGGTAAACTGTCTTTTATTATTGCTAAGTAAATTAAACCCTAGGGTAATGTAAAATGGTAATTTTAACGGTGAAAGCCTCTTTCTGTAATTTAAGATTGAACACAGTTGTGTGTGCAAATTTGAAGTTTATGAATACACATCATCTTCCCTTTTTGGCTCAAAGGTGTTTTATGTGCTTTAAGTACTCTTGAGTTGCAAGGTTTTTTTGTCCTTTGAAAGTTCCTGTTGGTAGATTGAAAGTTTTTTTCTAAGTGGAGTAAATATAACTATTGCCTAGAAAATTTTACAAAAATGAATTTAAATTGAGATCAAAGTTTAAAATGTTTTTGTTTAGTTGATTTAACAAGGTAATTTTAACTGAATTTTTCGAGTTGAAATAAATCATGTTTGGTTGACTTTTAACATTGTATTTGAAAATAATTCCTAAAACTTACACCGGACTAAAGTAGTATATGTACTACCTAAAAGAAGTAAGCAAGAAGTACACACTGATGAAACAACTGTTGTAGAGTGAAATTGCCACTGTTGTGAATTTCATGTATTAAAAGTAAGGTAATGGAATTTGGGTGATATTCTAAACTGTTATTTTTGTTGTTTTAGTGAAACGAAGGAGAGTGAACCATCAGCCTTGCCAGTAAAACGCTGTGTTTGTGATGTATAACAGACCTGGTTTCCATTTGTCCTGGTTCTTCAGAGGATTTTTATTGCCTGTAAGTTTCATTTTTCTGTTTCAGTGAAAGCTGTTGAAATGAAGCATAACATCGAAGTGGCATTCTTTTTGTCTGTGTTCAATTTATATAGCAAACATGTAGACCTGTTACAGCCTTTCAGTTTGTGCGACACAGGTGTCCGGTCCAGTACGTCAACTTGAACTTACTTACTTAGTGGTGAAATGGAATTCCTCCTACATAGCCAAGTCACTTTAGGAAGAGTCGCAAACCTGAATAAAATTCTACCAACATGGATATTCTACTTCTCGTCAAATGAAAAGACGTTTGATCTTTTGTACATCCCCTTCTCTCCCTCCAAACCAATGTTGACATAGGTAAGCTTCTGGACACATGGGCTCAACATCTCAATACTGGAAATGGGGGGAGGGGGGGTGTGGTGGTGGAAGTGGAAGGGGTGAGTAGCAACAATCCCCCCCCCTCCCCTGGCATAAGGATGGAGATGACAGAAAATCACTTGAGTTAGTTGCAGTTTTCATCCATGAGTGCAGGTATAAGCAACACTACTATGGAGGAACAATTAATAATAAGACATGTACTAAACCTCTTTGGGGGCAGTGTTGTTTTCCATATCATGAACATGTTGAAAGTAGGTGGGGGGTGCCTGTGTTGTGCGCCTGTCCTGTTAAGTCAGAGGGGACCCTGACAGATATTGGGCATGATCCATTTTTGAGGAATAGATTTTTAAAATCCCCTCTGTGGGGCTTAAAAATGGGTCAGGTGAGATCAAATCCCCTTCTTTTTGGTGAATTATTTTTCATCCCTTTCAGTTACATCATGGATCCTTACTGGTATAAATACAACAGTCAAATGCTTCAGGCCAGTGATAAGAAAAATAGATTGAATTCCTCTCGTCTTCACGGCGTTGACGCCTCCATTGTGTTTAACACAGGTAGGTACCTTATTCTCATATTGTGTACTCTAGTGTGATTTGCATCAAATTCTGTCGATTAGATTGTTAGCAGGAGAGAAGAGCAGGTGACTGCACAGGCAACAGGCTGGGTGGGGAGAGTGAGGGACAAACCAATACAGAGTATTATAAACTGAAAAAGATGCACGTCAACTCTTTTGGAGCTTAATGCCAGTCATTCCTAATCGTCCCACAGTCGTGGACTCTCTCGCTTAAGGAAATCGCCCCCTGGAGAGTAGCAAACCTTGACAAAAAAAAAAAAAAACATAACAGTTTATTAAGGAGGCTTCAACACAATTACAAAAACATCCTGAATAAGGAAATCGTGACGTTAACCCTGTGTAAAAAACAATTTCCCTAACTAAAAACCTACAAAAATATTTTAAAATTTCTAAAACTAGATAAAATTCGATGGCTACTGGTTCTCTTCACTTCCCCTTCCCCTTACTTAATGTTGCTTTGTAGACCAGACGACGACAGAAGAGAGTATCACTGTAGCAGTCTAATTTGTACATCGTCTAAACGTTTCTAGACAGTTGTGTCCACGATTGCAGTTTTAAACACTACAAGTTACATGCATATTTACAGTGAAGGTTTTATTTCTTGTTTCTTTTCAGAAAAGGTTGTCAATATAGTGCTTCACAAGCAAGTGATCTCCAATTTAAGGTCTCAGAACAATGGTTCTTTCCCTCAACAGACACAGTTCTGCTTGATCACTGCACTTTAACATCTCAGAAGAGAGTTACTTAATTAGCATTGTTCTGCAGTTACCAAAAAATATCAATAAACAACAATGTTTCGAACAGTTTTACTGATCTTCGGCATGAATTGAAAGTTATAAAAAAGCAATATGACGGACCAGTTTACATGGGATGGTGCTTTAAATCTTGAAACTGAAATAATCACTCCGAAAATTGCACGCGCTAGTTTGAAGAAATTCGAAGCACTAGGATAAAACCTATCCTTCCAATTGGTACATTTCGTTTACGAACTAACCGGTCAATTCTGACAAATGGAAAGCGGTCTATAATTCTATTGGTGGATAATAATTTTCTTTTCTGTTGACGATTTTATGTTCAGTTTGCCTCATCAACGTTTTTGCACGCAACTCTCTTTAGGCACTCTTGTTCCTTCTATTTTTTTCTCTCGGAAAAAACAGGATGATGAAAATTAAAGTAAGGAATATTTTTTAGAGAATGCTTATTCAAATTAATGATACTTGGGTCAAATGCTGGAAGACATCATGAGAAGTCCTATCCATTTCCAAATGCTCGTGCACGCGTACTGAGAGGTGCCGGGATGTTTCCCCGATGTAACAGGTGTTATAACCTGCACGTGTAAATTTATACACGACACGAGAACGGAGCTCAGACTAAACACTAAACAATCTAGATCTTTATAGAAATGCCCGGGGGGAGGGGGGGGAGGTGAGGTGCTCCTCTGTATAAGCTATATAGGTATGTGCTGCCCCAAAGGGTATGGTTTTTGAGCCGTTTTGGTCTGAAGACGGGTATAGATTTTGACCATTATGGTGTTGAGTTGGGCGTGGTTTTCAAGGGAATCACGAAAGTGTATAAACGTATTTGTCTTTTCAACTCCAAATGAATAGTATAGAAAGATAAGTATCCAAAATATATCATTCGAGCTGAATTTTCTGGATTTTCTTGACTTCGGCACTGATGTGAAGCTTAATTACGCCAGAAACCAGGTCTGAAAACGGGTGTGGAAAATGGTATGTTTTGGTCTGAAATAGGGTCAGGATTTGGAGAACCGGGCGGCACACCCTTACCGAGAATACCGAGGAGTACCCCCCCCCCCCCCCTCCCCTTTCCGGGTAGAAATGTTCAAAACAAATTTACTCAGTGTTCTATGAGTTTCACTCGAGAATGAACCTGTAATGAATTAATGTAAGGTAATTTGAAGTACTGTACCGAAACAGAAGATTGGCTCTGAGTGTTTCTGTTCTGGTGGTAGACTGATTAATTTCCTTCTCAATTAAGTGTAAGGGGAAAAGATTTTTCCGCAAGATTGTCGCGGAATCTTTCATGAACTCCGCACTCTCCGGTTCACAAACTGAAGAGGACTGTAATTCTTTCCTTTTCTGAAGATTTATTTAACATTTACAATCTGACAATGTCTGATCCAATCTACGATATTCGCGATGCACAGTTCGTTCACAATTCGTTCTTACTCGATCTGATCTTACATTACAATTGTACTAAGATTTACTAGGTTCTATTTGCGCAACAAGTATTTTTACTACAATCATGAGCACTGTATAATCCCGAGCCTACACTATTGTAATGCTACTAAATTTAATTTCAATTACACGCGTTTCTCTTTCTTCTTTAGCTTAATACTACGCGTGCAGTTACATCATTGTCATGCAGTGTATTAACTTTAGACTTTGCCGGAGTACAATTGTGCAATCTGCTTTGCTCACTAATTTTTAAAGTATTGCTCGCTGTTGGTATGTTGGCTGATAATGTCCGCGGCTGAGAGATTGTCCGAAAAATGAATATTTGGCCGAGAAGCGAAGCTTCGAGGGCAAATGTGAAATTTTGAGGCCAATCTCTCAGCCAAGGACATTATCAGCCGACATAGCAGCAAGCCAGAAAGGGGTTTATTTATTTTATAACCCTCCCATTAATT
>NW_028145665.1:1032500-1157500 GCF_977016875.1 Pavona decussata | reverse complement strand
TCCTCGTCAAGCTTTTCTATTGCTGGGTCTGTACCAAGCATTATGTCATAAATCTTTGGGATTAAAGTAGTGATAAGAGCCAGGATAGCTTTCGCCTTCTCAGTGACGCCTGGTGTTTCCATAACTGTTAAAAGGATAAGGATGCCAATCGCAATGGCAATTAACCTCAAAACAAGTATAGTCACACTTGCTCTGAGAGGCATTAGTTTGTTACACGCCGCCTCAAAAAGGCTCTTCGGGATCACTCTCGTATTTTCTTCTGTGCAGTTGATCGGTTCGTTTTCCTCACCATGCGCTCTTGCTTTGAAATCTCTATACAGTTTTGCAGCGAGTTTGGTGTATGTTCTGGTAAAAGCTCTGTAACACATCCAGATGTAGTAAAAAGTAACTACAACCAGGCTGGTATATGGTAGGATGCCTGGCAAGTGCATCAAAATTCCTCTTATAATAGTCAATGAACCGATTGCGATACATATAACAATGGAAAAAAGGAATCCCAAGGAAATAGTAGATAGGGAAAAATACGCGACCGCCCATATGCAACAATTTCGTCGATTACGTGTGTTATCACGCATTCTACGGTGATAGGCTGCCAAAGGACACGAGTGGAGTAGAAAAAAAAAAACCTTCACAAGGCACACTACCAAATATACTCCAACTATCAATGGTAGGAGCACCAAATAGACAAGATACCACAAACAAGCACAGCGTTGCTCCCTGCATAGAAAACGTGTTTTGAAAGCATCGAAAGTAACTTTGAAACATCGCAGGACGATGGATGGTTGTGCGCGAAGATGGATCTCTATTTCTTCACAGAGGTTATCATGAACAATTCCCTTTTTGTCTCCAAACTTGTCACAGATAGGACAAGGCTTAGAGGGAAGTAGTTTATGTACAATTGTTAGCAAGACATTCAATAGCGAGATTACAATGAATGGAATGTAAGCGTAGTCAGATAGGGTTCTTCCAATTTCGTAATTCCTGATCCAGAGTTCTGGCCATGAACTTGCAGGAAGAACCAGTTCTTGAAGCTTTTCAACAGAAATAATAAGCACCATTGAAAAACTGGTTAACAGGAAAATCTGTGCCAGCTTCCATTTAATAGAGTCAGTAAACGAGGATAGTAACTTACCTATGTAGCTACTAATACCCAGTGGGTTTGTTCCAACACGGAGGGCAATATTAATGCTTCCTGTTTCTGTTTTGATTTCAGTAGGTTTGAAATGGCAAAATATAACAGGGAAGTAACACAACGATACAAACCCGATAAGAAAAACCAAACTTGTGAACATTTTGTGCTGCCAATCCCAGCCAGTATTTTCACCAACTGTCTTTGTGGTCCTATTCACGCAAACAAAGGAGCCATTTTCTGCTAAATGTTTGTAACAGAGAACTGTCTCAAAATAGCAGGGTTCCTGAATAGAGCCTGAAACTTCTTCCAGTAACGCCATTGTGATCAAATCGTTCATAGAGAGCTGTGTGTTGCTGAAATCTTCTGTTGCCGGTCTAAGAGAACATAAAACATCCACTTTTAATTATTTGTCCCTCGAACGATTTTAGGAACACCGTCACTAAATCACTGTTGCTTCTGGAAGGTGTTGATATGTCTCGTCCGCCGTGATCCTCATTGCTTCGCATCAACCAAATCCAGATCTCTGCGAGTTTATTGGAGGAGTGGGACAAATATGTTTGGTTCAAGCACTTGTCGTCCACTAGTTGCTCGTACTTGAAGTCCAACGAAACAATCGTGTGTTTGTTAAGTGTCTTCATGGCTTCTGCAAAACACAAGTTGACAACTTTGCAGTCCCAAACACATCCGCTTTGTCCATCGTGCAAGGCAATAGATTCGCCTCCCCCTTTTATCGGAAAACTCAATACTGCAGTTAAACAATAAACAAAAGTGAAGAATACAAACATCATTTTCCTGATTGAGTCTACTACACTGATTTTGTCAAGGATGCCGTTGGAAGTCTAGCCGTTTTACATGTAATATTACGACCTCAAATCGTCTTGCTTTTCCGAAGAGTTCCACAACCATATATGGAAATTCAGATGCAGGAAGTGAGGCTTAAAGGGTAACTCCCGCCTAGAAAACACCTTGGTAATAATGGGGTTGACAGGCCCGCGCGACTCTCACGTGCGTGTTTAAGCCCTTAAATCAGAGTTTTGCCCTCACGGGTATGTCTTTTAGAAAACACCCTATGAGCGGTGTCCCCTGTAAATTTTCTTTTGGCGCTGGATTTTCTTCTTATTAAATGCCATTTATGATTTGGAAAATGGCGCGATAGGCACTGAACAAAGCCAAGAAGGATTATGGAAAATACTTTAAAAAGCATACAAATTTTGGTGCGAGCTACCCTTTAAGAAACGAAAGTGGAAGGTCAATGACATCGAGACACCTAAGATCAACAATAACATTATGCTGAATGACAACTCTAAACAAGACCACCCGGGCGACAACATTACGAACAACCCTAGTATTGTTTAATTGTATATTAACCGGTTTTATGAAACAGATGCAATGTAATGCGTTTAATAAATATTAAAACAACCGCAAAACTACAAGTTTGGTTGTACTTTCTTTGCAGAACTACGCGGCCGGGATACGCGGGCACTACCACGAACCGTCAGATTGTTTTGCATACCCAAAAAATCCCTGCATAAATCAAGCCATGTACCCAAAAAAATACTCGCCAAATTTTCCTGCCCAAAAAAATCTCGGAATCAAAAATTTCAAACCCAAAAAAATTCTTCGATTATCTCCGTCACTTGAAATTCGGAGTAGCCCCCTGGGATGCTTAGTCGGTGGACCACCCCTTCTGGACCGGCTCTATGGACCACTTATGTTGCGGACTGTTATTTACTGCGTGACATTCTTCTACAACTTTGTTTGTTTCGCATCCGTGTTTTCACTTGTGTGTAGAGCTATTCGTTATTTTGCGTCCTTAAGGTACTAATTAGTACAAATATATACATATATATATGCAAGCGCAGGAAATTTAGTCGTTAGTTTTCACAGTCATTTCAGTTTGATGCTGTAATTTTCGGTTCAAGTTGTAAACGTGTTTCCCGCTTGCCAGTACAAACATTCGGTAAGACTTATTTCTGCTTGTACTTTTTTTTTTATTCGTTCCCGGTTTACGTTATTTCTATTATATGTTCATAAGTTTTCTCGTTTTCTTTTTCCCTAGCGAACCTCTTTCGTTCCGTTAAAAAGTGTTAAAGGAGTGTTCGGAATAAACAACTGGTAATCACGAGGGTTCGTCATTTAGCGTTCTTGTCTGTTATCCCTCACATCGTTCGCGAATGTTTATCGGAGAAGTGTGGCGAATTTACGTATGGCTTCGAATTCGAGTGAGGATTTTGTATGCGAAGGCGCCGGCGGTGGTTCAACTGGACTTGATCATGGAGCGGTTTCCAACAAAGAAATTACATCTTTGAAAATTCACGTTCTAGATATCTTTCGTGGCTTACAAGGGTCTATGGTGAGATCGAGAGTTTGATGTCGCATCCTGAAGCTGTGAATGAAGTGTTGTTAAAAAGGGACTTAATCGGTACGGCTTTTTCGCGACTCGAAGAAGTTCAGTTCTCTTTACTCGCGCGTATCGATGGTAGTGAAGAAAGAAAGCGCCTTGAGGAATCCTTTGCTGTTCAGCTTGACAGAAGACGGAACTTTATGGCGAAAGTTAATTCCTGGATCAATCGTGAATCGGACAAAGGCTCTCAGGTCACGCCGAACGTAGATCCCGAAAATTCCATAAGTCAATTAGGATCGGCGAATTCCTCAGTTAATCGTTCAAGTTCCAAGTCTTCCGAGTCGTCGAAAAGTCGTGGAAGTGCTTCTAGTAAATCGAACAGTGTGCGGTTGCGTGAGGCTAACGAGCGACGCGAGCAAGCTCGACTTAAACTTCAGCAGCTCAAACTCTTTCAGGATCTCGAACAGCGGCGGATCGATTTACGAAAGGAAGAACAGAAACTGAAGCTAATGCATGAGTACGAACTAGCGACCGTGAGCGAAAACATTTGGATGATTCCAGGAGACGCCGCAGATTCCAAACCGGATGACCATGTTGTGAGCAGGGAAGGTCGTCGTTCAAGTAATCCGGTGGACCCTGAATGTGAGAGTATACCCAGGACCACTAACGTGCCGTTACCAACTATTCAAGATCCCATCGTGACGCAGTCAACTTCTGACTTTATCGGAGACGAACTACCGAAGAAGTCTGGTTTGAATCCTTTTGCTCCTGAGTGGCCTTGTGGAATACCAACAGCTTCCCTGGCAGACACCAATACTACACAAGGAAATACAGCTGACCCAATCAAGCAAAACGTTGACCAGTTGGTGCAGTCCTTGACTTCAGCGTTGAACGTAGGGTTTAATTTGCCCAAAACGGAAATACTCACCTTCGACGGAAACCCCTTGGAGTATTGGAAGTTTATTCACAATTTTGAAGTGAACATTGTCGGTCTGACGGACGATCCGCGAAAGAAGTTATCTTATCTGATTCAATACTGCAAGGGCGAGGCGAGAGAGGTGATTGAAAACTGTTGCATTCTGGAATCAGAACAAGGCTACAACAAAGCAAGGGACATTTTGCATCATCAGTTCGGGAGACCTCATTTAGTCGCGCGAGCTCACGTAAATCAGCTAACAAAGGGACAACCGATTAAGCCAGCCGATGGTGTAGCACTGCAGAAACGTGCTCGTCAAATGCTTAAATGTGAACTTACCCTTACAAAAATGGGTTGTGATGCCGACTTAAATAATTCAGAGACGATGTTGGGGATTATGGATCGCTTGCCGCTAAATCTACAAACTAAGTGGACCGAGCGTGCTGAGACCATTTTCAAGAGTGGAGGCCGTCCGCGTTTCAGTCATCTCGCCTCGTTTGTCCAACAGTGCGCCGACGCCGCGAACAATATGTTTGGTCAGCACTTAAGCGAAGCAAAGTCCAAAGGAAAAAGTTGTAGCAGATTCTTCCAATTAAAGAGTCCGAGCGAAACTTCTCGTCGAGGAACAACTCTTGCCGTGAGAAGTAGTGGTTCTGAGAACGCACGTGAAAGTCTAAGCGAGATCCCACGTGAGGGCCCACGCGAACGTCCACGCGGTAGCCCACATGAAGATCCTGGAACACGCTCACACGAGAGTTCAAGTGTTCTCCCACGCGAGAGCCCACGTATTATCACACGCGAGGTCACACGTAACGAACAACGCGGGATCACACGCGGCGATCGACATGGCAATACACGCAGCAACGAACGTCACGCCCAACAGACTTTCCCACCTCCGGATGTCCACACATTGAGTTCTTTATGTCCTTTGTGTTCTGGGCCACATACTTTGTCAAATTGCGAGTCCTTTATGAAGAAATCGTACCAGGAACGTTTGGATCTGATGTTCCAGAAACATATCTGCAGGAATTGTCTTGTTCCTGGTCATTACGCGAAAGGGTGCGCCACGCGCAGAGGTTGTGATCGGCCTGGGCCCAGTTGCTCGAAGCATGGTTAGCGCTAACCCGGGTTAAATACCACGACAACCTATAGGTTTTAATACCGCTTAACCAATGGTTAGCGTTAACCATGCTTCGAGCAACTCAGCCCTGGTTGTCAAAGAAAGCACCATGCACTGCTTCATCCCCCAGCTGTGTCTGTCGGCAACCAGGAACTAGCTAGTCTACCCACTTCATACCAAGCTTCTGCCACCGTTCTAAACAGTGCCACTGGGGCCGGAAGAAAAAGAGTTTGTCTACGAGTCGTCCCTGTACGAGTTGAAGGGTCGAGTGGGCAGTTCGTCGAGACGTACGCCCTGCTGGATGACGGTTCTGATGTGTCGTTATGTGATCGGCGACTAGTGCAGCAACTTGGATAAAACGGTGTTCAGCGTCAATTCACCCTTACTACTCTTAGTAGCGATGGTAAAGAGCAGAGTGGAATGGAAGTCAGTTTGAAGGCCAGTAGTCTGGATGGCAATGAAAGTCTCTCCCTGTCTCGAGTGTGGTCAGTGGATGGAATACCTGTGTCGGAGGGAAGTAATCCCATGCCAGATGACGACAAAAGATGGGCTCATTGGCGAGATTTGAATCTCCCTCAGATCGATGAACGTAAAGTCATGCTGCTGATTGGCGGGGATTGCCCAGATGCATTCTGGGTATTAGACGAAAGAAGAGGTGCCAGTAATGAGCCTTATGCCGTCAAGTTCCCGTTAGGATTGACCCTTCTTGGCCCCGTTGGTCCAGCAAATCCAAATCAGCATTTTCATGTCAACTTCATTCGTTCCCAAGATGATATGCTCCAGTTACAGGTCGAAAAGTTCTGGAAGACCGACTTTGCAGACCGTTTGGCAGATCCAGAAGTCTCTCTGTCTTTAGAAGACAAGCAAGCCTTGAAGATTATGAAAGAGACGGTGACGATGACAAAAGGCCATAACCAAGTTGGGTTGCCATGGAGACATCGTTCACCTTCGATTCGGAACAACTGAAGTCTTGCCGAGTCCAGGTTACGTTTACTCAGAAGACGACTTCTCAGGGATGAGAACCTCCACACGAAGTACAACGCTACTATGAACGAGTACCTGACCAAAGGTCATGCAGTGAAGATTCCCCCTGATGAGCTTCCTACTGACGGAAAGGTTGTCTGGTACCTTCCCCACCATCCAGTGTTTCATGCAAGAAAGCCAGAAAAGGTTCGGGTGGTATTTGATTGCGCAGCCAAGTACTTGGGTACTTCACTCAACGACCAGTTGTTGCAAGGTCCAGATCTTAACAATAATTTGATCGGTGTCCTGATGCGTTTCCGGGAAGAAAACGTTGCTGTTGTTTCAGACATTGAATCTATGTTCCACCAGGTTAGAGTAGACCCATCTGACTGCGACGCCTTGAGATTTCTGTGGTGGCAGAACGGTGATTTAACTAGTCCTCCAGACGAGTACAAGATGGTAGTTCATGTCTTCGGAGCTACGTCGTCTCCTAGTTGTACAAGCTTCTGCCTTAGGAAGACGGTTGAGGACAACGAAAGCGAATTTTCCGCCGAGATCGTTAACACAGTTAGAAGAAACTTCTACGTGGATGATTGTCTGAAATCAGTGAGGACAACCCAAGATGCAAGGAAGCTCGTGTGTGAGTTAACTGACTTACTGTCGCGTGGAGGGTTCCGTTTGACCAAATGGACGAGTAATGACCGTCAAGTTCTAGCAAATATTCCCGAGAGTGAGAGAGCGAAATCAGTCATCAACTTGGACTTGGATGAATTACCTGTGGAGCGTACGCTTGGTGTACAGTGGAATGTGGAGAACGATGAGTTTGGTTTCAAAGTCGTTGCCATGAAGAAACCTACAACCAGGTGTGGTATCTTACCTGTTGCAAGTTCAGTGTACGATCCTCTCGGATTCTTGGCACCATTTACTCTGTCGGCGAAATTAATGCTGCAGGAATTATGCAAGAAGAAAATAGGCTGGGATGAAGAAATTGTTGGCGAAGAATTGAGTCGCTGGGAACACTGGCTTGCTGACCTGCCTCGATTGTCTGAGATCAATGTCAAGAGGTGCTACAAACCAGCTTCATTTGAGGAGGTTAACCAAGTCCAGCTTCATCATTTCTCTGACGCTTCCCAGTACGCCTATGGTGCAGCTTCCCATTGGCGACTGGTTGATGCTGATGGTAACGTTCACTGTTCACTTGTCATTGGAAAATCACGTTTGGCTCCTTTGAAGGCAATTACCATTCCTCGGTTGGAGTTGTCCGCTGCCGTTGTGTCCGTTAAGCTGGACAGCATGATTTGGAGAGAACTGGACCTGCCTATTGGAGAGAGCGTATTCTGGAGCGACGCGACATCGGTTATCCAGATGATCCAGAACCAGACAAAGAGATTTCAAACTTTCGTAGAAAATCGTTTGTCAGTTATCCACGATGGCTCGAGTCCTGGTCAGTGGAGATACGTGGATTCAAAGTCAAATCCTGCCGATGACGTTTCAAGAGCTTCAACCGCGGAACAGTTAATCCAGAATGAACGTTGGTTGAATGGTCCTGCCTTCTTGTGGAGCTCCGAAGACAAGTGGCCTTCGCGTATTACAGTGGCGGAGCTCTCGGATGAACACCCGGAAGTGAAGCAGGAGGCTCAAACATTTATGACTTCGCGTCGGAACGCTTTAAGTCCCCTTATTGAACATTATTCATCGTGGGATCGACTAAAGAGAGGAGTTGCCTGGTTACTGAGATACAAGTGTTTCCTTCTCAGCAAGTTAAATGCAGCGAAGGCAGATTGTCGGCCACACATCGTTGGAGAAGAACTTTCTGTGGAAGAGATTGTTAGAGCTGAAAGGGAGATTATAGCAAGCGTGCAGCAAGAAACCTTTAGAGATCATTTTACTCAGGGGTCAAAGTCAAGAAGCCCTCTTCACAAGCTCTGCCCAGTGACAATAGACGGAGTCTTGTGCGTTGGAGGTCGTCTGAGAAATGCTCCTATCACAGAAGATGCTGAGCACCCGATCCTCTTGCCAAAGAAACATCACGTGACAGATCTTATCGTGAGGAAATACCATGAAGAGTTAGCTCATGCTGGCAGAGAGCACGTGTTGGCCTCCGTAAGGCTGAAATTCTGGATTATCAAGGGACGAGTAGCTGTGCGACGTGTATTAAGAGATTGCTTCAAATGCCGAAGAAGAAATGCGCCTACTGGGGAGCAAAGGCTGGCAAATTTACCTTTGGAGCGCCTTACGCCTGACCGTCCACCGTTTACGTTCGTAGGCGTTGACTATTTTGGTCCAATTCTCGTGAAACAGAAGCGAAGTCATGTGAAACGATATGGTTGTTTTTTTACCTGTTTGGCCTCAAGAGCTGTTCATATTGAGATCGCCCATTCTCTGGATACGGATTCTTTCATAGACGCCCTTCGGAGATTCATCGCAAGATGAGATAGACCACAGGTGATGCGAAGTGATAATGGTACTAATTTCCATGGTAGTGAACGTGAGCTGCGAGATGTACTCTCAGAGTGGAATCAGCAGAGGTTAACTAGTTTCATGTCCCAACGAGAGATCAAGTGGTTCTTCAATCCACCTACTGCATGGGCGGTGTCTGGGAAAGGATTGTACAATCAGTGAAGAAGATCCTCAAAGCCTTGGTTTTCAGAGCAAACTGTCGATGATGAATCACTTCTTACCCTGATGGCTGAAACCGAGTCTATTCTGAATTCTCGTCCGTTAACACCAAATCCTGACGACCCAGCAGATGCAGAGCCCTTGACCCCCAACCATTTGTTGTTGCTGAGGCCAAACCAACCAATGCCACCAGGAATCTTTTCTAAACAGGATCAGTACGGCCAGCGTCGTTGGCGACAAATCCAGTATCTTGCTAATATTTTCTGGAAGCGCTGGCTGGCAGAATATCTGTCCACCTTGCAGAAACGTCATAAATGGAGTTCCATAAGGCGCATTTGAGGGAAGACGACTTGGTTCTGATCGTAGAGGAGAACTCCCCTCGAGGTCAATGGCCTTTGGGACGTGTTGTGGAAGTTTATCAAGCCAAGGATGGTTATGTGCGATCAGCAAAGATTAAGACCAGAACCGGTTTTCTGACCAAACCAATCACTAAGCTGTGCTTCTTGGAGAATAATGTCCTGTCTGCATGAATCTTAGAGTTAAATAAACTGTTCTTCTGAACTCGTTTATTTGGGGCCGGAACGTTGCGGACTGTTATTTACTGCGTGACATTCTCCTACAACTTTGTTTGTTTCGCATCCGTGTTTTCACTTGTGTATAGAGCTTTTCGTTATTTTGCGTCCTTAAGGGACTAATTAGTACAAATATATAAAAGGAAATTTAGTCGTTAGTTTTCACAGTCATTTCAGTTTGATGCTGTAATTTTCGGTTCAAGTTGTGAACGTGTTTCCCGCTTGCCAGTACAAACATTCGGTAAGACTTATTTCTGCTTGTACTTTTTTTTTTATTCGTTCCCGGTTTACGTTATTTCTATTATATGTTCATAAGTTTTCTCGTTTTCTTTTTCCCTAGCGAACCTCTTTCGTTCTGTTAAAAAGTGTTAAAGGAGTGTTCGGAATAAACAACTGGTAATCACGAGGGTTCGTCGTTTAGCGTTCTTGTCTGTTATCCCTCACAACTTATCTGGACCCGGTTTAGAACCCACTATTTTCCTGCAAAAAAAAAAAAAAAAAAAAAAAAAGAGAAGGGCATGATAAGGCTTTAATATACACATGAATGCAGTTACATTAACCTTCGTATAATGTTGTGGCGTATACGCAGCTCAAGCAAGGCTGGGTTAAGGGCTTTTAAGAGGAAAAACGGTTTATTCGAGATAACTTTAATCAAGCGAATGACACTGAACCGAAATTTGGCAGAAAGAAGGGACTTATTGTCCTTTTAAAACACTTCTAAGCACAATGAGTGGTAGAAAAAGCAAAGATTTGACTGGTAGGCGACGGTTTTTTGAGAAAACATCAAACTAAAACGCTTTTCTAATAAAGATTAGAAATCTCTAGCCACTCACGTTTCGAATGATCGGCCATTGTTCTCTGAAAACATTTTGTCAGGACAAAGGTCATTTATCCGTCCAAAATTCAACCTTTGATTGTTTATAACTCCAATTTAAAATCTTGAGAACAGCTATTCCAAACGTAGAATGTTTGATATTTTAAATCCACATCGGAAACGCTAATTTATTTATCCATATAAAGAAAATTCGCTGCCATTTATGCAATTTTCAATTTTTGATCACGTGATGGCTCACGTGATCAAACTCATGTGTTAAGGAAAAAGAAAACAACGAGTTTTATAGTCAAGAAAAATTTCGTCCTGTTCTTGGCAGTCAAACCGAAGATATTCAGGATCATTCATGTTCTCCGAACCAGGCCTTAAACTGCTTGAGAGCAGACCTTCCAACTCTCACGATGTGGTCGCGATAGTCACGATTTCAGGACTCATCTCACGGTCTCACGATTTAACCTCGAAATCTCACGGTTTTCCACCGACAGCAGGTCTTCAATGAAACTTGATGGGACACTTTCCAATTTATTGTCAATGAAGCTCAATTACCCTGAGACCACAACCCCTTGCTACAAGTGGAATCCGGGAGAGGCTGAACTTAAAAATTCTAAAAAAGCAACTGGCGCATACAGTGATGAATACAAATGAGCGCCACATAATTTAAATTAAGGTACTTGTTTGTGTAATTTGTGTTAAGTAATGCTAAAAGGGCACTTATTATGGCAGTTTGAACACTGCTAGGTATTGTTAGCGTTGAGATTCCTTCGTTTTAAAACATTTTTGTAAATCACACTATTTGGGAACCAAATTTCAAGATTTGGAGGTTTTAGATGTTGGAAGGTCTGTGAGAGTATAAGTTGTATGGGAAACTTCAACCTTGAAATAGTTGAAACTCACACTTACCTGCTTGTGCCTCTGCATGGTTGTTGACCGTTGTTGGCTATTGATATTTCTTTGAACAGTAAGTCAAGTAATCGAAGAATTTCAAAGGCAACTGATGCCATTTTCACGATCGTCAACGAAAGCTAGTACTCAGACTCCTCACTGCAATATTGGACTGGACTCAGGAAATTAGAGGCAAATTTCAGAGTAAAAGGAGTGGCTTTTCTTCCGG
Organism: Pavona decussata; assembly: GCF_977016875.1. NCBI lineage: Eukaryota > Metazoa > Cnidaria > Anthozoa > Scleractinia > Agariciidae > Pavona > Pavona decussata. The sequence continues at coordinate 1,145,891 of NW_028145665.1, read as the reverse complement.
TTTTTACAGTAAATCAATTTTTTCTGTCAAGACACATCACAACATCAAATCATGCGCCTATCTTTTTCGAAAAGCGGTTTTGGTCGAACAAGGAATGAAGATTTGGAATTATCTTGTTTAAAAGAGCAAAATGATACAAACAAATGTCTCCTAAATTGTAATACATTTAATACCAATCAATATAAAGAAACGCAGCTGTAAATTTCTGAAAATAAACCTTAGGTCCACATGGGTTGGAAGTGGTACATCATGTATTATACACCACTACCTCAAGGGGTGACTAAATATATTAGCTCATTCTTGTTAATGAATTTCTTCCTTATTTTTTCTTTTTGATATTGTGACGTGCCTCGGCAGAAAAAATACTTAACTGTAAAACCGGCAGAAAGGCCACTTTTTGGACTTTTTTGAACTTTGAAATTTAGCTTTAATGTTTTGAGTCCAGACCAATATTTCAGAGAGAAGCCTGATAGTAGTTTTTGTTGCCTTGTACATTCCCCGAACACTTGACTTATTGTTCAAAGAAACACCAATAGCCAACAACCACACAAAGGTACATTGTGTGTCCAGGCAGGTAAGTGTGAGTTTCAAACTATAGAGTGTTTTCATTCACATGGCTACCGGTCATATTGGTTTACTGAAACAAAAGAAAGTATTTGCATAAAAATAGAGTTCAATTCCCAGAGGTTTAGTTTGGGACACCAACATGGCCGCCATTTCTTTGTTTTGGGACACCAACATGACCGCCGTGACGCAATGTGAAAACACTCTATTTCAAGGTTGAAGTTTCCCATACAACGTGTACCACATATGCACCACAACATACCTAAGCTTGACAGATGTGAGTTTACAAGCCTTTTTCTTTGTGGTACGAAAATAGGGGGTCCATGGACCGGGTCCACACTATAAATGGCACATGGGGAGGGGGGGGGGGGAATCCATGGACCCTAGGTCTATGTTTTGCCCTCGCCTGCTTAGTCGCGCACTGTATGTACCAGAACTTTTTACTGCTATGCTATGGTATCCTAGACTGCGCGCAGTCGTATTTCCCTCAGATTACGCACGCAAAGTGACGGTAAAATTATGCAAATTAGAAAAGTTAACGAGGGGTCCCCGGAGCGAGGAAAAAGTACGACTGGGGAGGTTCCCTTGTTCCTCGAATAAACGTATTATTTTCCATGAGACAACAAGTCCGGCTTTTGACCTTGTGTTTCAGCATCAAAAGGGGCGTTAACTGGTGTGGGAGGATTGCCAAACTAGCAAATCGGCAGAGACGCGGCCGCTCTTTGCTTCATCGTCCCCAAGGTCTCCCTTGTCCGAGGATATTGGTCCATCATTAGAGAGATTAAGCACCACGTTTACGGCAAACGTGAGATTCGCGTTTATGTTTTCTTGAAAATAGGAGTACGTAGATGAAAATAGTACAAGATAATTCTGGCCTTTAATTCTAACGCAGAAACACTCAATTTTTCTGAGAAACTGAAAACAGCGAGCGGCAAATGAAGGATAAACATGGTCACGTGGTCATTTCTGCCGTTTGCCGCAAACGTGGTCCTTAATCTCTCTATTAACTCTGCCCTCACCCCACCGGAGAGTTGGAGTAACTTGTACCTAGGTGTGTTCCCCCGGTTTTTTGTTCGTGGGTAGGCATTTATTCGCTCGGTTAAATTGTCCCAAGGAGCGAAATTATTCCAGGAAATACGGTAAACCAATTACATCACCATATTCTGTAAAGTTCAGTTCGATGAACAGTCGCGTGCATGTAGGGTAGTTAGACAAAGACATGTTAGGCGTAGTAAGGCTTATTTTCTGCGAATTTTAACACGATAATTTTAGACCGCACTTCGCGCGTTCAACATGTTCAACGCACCAAGGCTTCCATTCAGATACCACTGCACCTCCATGGTTAAATCAAATCAATAGCCCATTTAATCAATCACCCATTCAAACAAAAAACACAGATGCACAGCGCTGATCATTCTCCACGTAATTTCCTTTAAAAAGCTAGAAACTTTTTAGTACGTCATAAAATGATTAATAAACTTACAATCACAAGAAATTTTTCAGCTTTGGGCTCTCAAGAAAAAAAACCCTTACTTTTAACGGACTGTTCTTATTTTGACGTTTGACCGCGGGCTTACCAGTCGTTTCGTACCCACGGACGATTCGTACTCAGACGATTAACTCGGACGATTCGTACCCAGCCAATTTAGTCGTTTGGCTTGGGTACGAACCAGCCGAGATTGGGTACGAATCGTCTGAGTACGAAACGTCCGTCGGTACGAAACGACTGGATACCGACCGCGGTCAAGATCGTGGGGTACCCCTCTGAGCATGAGCAACAATGGGATAGGGATGGCCGGCGTCAATTGCCAAAATAAATGACGTTTAAATGACGAACCATTCAAACGAGTTCATACAAAATTATTTTTATTTAAATCCTACAAAATAGCTTCATTAGACTTCCCAAAACAAGGAAACTATGGATGAGAAAATTTTTACTCTCTTTACGACAAAACACGAACAGCGCCTATGGCAATGTTCCAACATGACAACAATAAATTTCTACTTAAATACTTTCTTGGACTGTTCTCATACAAACTCTACATTTATTGTCAACAAATATAAGTCTTCAAAAACGTCTTATTAACTTAGGTTTCTACTACGTTCCCAAAATGGTTATATTACAACTGAGACTGGCCGGATGTTTGTTCCGATCTTGTTTTGACAGCAGGCGAACGAACCAGTCTTTTACACTATAAAAAAATCTGCCAGTTACAAAAAGTGGCTGTTCTTAATCTTGTTACAGTTTCAAAAAAAGCTGAACGGATGAAAACGTTTGCATGTTTGTGGATGCTGTTGATTGTTTCATATAAAGGACATTTTAAAGTGAAATGATACTATACCTATATAATTCTCAATTTTAAGCAATTAACTTAAATACTTTCCTAGAATTGACAAATTACTCAACTGTACCTATCACGTTATGACGTGTCCATTTATATCTGCAACTCGTTTCAAAATTGCACAGTGGTTATCTTATCTACTTCTTTCCACTTTTTTCTTCACCATTTTTTGCCGTTTTTGTTGGACTCCTGGGAGGAATTCCACTTGTACTTTTCTTGCCTGAACTGTGTGGCGTTTCTTTGCCATCTTTAGCTTTGTAAAGGCTCTCTTTGCTACCTCGTACATTTTCCCGGCTCCCTGTTCTTGTCGGCCCAGGGCGCGAACTCGTAGATTTTGCCGCTGTCGCACTTGGCCGATCTGGGGACCCACGGGACGAGCTGGTGCTACTGGGACTGGAGGGGATTCCCGAAGATACTCGAGGACTTTCCGAAGAATCTTCGAGAGATCCCGTACTGCCAAGCGATGTCTGGCTGTCCGATTTCTTAACTCTCGAAGTTGATACTTTCTTAGGTGGAGAGGATTTTTCAGCAGTTCCTTTCAATTTAGTACCACTACTTTGTCTCGCAGGACCAGCTGGCGTCGTCCGAAGTTCTCCGGATTTCTCACGGCGAGGCCGAAGTTCTCCGGATTTTTCCCGGCGAATACCGTAACCGCTACTAGGGACGTCGAGCCGTGGTTTTCTGCCGGGTCCAGCCGGTGGTTTATCTGCGGAAGCTTTCCTCAGCTGCGTTCCAGAGTGTTCGCGCGTCATTGATGGCCTTTTGCTTGTGAAGGTTCCCATTGCTTGAGTTACTCCTTCTGGTCTTGTCAGCTGTTCTCTCAGTTCTACATTTGTTCGCCCAACAGCTGGAAAAACAAACAAACAAAGTCACGTCTCTGATATGATCTGACGATACAAACTCGTGTATGCAGTTTGTTGTCGCCGTCTAATCCCCTTATGTTTGTAGCTTTGATGTTAAAATAACATGAATTCCGTAAAACGCCGGCTAAACAGCAATCTATCTTTGATTACGTTTGACTAACAATTTTTGTTGGATGAATGTTTACATAACGTTTACCCGCGAGTCCAACAATATCATACAACACTTGTTATACAACAACGTTAGACAAACACAAAAACAAAAAAGGTTAGAACGTTTAGTCGGGGCTTAAGTCTAGAAAGTTCATAATCAAGGGGCACGCCAACGTTTTGTTTTGTTTCCATGAAAAAAAAAATACAGTGAGTGTTATAGAAGTACTCTAACAAACCATTTTAAAAAAGAGACTGAAGAGGTTTTCTGGAAAGAATATCAAGTAAATAAAGTCGTAGTATATCGAAGATGACACCGTTGCACAAGAAGCCGGTATCTCTAACATTCCGCGAATCTTAGAGTGACAGTTCGAGAGAAAAGATTTACCTGGTTTGATTCTCTGTGAGCCACAGGAAACGCTTGCAAAACTCGCTCTGACGAAAGGGCCAACGCTAGAAACATCGGCACTCGAAACTCTTTAGATGGTTGCCAAATTACGTTTAGTTATCAACTTTATTGATAAGCCAAACAATCTTTTCTACTCCCCACCGACACAGCACCACAGTTTCTTCAGAAACTAACTCCCTTATAGTTTTTATGTTTTGGCTTACATCACATTAAATAGAAATGGAAATAACTTGTGCTTGACTATACAGACTAAAACACAAACATGCATGTTCGTTCTGAAGCTTTTACTTACCTCTGCAGGGGTCGTTCTTTTGAAGGAATTCTTCTAATGTTTCCCACCCCCCTCCAACACGAACCATGACTGTGCTTCGCAAAATACGAACCAGCCGTAACTTCTGGGAATCTCCAAACTGTTAAGAGACAGACACAAGAAAATAATTGCGCAATGTTCTCGAGTGGTGTACTCTGAAAGGTGCGCTTGATTTTTTTGTACCTATTCACTGGAAAATCAGAAAGAAAGGTCACGCTGTCATTTGATTTGCAAATTTTAAACTGGTCAACACAATTTCTGATAACGTAAGAGAATACGAAGCAAATTGAATTACTTAAAAGCATTAGAATAGAACGCTAGCAAAATTGCTAATCAGAATATAAAAAGTTCGAAACAAACAGCTTCTGAGTTTTTAAATGGCGGAGATGGACAAGAAAGTGACGATACAATGAAAGGAAAATGTTGTCATGAGTTTACGAAGTTCCTGGTAATTTTTCGTCTTTCTCAATTTTGCGTCTAACGTTTATGTTTAAGCATAATTTGTCCGACGCTTATTTTTCGTATTTATATTTTCTTGACACATAATAATCGTCTGAATGAAAAATACGTCTCAAACGAGCAATTCAGTTGAAAAAAATCGAACAATTTGCACAAGTGAGAGGGCATGCATGTAGAGACAAGCGGTGTTTACTGACGGAAGCAAATGTTTTCCCTTTTATTGCTTTGCGCCTTTGGTGAAAGTAATTTGCCTCGTGTCTCATGTCAAGTAAAGGCAAGAAACACAAACAAAGAGACCGGCATTCCCTGGAGGAAGTTTCAAAAGTTCCAAAAAACCCAACACGTACGACCAAGCAACAAGTAATAGAGACAACATGGCCGAACAAGGAGATGAATCGAATCCATTCGAAACAAGTTGGTTGACGTACCCTGTACTTGTTCTCAGCCACTTTGGTGTACTTGCACTCCCACTTGCGACACAGGCGTTCAACTTCGGACTGGATCTGTTGTTCTTCAGACTTGGGCTTCTCTGGCTTCTTGGTCGACTAAAAAAAAACAATAAAAAGACGCTTAGCAAAACAACAACAACAACAAAAATATCCTTGATAAAGAAACATGGTGAGCCTCAGCACTGGAGATTTCTGGCTGAAATGCGTCGTTAAAATTAGGGCTAGGTTTTGCCCAAATTTTAACGCTACGTTTTGAACCAATCTTCATGTCTTCACGTAACCAAATCTGGGCGGCCAAATCGTCACCCTTTTCCATCCTCGCCAGAGTTTGTTATCATTTCATCTTATAAGTCAACGTCGTTACTCTCGTTTCTCAAGTATTGTTCTACAAAACAAATTGTTCGTTTCCCCGGTTGGTATGACCTAGGTATCTATGAAATCATGCTACACGCGACAAGTGTCACGAGCTGAGATAAGTGCCATCTCCGCTTACCGGTTTCTTGTCCTTCAGTGAGTTCACGAACTCTTTGTAGTCAATCAGACCATCGCGTTCAAATTTGCTGGCGACAATTTCCATTTCCCATCTTTCGGTAGGGAAACCTGAAGAAATAAACATTACACGTGAGCCTTTTCCAGTTGGAGTCCAAGGTTGACTATGCATTGTACTGTACAAGATGGTTCAAACTTCTGAGTCCGTGGATGATTCTAAACGTGTGGCCATTCAATTGAAAGCTACTGAGCAGTACTTTCTTGTGGTACAGATTATTATGCTGAACAAGATGGTTCTAACTTTTGAGTCTGCAAAGGAAATTCGTAAGTGTGAATTCCAATGAAAGCTTCTGAGCAGTACTTAACTTTGGGTCTTTAGGTGAAATCTTAAGTGCAATTTTTCAAGTGGAAGCTTATGAGCGTTTCTTTCATGTAGTTCTGTTTGTTATGCTGTAAAGGTGGTATTGACTTTAAAGTGTGGATGACATTGTCAAGTATCATCAGTAAACGAAAGTTGCTAAGGAGTACTACAACGAGGCTACAACGTAAGTGACACGGTTCTATGCATAGTCGTACAGAAGGTGCAATATGGGTTAAATGGCGGTCACGCATTGTGTGACGCTTACTTGTGTTGAGTATTCCTGTGATGAACTGTTCTCGGGTTAGTTTGCCATCCTTGTCATGATCCATGCGTCGGAAGATATCAAGAACGCGTGACTTGCTGTCACGCAACCAATTGTTAAACTGCATTAAAAACAACAACAAAGTTATAAATAAACGAAGCAAGACAGAAGAATAAGAGAAAAATTCTAAGAAAAGATATTCAAATCGTAAGGAGGAAGCGTGGCCAAGCGGTTCGGCTTCAAACCCCGCTCCGGCCGCTCGCTGGTGTTGTTTCTCAGCAGCCCCGAATTAACTCAACGGCCGCGCTGATCTGCCTCCTGCCAGTTGGGATTTTTAACCATGCCATGTTTAATTAATAAAATTATTTCTTCGTGAAGTTGAGTACAAGCAGAGTAAATAAAGGTTACTATTATTTTACATACTCATACATGTCTCATTCAAAAACTTAGGAAGATGACGAGATGCCACATAGATTTCTAATAAAAGATGGTATAACCACTTCTTTTTGTAGCGTAACTACTGATAGTCTGAAGCTTACCCGGTTCTTCCACTCGTTGAAGTCAAACTTCGCCGAGGCGCGTCTCTGTGGGACAAAACAATAGAACAGAGGTCACTCATTCAGGATAAATAAACCGCATATACACTCAATTGAAAAAAAAAACGGTCCTCCACACGACCAAAAGCGTAATAAATACAGCGGAGAGAGCATGTTGCATCAGTTTAGCGATTTAGATTTAGGATAAAAAACTGGTCAACATTCATGACCATGACCAGCGTAGCTTGAATACCACAACGACAGGACAAGCTCTACTTACAATAGCAATTCTCTCTAATTTCTCCTGCAGCCTCCGTAGTCTCTCCATTGAAAGCAGCCACAAATGTTGCCACCGCTTAGACAAGTGTAATAAAGCCGGATGGTTCTTATCAAGGGTGGTAGAACCTGACCGCGTGAACGAAGAGCCTGGGCTCGTCAACTTGTCACGTGATCGCTCACGAGTGAATGACGTTGCCGGGCTTGCGAGTTTGGGGATTTTGCTACCGCGCCTTCCTTGCTTGTGATCTGGAGTGGTCTGCGGTATTACCGGGGCAGCGGCTGCGGCAGGGGCGACCGATCCGCGTCGTTTGACAGACTTAGTGAGTCGATCGTATGTGGGTTGTTTCTTGGCCATTTCTTCCTGGAAGCCCTTGTGTTCATCTAGCAGCTTCATGACTTGTTCGTAATCGTCATCTGGGATAGGTTCGTTTTCTTTTTCAATGAGGACTTCTTCTTTCTCTCCGATCCACTGCAAGAGTTCCTCCATCATGCTTTGCTCCTCGGACAACTTGGCTTTTTCTTCCTCCAACCGCGTGAGTCTCTGAACTGACCACTTGCGCACCTGAAAACACGGACAGCTATTGTCAGGAAACGTTCTTCGAGACAGCTGAGTATGACGCTTAAGTGTTAAAAGCATGGCCATCTGAGTACACCCTATTCAAAAAAGGAGTGTGTTTATATCTTGAGCAACACCGCCATGACAGGTATCTCATGATTACTCACCTCATCCCAACGCTTCTTCAGTCTTGCAATCCACTGTTGGATTATCGGCAGTGCGCTGGGATGGCAGAACCGAGCGATCACCTGACCCTTCTTGATCGTTGACTGGACATTGACCTCCTCTGCCATCAGCTCATCGTGGAAAGCCTGCAGAAACGGCGAGAAAATAGCAAATTTAATTTCAAATGGAAATAGACCACATAGATTGAAACCTAGATTAAAACCTAGCAAAATGTTTGAAAGCGGTTTTCCTTGAGCGCTCAATAACTCGAACAGTTTTGTGAAGTCACCTGAGGGTTAAAGTCGACAGCTTTTCGAAATGCGTTCAGCAGCATTGGCCAAAAGAGCTGTTTACGCGGGAGATGTTTGATATTTTTGTATGTTGATGTTCGTTACTAATTCGTTGCAATGAGAGTAACTCGCATGTGATGTCAGTATACAGGATGTCTTGAGAGATCCCGAGGAACTTTGACATGTATGTTCACATCGAATACGTTTTGCTCTAATCGCAACGAAAACGTACTTTACATCGCCGGTAAATTGCTTTAGTTTTAACATCGCAGCGAAAATCACTAGTAGTTTTGAAGCCGTTCAAAAACGGGACGAATGAGGTCTTCGCCTCGAATTCCCAAACTAACAAAACACTTATACTGAATGGCTTATTGCCTACCAACGAATTATTTAACGATACCTGGTTTGTGAACACAATACTAAACGGCATTATCTTGAGAGATGTGAGCACAAACGAGCATTTCGTATTTTGAGTTTTCGTACTCTTCACACGATACAAAGAGAGAAAACAACAATAAGAATTGTCTAAAGATGATCTTCTCTATTTCGGCAAATCACGTGACAATATACCTTGTGTTCAACCAGTTGTTCGCCGATGGTGTCCAGGTCCTCGGAAATAGGCCCCAGTCCTCTGAGTGTATCCTCGAAGTCTTTCAGTATACGTAACTCAGTCTTGACAGCAGAGTCAAACTCGTTCGCCAAAACCAAGGCGTTGTCCAGCCTAGAAGAATACCGATCAACTTTGAGTGTAAAAAATGCAGTACAGAATTGCCTGCCAGACTGGCTACAAACTAAGAATTTCTGCACGTCGCGTCACATTGTATAGAAACAAACAAACAAAGACTCGCTTGCCTTGCCGCGCCTTCGCAGTAGCGCGTGCCCCTACATCGCCTCTTGTAAAGACTGCAGTTAGTTTTTTGGTCAATTTCTTGACCTCTTTTTAAAAACGCTCTGTTCACTTCCGTTTCAAGTGGGCGACTAAAATAGAAGAAATGTGACAAGCGCCAAGTGGAGCTATCAAGCTCCACATGTACTACCGACAACACCGCATCCCATAGTTTTTGCACTTTGGCATCAAAACGTTTTCAGCCATACTTTCAAGATTCCATATATGGACATCTTACGTACCTGTCCTGTTTAGTGGCAGCCAAGGAACTGATGGCTTCCCAACGCACGCGCAAATCTTCCAGCCTCTCTTCTAATTTCTGCGGATCCTCTACTTTGTTGTCTTTGATCATTGCTTTGCCTGCATTCATCACTGAGTCATAGTTCGCTTGGCGGCGACCAAGTTCACGCTGGAAGGTCTGGAGAAGAGAAGAAAATCAGTTTAGAACGTTGATAAAAACAAAAGAATAATTAATCGGCCGCTATTTATGACAACAGTCTATAAAAATACCTTCTAACCTTCATACAAACCTCTAGAATAGTAAAACTTCCAACATGACTCAACTGGGATTAAACTATGGCTTCATATAGTCATGGTTTACTTCACGGTCAAAGCTTTAAATTTCATTTGGCGACCGTTGAATCTTCTTTTGTATAATCGTGTGATGAGAGTATTTTATTATAATGAATCGGCAGCCATTTATGAAAAAGGTTTACTAGAACATAGTGTTTCCCCAACAATACACCGTTTTGGTACACTAACGACATTTTAGAGTAAAAGTTATATTGGATTTCGCACATGCTAACGTGGGTAGTAAGGCTACAGCTTTTTCATTAAATAGCTTATGTTCGACAGTAGTATATTAACACAATAACAGGTTTCCCCCACCTTGTGATTGTCAATCAAGATTTGCACAGTCTCGGGATCACCCATGACCGCGGTCTCCGTTGAAAGACTGGGTTCCACTGCACTCAGCCAGTCAAGCAGAGACTGCAAAGCATCTTGGAACATGCCAGTGAAGAGAAGCGCTTCTTCGAGCTTCTGTTGCCTGTGGAACGAAACAGAGATTAGCGAAAATATCTGCTAAAAAAGATATAAATAAATAAATAAATAAATAAACAAATAAATAAATAAATAAATAAATAAATAAATAAATAAATAAAAAGGACGATCAGTTAAACACACAGTAAAACCTAGCTAATGGATACATCCACATTCATCTTGGTCACAACGAAACACAGCACATCAGTGCAAATTCTAGCGGCTAGGCAGGCCAAGGGCAGGAGAATTGAAAGAACCCCCAAGTTCCATTTTTATCTATTTCCAAGTCCTAAAAATGGTTTTGTATAACGAAATGAAATTTGGTGACGGTAACCAACCTCTCGACCGACAGCGCACAGATAGCATCCCATCGCGCCTTGAGGTCAGCGATTTTTCCTTCGATCACAATGGCGTCATCTTGTGGACTCTTGTCCATCAGTAGTTTGCCTGTTTTTACAGTCCCATCCAAGGACGTTTGATTAGCACCCAGCATGGACTGGAACTCCTGACGAAAAACAAAAGCAAAAATAATTACGATTACTAGAAATAAGAAACGACTACAAAAACATTTGAGATAATTTTCAGCCATTTCAGCGCCGTAAAAAGTTTACAAAGGGATTTTCGATTTCTTTTCGACAAGAAACCTGAAATTTTCATAAAGTCTTCATAACAAGGGGTAGTGAAAAAATATGACAAATAAATTTTCAAATTGCACTGCTTATGATTGACCCCAATACTACGTAAAGCCTATTTTAAAATTGGAACATTTAATGTACTCCACATGTAGCGCAAAAAGTGTAGAAAGTTTGACGTAAGTGCGCAGCACCGTTGTCGGAAACTCGGGGCGGTATTTTTGGCAAGCAATATGTGACTTACAACGCAACCTTCTTTTTCTTCAAATCGAGTATGGACAACGTTTTTGCGCTCTTAGCCAAGAGCACATAGGATGCACGCGGGAAAGAATAATTCGTGCCAAATCTTTCAATTATCATTGGGTTATTAAATCTGTGCCATTTCTGCGCGTATATTCTACTTTGTGAACTCTGTACGAGTAGAAAAAGCAACAATTGCAGGCGACAAACCTTGTGCTTCTTAAGTTGCGCTCTCAGGTGAGCGGGATCTACACCGATTGGTTCCTCGTTTTTCAAGTTCTGTTCAGCTTCATCCAGCATCTTCATCAAGTCCTCAGCGCCCTTGAAGAATTTCTGCGACAGTTTGTAGTTTTCATCGAGATTTTTCTTTCTGCCAGAAGACAGGCCATTCAACTCTTTCCAGCGTAACTCGAGGTCGCTGACCGTGACCTCAATATATGCTACATCGTCCTGCAGACAGACGTCAGTGATCTTGAATGCCAAGATCTTTAGCTGCTTGAAGGGTTCACGGTGAGCATCAATGTCCTCCTTCAGATCCTACGTACACCAAACGGATGCAGACTATTAGTTTGAAATCGGATAAGACAACACACAAACACAAACATTGTCATTTTCATATGAATCCATGTTTGACGGAATCATTTGTGTTTTAGAAAGAATTAAGGTTAGGGGACACCTTGTGATGACTATCGTGCAGTTCATGCATTCATTAGCGTGCATTTCGGGACATATCTTCCCCTGTTGAGGTAAAGCGGGCGTCGTTTTATCGTTCTGCCCTCCGTGCGTACACAATGGAATCTCGATTTTTCGAAACCCCTGATTCTTCGAACTAAAAGTCGTTTACCTCGGATTTGCTCCGATCAGATTTTTACCCCGGCCAGATCTTTGGAACTCCTGAGTTTTCGAACCAAATTCAGTTTCCCTAGGAGGTTCGAAAAATCGGTATTCTACTGTACCAACAGATTAACTCTATTACACCGTTTAACCGTCTAAATCTGTCGCCAATATGTTTGCATCAGTTCTCACCTTGTATTCTTGGCGCTGTTTTTCCAGAATATCCAGAATGGAGCTGACATTATCGAAGGAGGCTATTTGATCATGAACCTGTGTGAGCCAGTGATCCATGTCAGTCAGCTGTCTTTCTAACTCCTCAGCATTCTTCAGCGCATCTTCAAGTTTTTGACCTTCCTCGTCCGACTTCGTAGTGACTTGTTCCCAGGCCTCTTTCAATTCATCAAGCTGTCTCTGAAGCGAGGCTGCCGTGCTGGGGTCGCTGTTGGCTATCATGGCCTGTACAGAGTCTGTAACTCGTTGATACGTCTCTCTGCGTTTTTCCAGCACGTTTAAGAAGTCCTGTTGATACGAATGATCATCGCTATTTAGAATTGCAGGATGAATTACAGTTCAGCAGAAACTGACAACGACGAAACAAACACTGTTAAAATCCGGCAGGATTCCATGTCCATTAACTGGGGTTCATTCAAATTCAAGAGCAGTTTTCGCAAGCGAGCTGACAGGATCAAACTAGATACAGTTAAAAACTGCAGTACATTCGTAACAGAAACAAACCTGATGCTTAGCGAGTTGATTGCGTGCGCTTTCTGGCCGGCCTCCTATCGGTCGCCTGGCATACATGAAATCACGTCCTTCATTCAGCCAAGTTCTGAGCTCTTTCATCTGATCCATGATGTCATGCGAAGCGCTGAGCGCTGCCGCCAGTTCAGCCTCCAGGCGTGCCGCCTTGTCTAGCACCTCTTGCCAGCCGTCCTGTAGCTCCGTGACCTTCATCTGCAGGGAGCCGCTATCAAGCTTGCTGTCGCCGTTTTCCATCAGCAGAGACGAGGCTGCACGTGACACGGACTCCACGGACGGTTCGTGCGCGAGAATGTCATTATGGAGGATCTGAAAAGTACAACAAAAAGCATTTGACAACAGTTAAAACGTTGAACACGCAGTGGAACTTGTACGGAACGAAACAAACCTTTTGAAACCGACTATTTTTCAGTACAGACATTAATTCAGCAGTGCCACATATATAACGTTTAAAGTACTGTACTTTGAAAACTAAGGTGAAGTAATCGAGACTTTCAATTTACTTTTCCACGTTTCACCAAAGTACATACGATACAAGCTGACGAAATGACGAACATTGCCTTTGACTGCTACTTTGTGATGATTCGATCAAAAGATCTTGAAAATAAGAATCTATCTCTTGTACAAAAATTGCCCTATCCACAGGTTATCGAAGTGTTACATTTGGATCAGGCAAACTAGCAGGTATTATTGTACTCAGACACTAAAATATAAGCTAATTAACCTCTTGACGAAAGGTATATTAGATTGTAACGTCAGCCGCTTATAATACCGATAAAACGTGGAATATATAAAACATCAGAAGGCATAGAACGTGTGCGACCTGGGCCCTTGTAATAATTAATACTTGCTGCCTGTAGTTGGCCCATAAATAACTTATGATAGAATATCGATGGAAAAGGAATGTTTGGGTATTACTCTGTTATCATACTTTTTTGGCACGACTTCTTTCACCATCAGGAATACAACACGACAACATAATGGAAATGATTGATTCGGAGCAGGGTAAGCCCACCTTATGTTTGGCTTTCTCCACCTCAATGAACTTTACATCTCCCCGTACGTTCCTAGCCAGCTGTTCGTCTAGAGTAGCATTGGTCTGTTTAACCCAAACAAGAAGTTCTTCCAAGGCGAGCTGGAATTGTCCAAGCTGTATGAGAGCACCTTCAATGGTCTGCTGCCTCTCAGTCGAATGTATACACAGGTCGTCCCAGCGAGAGTTCAATTCTTCCAGTTGTGTTGTGATGACTTCCGAGTCTTCTGCGCGACACTGCTCGCTCAGCATAGTACCCTTTTGGTTGACAGCTGTTACATCGCTTTGAAGTGGAGTCAGTTCTTTATGGAAGGCCTATAACGAAAGGGTAGGAGTTTAGCGTCTTCAAATCTCCTAAGTTAGGCAGGAATAGTTGGCTTATCGACACTTTGAATGCAAAGAGAAAATTATTCCCCGCCGTGGATTGTAAAAGCTGCAACCCAAAAGACTTTGGAACGACCCAGATAAATTGAAACCTCAAACGGTATATACTTCAGTTCCTCAAACAAGCGTCTAGGGGGACTTTGGTCAAATTTCACGCTTCATGTCCTCTTTTGGAACCTCAAAAAACAAACTTGAATATTGGACAATTAATTGAACTTGGTCGTAAATTTGGATTAAGTCCTTCATTTTCACTCTTCAATATTCATTGACTGCTTTTCAAATTTCCTCCGAGTTCTAAGGTCGCATCAAGCGATGATTATTTTATTACTATTACAAAACATCCACCTTTTGTTCTTTCAGTTGTTCCTTGACAACCTCGAGCTCAGTCCCTACAGGCGGCTGATCGGCCAGCCTCTGTTCCAAGTCAGTCAGTGCAGCCAGCAGTGAATCATGGGTATTGTGATACTGGGTAGCAGTCTCCTTGACATCATCCATTTCAGCTTCTCGCTTCTTCCAAGATTTCTCGATGTCCGCCCATTGTTTGCTAATTTGCGCGAGTTCTGTCTGTACCAAAAGTTTGTCACTTGGGCTGCAGTGAGCCACCAACACAGGACTGGCCTCACACAACACATTCACAGCTTCACTGTGGGCATCCAGCTCCGAACGAAGATCCTAAACCAATACAATTATGTGAAATTAGTTTGGAGAGGGCTGAGTCCTAACAACGCTTTTTTATCATGACTAAGGTGGTTAAACATCTCGCTAGTCAATTTTCATCGTGCACCTGGGTGTGTTTAAAGTGTCTTAAAGGGAGGGGTTCACATTTCAGCGCATGTGCATGAATCTAAATGCTTTATTCTCTTTCTTATCAACTTTATGGCCTTAAAAATCCCACTCACATGTACTTCAGTAATCACATTCCATAATTAGTCCAAGCAAAATGACTGATGACCAAAATTCACAGAAAATGCTAGTGGATTGTACTCATATTGTCGATATTGAATTTAGCGTTGACCCGTAGGATTTATTCCACGGTTGATGTGTTTACAGTTATTTGCATGCGAAATAACGCAATCATATGAAAAAAATTACCACCCGAGTTACCTATTCCGCCTTCCGAATGGTTCATAAACGAATTAAATTAAACAGGCTTGCGTCATAGCGAGCAAAGGCGAAAAAGTATTTGATTCATGGACATGCGCAGAACCGTTAACCCCTCCCTTTAATACGTGAAGCTACTGACAACCTCCTGTTTCAACATCACAAAGCCTCCATAACCCTTTATTATGGCAATGCGTTTTATGATTGGCAAACGTAGCGCGTTAAATGCGACCTTACAAACCAAAAATTTCTGGTAATCGTAGTTCCCTTGAGCTTATGCACAAGGTAGCTCGGTGGTCATTTAGAAAACCCACCATGAGATGGGGGTGTCGTAGGTTTGATTCGCGATCAGGGTATCTGATTTTTGTGATATTTGTTCTGTTTCCCTTATAAGGCATAACAGGGGTTACTTCTGAAGATGAACAAAACCTAGTTGGTTATAAAGATGGCGAGACTGTGGACTGGTCTCATTTCTGATGTCACCCCGTTCATTCATACCCACAATTTGTCAACAGGAGTTTGAAAACTCTTAGTTTTGCGTGGAGACATCATTATAGTAGCATTTTGTAGTGTGTGATCTCCATAAGAGCGCATTTTAATGTCAGAAAATCGTCACATGATCGGGCAAGTGTCCTGACCTGGTGATCATGCATCTGTTCCTCCAGCACATCCAGTTCAGCAGCTGGGGGCTCCTCAGAGTCAAGGTGCTCTTGCACGTCCTTCAGAATGTGCTTGATCTCATCTAAGCCCCTCCAAAACTTGTCCCCAGCATCGAGCGCCAGTTCAAGTGCCTTGAGTCTGTCGTCATACAAGCTCTGTGTATCGCCAGCAACTGTGGTCACTTTGCTCATCTTGTCTTTCATGAGTAAAGACGTTTTTGAATCTGGGCTGGCATTCACTACTGCTGTTACTAGCGGCTTGAGCTCTCCGATCAACTCTTTCTCGGGATCGAATTCACTCTGCAAGCCCTAGAACAGATGAGAACAAGAAAAATCAGTTCAATTCGTTTATACTGAGACTGCTTCAAAACTTGGTGTTGTTTCTGGGAAGCAATGTAAACTGCTGTTCCATAACCAACACGTTTAGATGGAAGAACAGAAACGTGTTCACCAAACGTTTGAATTCTGCTTCGACAGATGAACAATTCATATTTGCAATATCAGTATTTAGGCAAGTGATAGGTGGCAATTTATCAGGCGACTTTTGAATCTACTAATCTTGAGGATAGCATTGGTGGCAGGGTTTTCCGTTGTTGTTGTTGTTGTTGCTGTTGTTTTTTTTATTCTGCGTATCAATGGCCAAACAAAGGTTGTGATGACACCCAATGTTTTGCTCTCAAGTCCACTTTCTCGAGACCATTATTGAACGGGCTACTACGTATGACAAAATGTTGATTTCTTTTCCTATATTTTCACATAAATTTGAGTTATTTGTTATTCTTCCAATCTATGAAAAAGCAAAACAACTACCTTCAGCTCGTCAATCTGTTCACGGATAACATCAGGTTTAACACTGATCGGCTTCAGGTTTCCAAACTCGTCTTTTCTCTTCTCTAGCAGGGCCAACAGCTCGTCCAGTCTATTCTGCAGTTCTTCTTCCTGTGCCAGAGTCATCCCAATCTTTATTCCCCTCTCCTCTGTCTGTCGCTGCAGTAGTTCATACCGTTCAACACACGCAGCCACCTTTGCTTCAACTGAGCTAGAACCCTCTCCAGGACCACTCAACTTTACTAGGTCACTTCCGGTCTCCTCCAAGTTACCGATCAAAACTTTGAGCGCGGTGATGCCTTCCTGGATCGACTGCAAAAGAACGCAAATAAAACTTGTTATACGGTAATTTCTCAGAGTGATTAATCTCCTGTCGGCGCATATCTCCCTCGACTAACCTGCCTTGATCCAACTTTTTCTCAGAATCAGTTCTCAGTCAGATACTGCATGAATTAAATGTTTCGTAAACGATTCTTTCTCTCACAAGCGACCACCTTAAGGTGTTCGTTTACACGTTATTCAACTGAATTCAAATTAAATTGGTCATCGCAGAAAACAATGACTATAGCAACGCTTTCTTTGCTTTCGATTTGTCCTTGGCTATCCCAAACGATCGGGTACATCGACCTCTTGGAAGAGTGTCTTTTCATAAAGGTCATGTTGTAGGAGCCAACCAATAAAAGATATTTGCATGAAAATAAAATTAATTTCCCAATGGAAAATAATTCAATTGTTTCGCTCCCCCAATATGGCCGCCGTGAACATACTATTTTTAAATGAAAAAAGAAATCCTCAATCGTCTGAGTTCTTTTTTTCGACATGATGAAACCAGAATTTTATTTAAACGCGTAGTACCTAGGACCCTCACTCTTTTAAAATCAATGCAAGATAAACTTATAAAAATTACTAATCCCCAGCTTAACATTCGATGCTTAGAGTCTGCACAAAAATTATTAACAGCGGCGGGAGGCATTATATACGTAAATTATTAAAAGCACATAGCAAAACAGGAATAATTTAAAAAACATTTTAAAACCTTTACGTACGAAAAATAAAATATATTGAAGTGTCAAAATATACCTCGCAAGGAAGACGGCTAAACGTTTCTAAGGCTGACTGCTGTTCGTATGTAGTCAGGCAGATTGTTTCATGAACGGTTAGTTACTAGGAGAAATTTAATTTACAAGCCACGAAGGCGGATGGCTAGATTGAAAAAATTCGGAATCAAAATTCTTTGAAGATTATTTTTAATATTTTTTCAGTAACTGTTACTCGAACCAAACTCTGAATCTGCTTAATAGAACACGCACTCTGCTCAGGAAGTTCCTCATCTGCACATATGAAACATCTAACCGAGATGTTTCACGCCCTAACATTTGCATATAGCTTGATGTCGGCCATTGTTTAAAGCATTTGACTCTGAAGTCCAGACTTACTGAAAAAGTGATTCTGGCGAAAGTCAGACTTTATAAATGTATAGTTCGGGTACAATATACAAAATGCGTAAAACGAATGGTATGGGTAGATTTATTTTATCTTTCTACAAAGAAGAGAGAAACTATATTATGCTGTTAACTCCACAAACAATTACGGTCATATTTTCCTCAGCGAAACATCCTTAGTACACGAGTTTAACATTTTCGTGAATAGCATCCAACTAACCTTGATCTGTTCCTGTTGAAGTTCAGCAACTGTCTCCTCGTCCAGCTTGCGGAAGTTCTCTTCACAGCGATCCAGCCAAGTGACTACCTCCCTGTGAATATCTCTGAATTGCTGTGACAATAACAGAGCTTCCACTAGCGCCGCCTGCCTGGCTGACGTTCGACTATTCACATCCCGGTAGCGTTTCTTGATGCTGTCGAGCTCATCTGTCACGGCTTGCTGTTCTTCGTCCTTCAAGGCAGGAAGTAAAGCCTCGCCGTTTTCACAGACAGACTTCACTGGTTTTTCATGCGATGCCACGTCTGCGTTAAGAGCCTACAGACAAAAAAAAAATCCAGAATGTTTGATGCTAATGAGACCTTCAATCATTTATTTCACACCACAGGCTGTTTAAATGCGACAACTGGGTTTTATTTAGAGCTGGTCAGATAAAAAGGCATGTTTTCATTTGATAATGAAGATTCCCACACTTTTTGTTCTTCTATATAACAGTAAACCGTAAACCGCTTTTAGCGTTCTCTTCCGTGTAAGTAAAAAAAAATTCAAAATTGCGCTTTTTAAGGTCATTTTTTCTAGAACCTCAGTAAATACAAAGAAAACCAGATCAGCCAGATCTGTATTGGCAGACTTACAGTAAAGTCAGAATTTCGACAATTCTACAAAGTTCATTTGTCGAGTACGTGAAAGCGATATGAAGAGAAGGTAACTTACCGCCTGGGCGCCTAGCTGTTCTTTAACTTTCTCTGGCTCCACCCCCAAGGGTTCCAAATTGTCCAGGGCACTTTCAGTCGCCGTCAGCCAAACTTTAAGCTCATCCACATCATGGTGAAAGCTGTCTACACGCGCCTGCGTAGAAAACAAGTTCTTGGCCAGCTGATCTGCGTCTGCGCATAGAGATTGCCACTTGTCATCAAGCTCACTCAGAGCTTCATCCACTTTTGGTTTTTCATCATCCACGAGATATTTCTTGAGATTGTCACCCATCGCTTTGCACGAGACTAGATCCGGCTCTTTGGCCTCTATGGCTTGCTGGATATCCTGCAATAGGCACAAGACAATTGACTTAGTATTAAAA
Organism: Pavona decussata; assembly: GCF_977016875.1. Classification (NCBI taxonomy): domain Eukaryota; kingdom Metazoa; phylum Cnidaria; class Anthozoa; order Scleractinia; family Agariciidae; genus Pavona; species Pavona decussata. The sequence goes on along the minus strand of NW_028145665.1, from coordinate 1,126,276 downwards.
TAAGAAAATAGCGAGGTAAAGTACATTTACAGGAACTCTCTTTTCCAGAGTTGACAAGGGTTTTGTGGAAATCCTAAAGAGTCACCATTCAAATGAAAGCTACCAAGCAGTTCTTTCCTGTGGAGCTGTTTATTGTGATCTAGAAGGTGACTCTGACCTATGAAGTCGTCTCCTGTGGTGCTGTTTATTATGCTGTACAAGGTGGCTCCAGCTTTTGACGAAATCATAGCAGTGTCCATTCATAAAATTGCTATTGAGTAATACTTTCCTGCAGTGCTACTGACTGGTTCGAACGTTTGAGTCCGAGGTTGAAATCCTGAAGTTAATACTGAGTGGTACTTTTCTTTGGTGAATAGAAATGAAAGCCACGACTAAATGAAAAATTAATAAATAAATACTAATAGCAAACCTTAAGCATCTCCTGCTGTGTATTTTCGCCTTCCCCTTTCACTGCTTCTAGTTTACTCGCTGTCTCATCACACCAAGCAATCAACTGATCTTTAGCATCAAAGAAATCTCTCGACAGCTTAGCCGCATCTTCAGCCTCTTGTTTCTTATCCTTAGCTTGGTCACGCAACTTGTTGTAACGCTGCAACAGTTTGTTGGTCTTGTCACGCACCAAGTCTTTGTCTTCGTCAGTGCAGTGTGACATGAGCTCTTCTCCCGCTTGGGTTGCTTCTAGCACTGGTGACTCCAGACTGTCGATCTCCTGGCACAATTCCTAGAAGCGAAAAAGAAAGTGTGGTAAGAATATTACAAAATAAACGTTTAAATGCACTAAGCTGTATTTAACCCTGTATGCCCACCAAAATGCGTGCGCTCTTTTAATTAAGTAGTGAAATTTCGCTCAGTAATACCTCTCCAAACAAATGTTCATTTTACCTAACGTCACAACTTGATCACCTCCCTAATTAACTAAAGTACATGACTATCGCAGAAATTGAACACAGCTTCCTGATTTGCAAAGAATTGCCAATAAAACTTAAGTAGAATCGCTAGAAGACGTTAAGAGGTTCTTTTGTTGTACTTGGAACAAGAAAGAAACAAACAAACAAACAAACAATCAAACAAAAATTCACATCAAATAACCACTACAAAGGCTTTGTTTGTTACATTCTACAACCTCAGACAAAAAGATCAAGACAACTAGACGCCTTACACCCCCTTACCCCGGCAGCAACGTTGAGAGAGCAAAACTATGGGGGTTCCAAGCGAAAACGTGGTTTTTGTTATTTCAACTTTGATTAAGGGGAAGGAGTGGTTGGGCACCTTACGTCAAATGTCTTGGAGATTTTTTTCCGCGGTTGTAGCTCGTCAAATCATTAAAAGTTTCCGAGGAAATTTTGTTTATTGAAGCCATTTTGCATTGTAATTTATCCCACCTGTAGTTTCTCGGCCTCATCTTGGATGTACTCTGGCGTGGCTTTCTGGCCCAATTGTTGAGCCTGCAGTTCTTCCTCGGCAGCGGCTATCTTCTTATTGGCGTCAGCAAGCAGTCCATCAAACTTGACAGCTGCTTCCATGGCAACATCCAATGCGTCCTTTCTGGAGTTGATCATGTCATTCAGTTCCTGCCATTGTGAATTAACATTCGCCAGTCCCTCCTCAATAGGTCCCTTCGTATCTTCGTCAGCTGATTTCAGTACTTCTTCACCAGTTTCCTGTAACGACTTCACGGCTGGCGCTCGATCGGCAATCATTCGGGTAAATAACTGCGAAAATATTATTTATAGACAGTCATTTAAAACAGAAAAGAAATTGTTAAACGTTAAGTGAGCAACTTTGCTTGGAAGATGAAAAGAATAGATCGTGATTTTAACTTCCAGTGGAAATCACTGAGTATTTGAGTATATCTTGTTTAGCCGCAAAAACAAAAAACAAAAAAAGGGCGAGTGAAAAACGCGTTCTGATGTATTAACAGAAAAAATTACGAGAAAAAGTTGTCAATGATGTTAACTGACTATTACCTTCTGTTCTTGTAATTGAGCCTTCATTACATTGGGGTCAGCGGCTGCAATGGGTCCTTGGTTCTCTACCAGTTCACGTGTCTCCGCGAGCCAATCCAGCAGAGACTGCAGGGCATCACGGAACTTGCCACAGGCCAGCAGCGCATTCTCCAGCTTGGACTGCCTGTTACCCAGGTCTTGATTAGCAGCTAGGACTCGTTGGTTTAGTTCACTGATGGCTTGATCAATAGCGCTGGTGTCTGCATCAGGAAACGCGGCCGCCATCTTGGATTTCAGGTCATTTAGAGCTGCAATCTGTTCCTGAATACCATCAATTTCCTTCTGTAAATCCTGTTTAAAAACAATCATGTAAATAACTCAAGATTTGAAGACATCAATCAAAGTACTGTATTTGAAGTTCTTTTCTGTAAAGAAAACTTTGGTTTGAGTCGGGCTCCTATTTAGAAGAAACGTCCATAACCATCAGCAACCTTTTTTCATACAAGTCACTTGTACTCAAATCCCAATAAATTGACAAGTACGATGATTACAAAAAGTGAGCTTTTTTCCTAATTTGACCGTACTCTTGTATAAATGGGACTTCTTCACGACTACCTTGTATAAAAAAAACTTCAGTTGCAATGCTCGGAATAAGTGGTGAATAGCTCACTAGAGAGGTTGTTTTGACTCACTCGCATCCTACAAATGTACCTACATCAACCACTTGTCACCGCTGTTTTCTGATCATGGTGCTTAGGCTTAAATAAGACCCAGTTACAAATTCGCTGACGTTTTTCTGGAAACTAACCTTAATATCCTCCAGTTGTTGGTTAATGGTATCCACATCTGAACCAATCGGTGGCAGCTGTTTGATTTTATCTTCAGTTGCGCTCATGTCCTGGTCTGCTTTATCTAAAGCTTTCTGTATCTCCTCCACTTGTTGCAGTGCCTTCTCAATCTCTGCTTGCTGATTGGCTGCGGTATCGTTGAGGTCATGCCACTGTTTGTCAGTATCAGACATCTGTTTCACCATCACAGAGTCAAGTCCCACGCCGGCAGTGATGAGGTCTTGCGCTTGTTTGTTGACACTATCAAAGTCTGGCTTCAGATCTGCTACTCTTGCCTTCAGCAGCTAGAAAGGAGTTTAAAAAAACGAACGTAATAAAGTTGTGCCCTGCTTTCGCCCAGAGGTTAAAGTCCCTGCGGAGGCTACTGCGAACTCTCCAAATCAGACTTACAAACATCTGATTCGCTCTCAGCGGAAATTAAATTCTCATTTTCAGTTGTCTTGCAGATTTGAAAGTTCTTAGTTCTGTATAAGGAAGATAATCCCCCAACTCCCATCCTTTAAGGTTTTGTGAACTAACTAGTTATTTCCTTCAGGGTTTGATCAACAGTTTTAGTTTCAGCTTCACTAAACGTCAGGGTGACGACAACAACGACAGCAACAATAGCATTACTTCACAGCATACCTGTGTCTTGTTCAGTTGCTCCTTAAGTTTCTCGATATCCATCACCATTGGCTTATTCTCTTCTAACTGGGTTCCGGATTCCTTTAGCTGCTCGTCCAGCTTCTCTTCTTGTTCCCAGTACTCCTCAAGGTCCGCTAGTATCTTCTTGTCTTTGTTGATGGCATCAGTAAGTTTGTCTTGCACGGCATCGCAGTGATCTTGTAACTGTTTGTTTTCGCCTTCAACAGCACTCGTGTCAGCCTAAGGGGAGCATTTGACACATTTACACTTCAATTTTACCAAAACTGATTATTAAGTCGAAAGATGATCCCCTAAATTATCATTGCACTTCAAACACATGTTGTAGAGTAACGAGTCTACGATGGCTGTTCTTGGAAATTTGTTCTTCTGCACCAGTGAATTTGAAAATTGTTAATGACTTTTTCCTCGAAAATCATGGTCAAGTCATTACGAAGGAGTGTTTTGTGGTTTTGGTTAACCCCCAACGCAGGCCCCCCTCTGCAACACTTCGAAAGAAGAATGGTAAACATCTGCTAAAACCGGACGAAACGACCCTTGTTATACCTGGCATCTCAAAAGGTTTCCTTGCTAGAACCGCTACTTTGACTTAACTCATGTGATTCTAACTTTTGAGTCTGTTGATAAAATCCAATTCAAATGAAAGCTATTGAGCAGCACTTTCCTATGATACTTTAATTTGCTTGTCTTTCTTTGTTCGTTGTTGTTGTTTTGTTTTTTAACCACAGCCAGTATCAGTTTTCCAAAATGAAACTTTTAAGTGAAAGAAATAAGATGTTGAATCGTACCTGTGGATTCTTATCCTGCAAACTCTGACCCGTCTCCAGGGTGGACTGGACTTCTGGTTTCACCTCTTCTAACTGATCCTTCAGGGCCTCCAGTTCTTCAATATGTTTCTTCATCTCCTCTACATCTGACACAGGCGTTCTTGCAGCGTTAAGTTCAGTCTCCACTGCAGAGATTTTCTCATCAGCTCCCTTAACAGCCTCTTTGTATTCGTGTAGCTGTCCTTGCACAGCTTTAATGTCTGCGTGCTTGTTTTCAAGGTTTTTGTTGAGCTCGTCCCATCGCTTGTCAATATTCTGAATATCATCCTCGACAGAACTCACCTCCTCAACGCAAACTTTAGTGATCCCCTCTGCAGTGCTGTCAAGCTTGTCCTGTGTCTCTGAATGGTTCTCGACATCTCGCTGCAACTCCTTTTTAGATGACAAAAAGAAATTCTGATTACAACTTATACGAAAAACCTTTTCAAAGTACCATTCGCCATTAAGCAAAAATCATCATCATCATCATCATCATTATCATCAGGAACACAGATACAGTCAACTCTCGCCTTGCGGACACCTCGCTATTACAGACACCCCGATAATACGGACAGCAGCTAAATCCCCGGCAAAAAATAAATTACAGACGTTTGACCGAGATAAATTCCCGCCATTAAGGACTCTCGCTATTACGAACACAACTCGCGGTCCCGAGGGACTTCGCCATAAAGGGAGTTGATTAACCACGGTACATGTAGGGATCAATTACAAGCCTCACGTACCAACTGAAAATCCTGATAACTGCCACTGAATTCTGAAAAGCAACGTGGATATATACATTACAGAAATAAGGCGAAAAGTTCAGGTTACCTCTACGTGTTGTTTCTGAGATTCAAGAGCTTCCTCATCACATGTCAACTGAATAGCGTCCACTCTTCTTTCAGCTTCCTCGAGCCACGGTACAAAGTGGCTGCGGTTTTCCTCGAATTCGCTAGTTAATTTCACGGCTTGTTCCAACATATCATTACGGGTTTCTGAAGTCGAATTCAGCTCATTCCATCGCTCAGCCATGTTATCTAGTTTCTCCTGTAGGTTATCTCTATCAGAGGGCAGCTGGCTTGATTCTTTCAGTTCTTCTCCAGCGGCTTTAACAGCGGAGTAGATGGGTTCTTTGTCGTTAATCTCCCGATGGATAGGCTGCCGAATTAAAAACAGATCAACGCGTCAGCAATCTTACAAGTTGTAGCAAGAATTTTGGCGACCTTCAGAGTAAGTTGGCAGAGGAAGGGTGGGGGGGGGGGGGGGGGGAGAAAATAACAGAAAACCCTTCTCTTAGCCTTTCCTTCATAAATCGCATCTTTAGTTTACCTCCAACGCCTACAGTTTAGCAGCTGCCATATTGATCTAATTTACTCACCAAACCTTACCTTTCTTTATCAGGTTGCAAGAATTTTCATCGAATTTCAACTTACAAGTCAGGTAAGACCACATTCACTTTTAACTTCATCTAAACTTTGTGAATTTTGGCTGCTAACCAGATGCACGAAATAAGTAAGGTGTTATCGGCAAAGGGAAATTCAAAATAAATAATGAAATTGAAACCATATCAGCATGGGCTTAGCTTAACAACTGAAACAGCCAGGGCGGAATGAAAATTTGAACTGAAGCTCAAACAAAAAAAGACCGCGAGCAAGCAAATAAGTATAAACAAACCTGGTAACTCTCCTGCTGTTCCTGAACAGTTGATGAATCGGCTGATATGGGCCTTAATTTGGCCACGGTTCTTTCCGTCTTGGTGAGCCACCGTAGGAAATCATCGAAATTTGTTTCAAACTGTCCGCTCTGCGAGAGCGCAGCTTGAAGCTTGTCTTTCCGTTCTTCAACCTTCTGCGCAAGTTGGTTCAGCTCGAGTTCAGCTCTGGATAAACGGCTTTGAAGTTCGGCCGCTGACACTGGATCATCACTGACAGACAACAGATCCTCGGCTAGAGAAGCGCTGTCTTTCAGACTTGCTTGCTGTTTTTCAAGATCATCCTTGAGCGCCTGATAGTGAAAATATATGTTTTTCAATGACCGTTTAGAACAACCTGGTTTACTTAACCTCTTCACCGTAACAAGCTGTGTACGAAATCCCTAAAGTGTTACCATTCAAATGAAAGCTACTGCGCAGTGCTTTCCTGTGGTACTGTGGTGCTGTTCAAGGTGGTTCGAACTTTTGAGTCTATAAACCGTAAGCATTACAAGTCAAATGAAGGTTTCTAGGTAGTACTTTCCTGTGGTACTGTTTATTGTGCTTTACAAGGTGATTCTAACTTATGAAATCCTACCGCGTGAATATTCAAACCAAAACTCTTCAGCATTACTTTCTTATAGTGTTGCCTGTTTTTGCAGCATTTTACGAATCGAAACCCGAGAGTTTTCTTCAACTTTAATTTTGGGTACGTTTGGGAGTGACAATCTTTTAACTTATGAAATCGCCGCTTTTCGAGTAAATTTCTAAACTTCTACGCAGAAAACTTAATCGCACAATGCAAAAAAAAAAAAAAACCAAACAAACCTCCAACTGCTCAAGTTGTTTCTTAGCAACAGCAGGATCAGTGCTTATTGGTTCCCAGTCCTCCACGGTCTGAGCACTGTCAACCGACCAAGCTTGAATGTCATCCAGATTTTCCTGTATCTGCGTCCCTTGTTCAACAGCACGCTCCAGTTTAGCCTGTTTGTCTTTCAACTGGTCCAAAAGATCCCCATATTTCTGGTTAACAGCCGCGAGTTCTTCTTGTACAAGTGATGGATCACCCTGTGCACAATTGATGGCGTGAACAGCTTGCTCTCCACTATTCTTGGCGTTATTGAGGTTTTCTTTTGCATCCTCCAGCTGTTTGATCAGTTCCTGGTGAGTAAAAATGGGGAAAACATCAAAACGTAAGCAAATTGATAGCGTGCTCCTGGTATTTGGGGCCCTATACTCGACACGACTAAAGTACTTAGTAATAACTCGAAGATTTGAATGTGTAACAAAACAAACGAAGTGGTCTGTGTGGGAGGTACGTGTATTCATTAAAGTTAGTAGAGATAGAGATTTCCTTAGTTTCTAAACAAAGTATTAAACCTTTACAGTTCCAAAAAAATGTCGTTGTAGTATAGACCGGACATTGTTGCTAAAGAAACGGTCCAAGGCTTAAACCGCGTAAAAAATACATGTACAGTATCATATGAACACTGTGGGTCTCTGGAGCCTTGAAGTCGAATAATAATGCAGACAGAATACCGGAAAACTCAACTTTTAAGAAATCCTGAAGCCTCTCTTTTCTTTGATAATAGTAAAACGCTATCCCTTCCAAACGTTCTCCTTCTCTGAAGCCCTCAATGTGTAAATGTTTTGAACAGATGTGAAAATTTTTGTTTAAAGCACATGCAATTCCGTGAGCTCGAGTTAGGTTCCATAAAGCATTAAATTCAGTCAATCATACCTTAATACTATCAAGATCTTCCTTGTTCTTTCCCACATCCGCGCTAATTGGACCCTGAGACTCGAGCGCCGCGTCCACTTTTTCCAGCAGTTCATCCACAGGCTTTACTAAACCTTGATACTGATCCAGCAAACCACAGACCTCGGCCAATTCCTTCTCTCGAGAGGCCAGAGAGGCGTCTAAGTTATCATACCGTTCCACTGCATCTTTAGCTTCACTCCTCACAATGTCTCCGTCTGCTTCGGTTAAGTCTATAACGGCTTCGGATGCCACGCTAACCGTGTCACGATCAGGTTTGTGTTGGTTGATATCGTCACGCAAGTCTTCCACAGCTTTATTTAATTTGTCCAGTGCGTCTTGGCTAGCCACAATAGGTTCTAATGACTTTAACTTCTCCTCCGCTTCTGTCAGCCATGGTCCCAGATTGCTTGCCGATTCATTGTATTTCTCTGCCTCTGGAAGAGCTGTATTCACACGAGCCAAGTGTTCAGCGGTGTTCTGTTTGATGTCACGCCAACGTTTCTCGGTGTCTGCCAGTTTAGCCTCGATTTCATCTTTCTCAGCTCCAGGCTCTGCGCTTTCGAGAAGGTTGTTGCCGTTTTTCATGAGCTGGTCAAAAACTGGTTCTTGATTCCTGATCGTTTCTTCAAGTTCCTGTAACGAACAAATTTGTTAGCCCTTTTCTATCAAATGTTTTAATTAAAGAAAAAGATTGAGAGAAGGAATAGGGTAAACAGAGGCCATTCAATTTTACTCAGTTTTATCGAACCTAAATTGCAAAGTTTTTATCATGAAAATTAGTGTTCATTCATACGTAAAAAAAACTAATTTTCACCCCTTTGTTTATTTTTTAAAACTAGTTACCTCGTCATTACTCTTCTGTTGTTCCAATGTACCATACACGGCCGACACAGGCTGTAGGTTGGCGGCAAGTTCTTCCATATTCTGCAGTTTGTCAGTGAACTCATTAAATGACACACTGAACTCTTGTGATCGTATCTGCGCCGCTTGTAGTCTGCCTTCCAGCTCAGTAATCTTCGCTTTAAGGTCTTCAAATGGCGACTCGACTTTATCAAGTTTGTCTTTAATGGCTGCTACCACTAGAGGTTCGTCTTTGTTCTGATCTGTAAGCTTGCCGCACAAATCTTGTGCATCTTCTAGTGTTGGTTTCTTTCCTTCCAATTCTGATTTTAATTCCTAACAAATAAGAGTAACGATAAAACAGTGTTCGCAAGCAACATCAGAAAACATGATTTGATATCAAAATTCCATCTGGAGTGTCTCAAATTAGAGCTCTGGTCTAAACACATTGACACTATTCGTTTATTTATTTTAGTTAAGAGAATTGACCGTTATGGTTGAATACAAAAGTGGTTGAAATCCTAAAGTGTGAAACCTAAGTGGCATCTTCGTGTCGTTCTGTTATTCGAAATATCTAGTCTACACACGAAATCCTAAAGTATTACTATTCAAATAAACGCCAACAAGCAGTGCTTTTGTGAGAAGTACAAGTAATTAGTTTTTAATTTTTCCCACTAAGTAGAAAATGGACAAACTTGAACTTTGTTATCCAAGGAAGAAAAGACCGCACGCACCTGCACAAGTTTCAACTGTTTCTCTACTGTTGTAGGATCAGTACTGACAGGTCCAACAGCGGACAGCTTCTCGCGACCATCCCGAACACAAGCCTCCAAATCATCAATCTTGGCATTAAATTTATCTGTATCCTTGATCTTGTCGGCGAGGGCTTCCTCCTGAGCTCTAAGCTTTTGTTGCAACTCCACAAATTTCTGCGACACATCTGCGACTTTGTCTGTGATGACAGCGCGGTCCGGTGACGTGTCATGGACCTGTCCCAGCAGAGTGTCCCCTTTGTGGCCAACTTTCTCTACCTCAGGAGCATGACCATCGAGCAGGGCGCTCAATTCCTGGAAAAAGGTTAAAGTTTGAAATTCTCGCTGAAACAAATCCATTACTAATGTATCAAAGTAAAGACAAGGCCACTTTTAAGGGAATGGCGCCGAAGACGACTTTTATCTCTTGCAAAGATTTAAATGCCTTAAACAACACGAGTACAATAAATACACTTTCGGTCTGTGGCCACGGCAACAACTCTCTGATTTATTCACAAATCGTATAAACCACGCAATGAAGGTCTTTTCTTTTCCTCTGAATGCAGCATGAAACTCTGTCATATTCAGTTATATCTAAAGGAACAGTTAAAAAATGTTCGAGAAAAGTAAGAACAGCTGTCCACACAGAGTCCTCTTGAATTGTTAAGACCTGTTAGAGGACGATAACCTTGACTACTGCCTGGTTACACTACGTCCCAGAGATCTATTTTTACCAAAATCCAGTCCCAAACGAAACTCTTGTTCAAGACACTGGTAAACCTGTCAACAAAACTAAAAGCAACGGAAGGGTACATGCGTAAGTTACCTTGATCTTAGCAAGCTGTTGGGTGGCTGTCTCCGTGTTTGTACCACACACCACTGGAGCGTCCACCACATCAAATGCTTCACTGAACACATCCTCAACCTTCTGTACGGTCACGTGATAGTCATGTGACGCCTCTTCCATCGCTGTTAGCTGCTCGGATCTCTCATCCAGCGTAGCCGACAATTTTTCAATCCTCGCAACTAAGTCTTCGACCTCATTCTCCACGAGAGGGACGTCTCTTTCCGCGTCTTCCTTAAGTTCCTCGGCGCTTCCTCCTACATCACGGACATCTGTTTTGAGCTTCTCCACTATTCCTTGAATCTGCAGCACAAGTTCTTTCTGCTTGGCTATGTTGTCTATGTCCACAGAGAGTGGTTCAAACTCCTCCACCTGCTTCTCTGCATCACTGAGTAACCCAGACAAGGAATCTGCTTCTTGGCGGAATTTCTCTGCTTCTCCTTCTACCTTATCGAGCTGATTCTGACGGTCATCAGCCTTTGCCTTCACCGCCTGCCATCTTGTCTTTAGTTCATTGATCTTTTGTTCCATAGCTTCCCTCTCTGGCGCGTCTTCCAGTGCATCAACGACTTGTTGTCCATTTTGAACAAGTTTCTCGAGTACTGGATCCTGCAGTGCCAGTTCTTTCTGTAACGCCTCATTCTCTTGTCGCTGAGTTTGTACGGTTTCATACACAGCTGAGATGGGTTCTTGTTTCGTCAGCTGTTCTTCAAATGCGTCTAGCTTACCCATGAAGTCATCACAAGAAACCTGAAACCAAATGACAGAAAAATGAGGGGACAATTTCTTTGGCCGTCCGCTGAAGTCCGACGTATATTGTCTGTATTCCATCTGCTATCCGGCGTTCTCACCCAAAGTCACGTTCAAGTTTCTCCTGGAATAGCTTCACTTTTGTCCCGCGTTTTTGCTTTGACTTCTTCCCAACTTGAACAAAGAATAACCATGAAAATTTTCTCCGTTTTGTTTTAGCCAGTTTCTTTTCTTATATGAGAAATTAACAGCTCGATTAACGTTGGACATTCGTAAAGATCTTTGAGGGATTTGTATGAGTTATTATTCTAACAGACGGCCACACCAACAACCCTACAATTCTAACCGATCACGTTCAAGCCTTCTCTTGTCATAGAAATCGTGGTAAACCTTTAATTAATTTTCGAGAAGCCTGGACAATGCAATTGTGACCAGACTAACCTGGAACTCTTGTGAGCGGAGCAGAGCGTTCTGAAGCTTAACTTGACGTTCAGCAAGTTTACGTAGGATGACATCAACGGGTGCAACGATCTTGTTCAGTTCTCCCCGCACGTCTCTCACCACTTGAGGATCTTCACTGCTGTCTGCTATTATATCCTTGCCTGTATCCTCCAGTGTGTCCACAAGCGCTTTGTTTTGTGCTATTTCATCTCGCAGAGCCTGCCAGGGCAAAAGAAAGAAGTTAAAGCTACGGACATGACTAATAATAAGGACCACGGGCAGGGTTAGCACGTGCGCCAAATTAACTACTAATGCCTTTACTGCCTAAAAATGTCGTTGAAAAGCCACAAGTCGCCCACAGAGCTGAGGCTTAACCGGGTTTATGTAGCATAAAGCAACTGCGAGCATTGCTGCTCTCCCTAGTCATGTCGCCAGTACCTACCTAAGGACACAAGGACACAACACGAAGGCAGAGACTACATGTAGGCCTCGAACCACCGACCTTCAGATCCTAAATTTGATTGCCTTCGTCGATGAATTTTCCTCAGTGATAACCTAATTGTCTGGAATTGTACTGATTGTAAAAAGAAACAATGCTTTTCACGCGTATTAATCGAAGTTTAACATGAAGCAAGCTACAATCAGAAGAACGAAACACAATAAGGTAACAGGAACAAAAACTCACCTCTGCCTGTTGGAGCTGCTGTTTGACCACTTCCGGGTCGCTGCTAATTGGTTCCTGAGCCGCTACAGCGTCTTCAACGCTGGGTAACCATTCCTCCAATTTGCGCAAAGCATCCTGGAATTTCAGCGCTTTTTCTGTCTCCTTCTCAAGTTGATCTTTCTCGTTTCTCAAGCTCTCCAGCAGATCGTGATATCGTTTAGACACACCTTCCACCTCCTGCTTGACACGAGGCACTTCTGCTGATTTAGGATCCATAGAAGATGCGAGCTTATCTCCAGCGTCTGTCAAATCGTTAACATCAGGTTCATGCGCTATAAGCGCCGATAACAGATCCTCAATCGTCTTTAGCTGCTGTTTACCTTTTTCAACATTTATTCCAGTAGGTTCGCAGGAGGCCAATGTCTTTTCAGTGCTCTCCAGTAGTTCTTCCACTGGGGTCAATGCCTTGTTATATTGTTCTAAAGCTTCTTTTAAGGTCACCAGATTGTCTTCAAGCCGTGATACTTCACCAGACAAATTATCAAAGCGTTTTCTAACATCTTGTTCTTCCCCTTCGATCACATACTTGTCTGCACTGCAGCTGTCCGTAAGGGACGAAGAGGTGTCCTTTGCGGCATCAACAACCGGTTTGCGTTCGGTAATCTCTTTCCTAATTTCACCTAATGTTTCAAGCTGCCTGTCAATAGATATCTGATCACACACATCTGGCTCAACACTCTGGAGGCGTTTCTCAGCATCACTTAGCCACGGTTTAATATCTTGCATCTCACCGTGAAAATCTTTAGCTAGAGGTAGCACCTGGTTAAGCTGTTCTTGGCGCTCAGCGGTCTGCTTTTTGACTGAGTCCCACCGTTGTGTAGTATCACTTAATTTACTCTCCAAAGCGTCTCTGTCTGGACCTGGTTCAGATGTTTCCAAAATGTTTCTTCCTGCTCGAACAAGCTGTTCAAACAAAGGTTCTTGTTGCTGAATGGTGTCGTTTACAACCTAAGAAAGAATCAGAGAATATACATTAATAACAAGCCAACCTCTTAAACGAGAGTTACGTCGGTTTAAATAACAAATTGCGCCGAAAGCTGTCGTCTCTTGCTTCCATTTTTCGACCTTCACTGAAGAAAATCAAAAAAAGGTCAGGAAAGCTCGCTTTTACTGGGTTATACTGGTGTACACGCAAACAGGAATAACAATGATGCAATGTTTCTAAACTAAAATACTCATTTAATTTCTGTTACTCGTAACTTTTAAATCTGTCCATAGAAAATCGAAATGTGACCATTTAATGTCATTATCTACTCAAATGAAAGCTACTGAGCAGTACTTTCCTGTGGTGTTGTTTATTATACAAGTCAGTACTGCACAAGTCAGTTCTATTTTTGGGGTTTGTGGATGAAATCCTAAAGTGTGACGATTCAAATGAAAGCTACTGAGCAGTACTTGCCTGAGATGCTGTTTATTATGCTGTACAAGATGGTTCTAACTTCTAAGTCTGTGGATGAAATCCTGAAGTGTGACCAGTTAAATGAAAGCTAATGAGGAGTACTTTCCTGTGGTACTGTTTATTATGCTACACAAGGTGATTCCAGCTTTTAAGTCTGTGGATGAAATCCTTCACTGTGACCATTGAAATGAAAGCTGTTGACCAGTACTTTTCTGCTACGCTGTTTATTACGCTGTACAAGGTGTTTACAAGTTTTGGCTCAGCATAAAACAATAAAATGTGAACATTCAAATGACAGACATTAACTTATCCCACCTTCTGCTGTTGGTTCTGTTCTTTGACCGTGTCGCACACTCCAGACACGGGAGCCTGGAGAGCACCATTTTCTTCCAGTCGACCCAGTTTCTCAAGAAACTCATCAAATGATACTTGGAACTCTTGACTCTGCAGTAAGACATGCTGAAGGCGACTCAGGCGCTGGTCTGCCCGGGCTGACAGCTTGTCCAGTGCCGTTCGAACCTTGTACAGTTTGCTATAGACATCAGCCACCACTGCCGGGTCTTCTTGGCTTCTCTCTATCAACCTTTGTCCCGCATTTTCGGCCGTTTGCAGCAGCGCCCTGTGCTTTGCAATGTCATCTTTCAGAACCTTTGCCAAGAAACAAACACGCAAATTACCAAACTAGCTGTAAAGTGCTACAAGTATTAACTCATTAGTCGTCTCTGAACTAGTAGACGGGAGACACAAATGGCAGGTGTTTTCTCCTGTTTGTGTTTATAGTGGTGAAATGTTCTGACAAATGTTGAACATTTCGAACCTGAAATGAAAAAAAATGTTTTGCGCTGTCGATTTGAAACTTATGGTCTACCACAAGAGAAAACGCATGCTACTCTAAAAATGAAATTTAACTAGCGAGAATCAATCTCCTTACAAAAGAATAAATTCCAAATAATAAATAGTTCCATAAAGTTTTTTTTTTCCCAAGAATGTTGACATGAAGTCATCGAACCTATAAACCGCAAACTTGAGGAGACGCCTATGCGAAATTGAGAATGATAGCTCCTTCTTCCAATCGATCGGCGCTGTGATACAACCAAGATAGAGCTTCTGCATGCCGCATTGTAGATATTTTTATCTGGGTGGGGTCATAAGTTTAAAAACCGCCCCAAAAGTAATGATAAAGATGACAACAAAGTGAAAACAACTTGAAGCAATGTAAACACGCACAAACTGGCGCAATACGATGTGTTGTTCGTACAGTAAGACAATTAAACAGCTCAGTCACATAAAAATGTCACGAAATCGTAACACCAGACACCTGTGTGTATCACCGTGACAATAAGGTAACGTTAGCACGAGTGATACAAGTAAAACTATTGAACTTCAAATAAATGTTATCTCCCACATACGAAGCTATACTGGAGATGAGCAAAAATTAATCGTCTTTACACAATGCTCCAGAAAATACTGCATTCCTTGACACTATAAACGTGAGTATTCGACACGCCGCCGGCCGCTGTGATTCGTGAATGTTTCATTCACCTTGGTGAACCACAGGCAGTGAGTTAACAACTTTGACGGCGAGTAACAAGAGGCTTAGTGCCACACCAATCTTGGCCAAACCTCAACAACAATTGCAAAGTTATAATTACCAAGATGAAATCTTCACGGATTAAGCCGACACCGGGAACC
Organism: Pavona decussata; assembly: GCF_977016875.1. Lineage (NCBI taxonomy): Eukaryota > Metazoa > Cnidaria > Anthozoa > Scleractinia > Agariciidae > Pavona > Pavona decussata. The sequence goes on along the minus strand of NW_028145665.1, from coordinate 1,111,140 downwards.
AAGTTGGAGGGAACAACAAGAACTTCTCCACGAACTCTACGTGATTTCCTGTCTTGGAATCGATTTCTTCGCATCCCGTTTGCATGCATAGTTAAGCTCTCCGCAGTCTGACGGCGATCGAGTTCGTTATGTATTTGCTTTGGCACGAAATTTCGATAGGTTTGACTATAGCAGACTTTTCAAACTGTTAGTGCTTTGAATAATTAATGAAATGCAGTGTCTTGTCATTTTACAAATGTGGGATAGATATAACAATAAGATACCTGTTTCAGCATTTAATTATTACTGGTGCCAATACAAAAGCGGTCTCCAAGGACCTTAAACCAAGCGAATAATCAAAGAATCATAATGCTAGCGTTTTCGACCCCAACTTTCAAGTAAGACCACCTCAAAACTGCTCAAAAGATTTTATTGGAAAGTAAAGTTTCATGATATTCACAGACCTGACGTTAAAACCACCGAACATGTTTCAACTATAACTGTATAATGAAACGTTAAAGGACAGATTCCTAAACAGAATTTGAACACACAGAAACATGCAAATTCCTAAAGTCACTGAAGCATTCACAAACCACGTAATGTTTATGCATTGTGGTAAAATTGTCACAGATTGCGACGTCCTTGTGTGTCAACAAGTTTTGTTAAAATTGTTTGTAATTTGCATCGAGATTAAATAGAGCAGCATAATGAACAATAAAAATAACTACAGCAGGAAACAAGGATCGCCAATTAAAAGCGCAGGAGTCCATCGCAAACAAATCTGTTGCACGAGATCAAGCGGTTTTTCTGTTCTAACAGGAGTAACGGATAATATGATGACGTATAAATCGCTGAATAATAAAGAGATAAGGTGTTAACCGTAGTGCTGCGTCGGTGGAGAGTAGAAACGAATGTCAACTCTCTAATCTCTCTAAGGTGGCCAAATTACTGTTGATAAAATAAAATTCTCGTTGCCGTGATAATAAAACTGTCGTTGAACGAACCTAACGATATTGCTCTAGAAAGGATTACCTTCAGCAGACCGTTGCCGCCCTAATATGCTAAATCATTGGCCTTAACCTCCAACGAAGCGCGGTTTTGGTTGCCTGCCAAAACACCCAAAAGAGGAAGTATTTCTATTGCACGTACTTCATTTAATAATAATATTCTGCAATTGATAAGAAAAGAATGCGTTTAGTTCGTGCGAATTCCATTAAACCTGAACCCAAGCAGACAGGCATACAATATCTTGACAACTGATTGGATATAACTGAGCAGCCACTTTATTTGCCCTTAATTTCTTAACGAATTTTGGCTGAAAAGCAAAAAACTGAGATTTCAACCTAGACATATAACTGTTCGCAAGTGTCTTAATTTTTTTTTATCACGAAACCCAACAGGCAATTGATTAAACAGGTACAACACACTAAATTTTTTAATAGCCACAACGAAAAACTCGGAGTCAAACTTTGACATCATGAAATCGGTTCTAGCCGTTTTGAGGTAGTGGATAAAATCCTAAAGTGCCACCATTAACATTATGTCAACATTACATTATTAACATTATTAACATAACATTATTAACATTACCATTTTTAAGTCAATAGATGAAACTCCACAGTGTGGCCATTCTAATGAAAGCTACTGAGCAGTACTTTCCTAGGATGAAATCCTGAAATGCGACCATTCATATTAAAGCTACCAAGCACTACTTTCCCATGGATGAAATCCTCAAGTGTGACCATTCAAATGAAAGCTACTGAGCAGTACTTTCCTGTGGTGCTGTTTATTATGTTGTACAAGGTGGTTCTAACTCTTATGTCTGTAGATAAAATCCTAAAGTGTGACTGTTCAAATGAAAACTGCTGAACAATACTTTCCTATGATGTTACTTGCTTCTCATTATAATGCAAACTAAAGAGTAAGAAGTTTTTTCCAGCTTTGTTCTAAGCTTTTACGGTGTGAAAATCTTAGCAAACTGCGGGAAGAACGCGAGGCGAGCCCACAAGAAAAATTGCCAACGAGGTTATGAACAGCAGTGATATTAAACAAACCTCTGCTTCCTCCAGTTGTTTTTTGACCGTCTCAGGGTCGGTGCTGATTGGCTGTTGAGCTGATACACGTTCAGTTGCCTCTGGTAACCACGCCTCTATTTCCGCCAGTGATTCCTGGAACACGCGCGCGTCCTTTACGTCTTCCTCGAGGTTGGCTTTGCGCACGCTAAGTTTGTCGATGAGGTCTTTGTTTTTCTGGTCTGCCTGTGACACGTCAGCCCTGACCTGGGTGGCGGGAGGAGTCTTTTCGTCGACTTGCTGCATCAGGATTGACAGGTTGTCATTGACTTCGCTTAGCTCAGGCTCCTGGCCTTTTAGAACTGAGAGCAAGGCCTAGAAACAGGAGAACATGTCAATCAGTTTCCATAGTTGAGATATTCTCTAAAGAAGTGTCAGATAAGTTTATTACCTCTATTTTCCTGAGTTCTTCTTCTCCTTTCTCGGTATCCGTGAGATTAGTCAGTGGTGCATCCGCCATGGCCTGTGCTTCTTCCTGCCTTTCCTCGATCGGCTGCAGCTGCTGTGTCAGTTGTTCCATCAGCCGCGCCACACTGTCCAGGTGCTGCTGTCGTACTGTCAGATTAGCGGTCAGAACCTCCCATCGCTTGTTCGCATCCTTTGATTCTGCGTGCACCACTTGCACATCATCACAGAGTTCAGGCAGGTCACGAGCTGCGTCATTTATCGCGTCAACCTGCCATATTTAAAACAGTTATAGAAACTCTCACTTAAAGATGAAGCAACAAAACAATACCTCCCCAGTAAACTGTAGCTTGAGGCCCTTGGGCGTGTTATTAAAAGCCAGTTTAAGGAGTAGGAGCTCGTTTCTCGTAAGGCCCGGTAACATTCCGGGTGTGAAAACATTTCATACACAGAATCTTCCTCAACAGAAATTCAACTTTCATCGAATTCGAAAGCTCGAAACGGGCCACAGACACAAACTTTTGAGGTTGTTTTGACCTTTTATCTTTCTCAAAATTCCTGTCAAGCCTCTGTAAGCTACACACCGTTCAACTTGTTCAGCGCATGTTGCCCAACAAATCTAGCGACTGTTCTTTAAAACATTTTGACCACTGTTACTTTCTATCATATTGTCCTGAATGCCAAAATAAGTTACACAAAATGTTGAACGCTCCTGAACGAAATGGATACAACTCCGAACATTTGCTGAACAATATTTTTTGATCAATACTGAAACATGCGTCATGGTTCATTCCAGAGTCAAGCCTTTGGCTTTTTGTTTAACGGTAGCACTCTTCTGTTACTGATCGTTTGACATGGTTTCTTGAGTAAAACAAATTCAGATCTGCACCTTGATACCATTATAACTGAATGAAAGGGTTAACTAGCTGATAGTGTGTTAACAAGTTTTCAATGTACTTACCTCTGGCTTGTGTTCGGCAAGTTGTTCTAATAAAGTGGCCAGTGTCTTTTGCTCCTTTGAAATGCCCTTTTCGTCACAAGAGACAGGCTCGAGTGAAGAAACCCAGTCTTCCGTGTCGCTCATCCAGGGGAGAAGAGACTGTAGTGATTCATGATGAGTCTTTGCTACAGGTGAGACTTGCTCGATCTTTGATTTACGATCGTCAATCTTCGTCTTCACGGCATCCCACCGAGCAGTGAGGTCATTTAATTTCTCCTCCAGTTCGTCCTTCTCCTCTCCAGGGTCAAGACTCTCCAAAATATCTTGGCCATTCTTGGCGATCCTTTCGAACAAAGGTTCCAGTTGCTTGACATCCGCAGAGGCGTGTTCAACTTCCACGTGTTGTTCGCGTAACACATCATACAGGGAAGACACGGGTCCCATCTTGGCTACATCACCTTCCAACTGTCCTAACTTGGCAGCAAAATCATCCAACGTTTCTTGAAATTCCTGTGATTGCAAAACTGCAGCCGAAAGTTTGTTATGCTGGTCATCGACTTTAGCTGACAGTAACTCCAGCGAGGCTTTTCCGTTGGACACTCTACTGCTGACCTCCATCACAACCGCGGGCTCATTATCGCAACATTCAACCAGCCGCTGCCCAGTATCGTCCACGGACTCGAGAGTGGATCTTTGCTTCACAATGTCTTCCTGTATGTGTTCGATTTCTTCCAGTTGGCTCTTTATAGCAGTGGGATTTGCCCTCACAATATGGATGGTCTCAATTACGATGGTTATCTCCTCAGTCCAAGTTATCAGGACCTCGTATTTCTCCGTGAACTCTATGATTAAGACAATAATTTTCTCCAGTCGTGTTTTGCGGTTCCTTGCTCTGACCAAGGTGGTAGTAAACGACTGTTCCACTTTCGTTAGCTGCTGCTTCAACATTACCGCTTCCGTGGAATCCGGATTCATTCCCTCGAGTAGCTTACCACCAAGATCTTGAACTTCTTTGTGGCGAGGTTCGCACTTCTCCAGGTCATCAACAACTTGCTGAACTCTTGCAAGTTCTTTCTTGCGCTTCGAGACGTCGAGATCAGTTGGTTCTTGACATTCTAGCGTTGATTCAGCCTTCTGTACTTCCTCTTCCACAATGCCGAGAGCATCAAGATACCCATCCAAATTGTCCTTTGCAGTTTGTAACTCAGCTTCTTTTGCTTCGATGTCTTTTAGCAATTCCTCCCATCGCCGATTTACATCTTTAATTTGAACTTCCACGAAGTAACTGTTATCCTTGCACTTGTCCTTCAGAGACTCAGCAGTGCTGTTCAGAGACTGGTGATCCGGCCTGTGACCCTCTATAGCTTCTTTAAGATCCTCTAATACCTTTTCCTGCTGGCTTAGCTCTTCGGGGTTTACCGATTCGGTGTTTACCGACGCAAGTTTCCTCTCAGTGTCTGTAAGCCACGAGTCAAATCCTTGCATTCCGCTGTGGAACGACTTGGCATCGGGGATTACTAACGCTACACTATTCTCTCGATCGGTTGCTCCATTCTTCAAAGCGTCCCACGTTTCTTTCAAGTCGTCCAACTTCTGCAGCAAGTTTTCTCTGTCTTCTCCAGGATCCGTGGCTTCTAGAACCTTTTCCCCCGCCGCCAGCAATTTATCGAACGCAGGTTGCATCTGAGCAATGGAGTCACTCAAGTCGTCTGACTCGTCCTTCTGGCGTCTTGTTATGGGGAAGTCTGGAGACACAGGCTCTTGACTTTGCAGCGTTTCATAGAGGCTTCCTAAACGAGCCGCGAAATCTTCGTGAGCGTCATGGAATTCTTGTGATTGTAACACGGCGTTATGTAGTCTTAGACTCCTTTGTTCCAGCTTGGCATTAAGCTGATTGACTGGCTGGCGAGTTTTTTCGATCTTGTTCTGAATGTCTGACACAGCATCTGGATTTTGCATGCTGTCTTCTATCAAGCGTTGGCCTGTCTCCTCCACTGCACACACGCGCACTAGGTACCTTTTCACCTCCTCCTGCAGTTTATCTGTCTCACGGATCTGCTCTTGGAGTTTCTCTGGTTCTGAGCTCACTGGTTCTAGAGCATCAACAGCTTCGACAGTTTCTGGAACCCACTGTTCAATTTCCTCAAGCAGGGAATTGAACTTGACTGTATTCTCTAGTGCTTTCTCAAGTTCCTTCTGTCTGTCGCTAAGCCTGATAGGCAGGTCTTTAGACTTATTGTTCGTGTTGTTTAGTTGTTCCTTAACGCTCAGCGAGGAAGGAGCGTCATCTTCAGCTTGTTGAAGAAGCTGCTGTCCAGACTGATTCAACTGCTTGATGTCTCCTTTCCTCTCATCTAGAGTTGACACCAAGGCCTTTATCTGTTCTAACTCTACTCGCAGTTTATCAGCATCGGTTCCCGCGGGTTCGTTGGATGCGAGAGCATACTCTGCCTGAGTGAAAGCTTCTTGTACAGGCCGCAATGCACTCTGGTACTTCTCGATAGCTTCCTTGGCTTCCTGTACCTTGGCTTTTTTGTCAAGAACAGCAGCTTGCAGGGCGTCCCATCGACTCTTAATCTCGTTAAAATCTGCTTTGATGACATCACCATCAGCTTGGCATAAGTTGGTAAGAGTGCTACCTGACTCGTTCAGTTCATCAAAGTCGTTTTTGTGAGACTCGATCTCAGAGGTGATTGCTTCCAGTTCCTTGAGACTTTCATTCAACTCATTCTCATCGCACGATACTGGATAGATCTTGCTTGCTTTCTTCTCTGCATCCTGTAGCCAATCCTTGAAGGCTGCCGCTCGCTGATCGTACTTTTGTGACGCCTCGTGCACCTCTTCCACTCGGCTCTGCAGTTCAGCTGTTTTCTCCTTGACATCATTCCACCGTGACTTCATCTGCTCCAGTTTCTCCAGTTGTTCGTCTTTCTCGCTACCAGGTTCCATTCTTTCCACCATGCTGAGCCCGTCTTCCAAGATCTTTTCGAACACGGGTTGTTTCCGGGCAATGTTCTCACTGACGCTGTGCTGGATGTGTTCCTTTTGTTCACTTACAATTTCAAGGACGGCAGAAATTGGTCTGAAGTTAGCAACTTCATCCTCCATTTCAGCCAGCTTGGTGACAAAGTCATCAAACATCACATCATACACCTGAATCTGCAAAAGGATGTTCTGTAAAATAGCGTGACGTTGTTCGATTCTGGCGTCCAGGTGATCCAACTGAACGCGTACCTTAGTGAGTTTCCCTTGGACATCAGCCACTACAAGAGGATTTTCGTTGCTGTTCTCGATAATGACTTTGCCGAGGTCATTTGTCCGGTCCAGAGCTGCTCTTTGCTTGGCAATCTCATTCTGCAAAGCCTAGTAAAGAGAGAGCCAGTCAAGATGTAAGTGTAGTTCCTAAATCGTTTATTTCAGTACACTTAAAACTGAAATACTCGTGAAAAGGTGCAAAAAGTTTGCCGATGGCTCGATTACGATCTGTTTATAATTTGAGCACAATGTTTTTCATGTGATATCGTTCAAGTCTAAAGGCATTTTCACAATGTGATCATTAAGTAAACATTTGTTATCAACCACACACTTTTACGGCTCTTTTTTAAATCAATTTAGAAACAACAATACATTAAGTATTATTCCGTGACAGTCTCAATCATAGCCCCAGAGCCGTGCAAACTCAGAGTTTAAAAGTTTGTCACGAGGCAATTGACAGAACTATTGAATGCAAAACGCATTGCCAAGTGCTGAACATTGTCATCAAATTGTATTTTTTTAAAAAAAAAAAACTTTGACATGATCGATAGAAAAGCGAGCAGAAAATGCAATTTTTTTTAAATATTCCTGCTCACCACTTGAGAAAAAGAGTTTGTGGTGAACAGAGCAGGGAACTCCTCATTACGCAAATTGATTGCTGATAAACTGATCAATTTCACGTTTCGTCAAGTTATGAGACTTCTGAGTTAGAATCATGGTTGTTAGCTTCTGAAGGTTTCCCTTTTCCACCTTAGGTTAAACTGGAGTGGGGGGGGGGTGAGGGTTGAAAATGCTCTCTTGAGGAGGCACCTGTCTCTGATGAAGCCGATTGCTTTCTAACGGAAGGATGGTTCACGCGAAACAGAAGATCTGTACCCATTGCCTCATGTACCAGGGTGGAAAGATAAGCAGCATACGTTCTGCCTCTAGCGAGACGTTGTGTAGAGCAAAATGAACAAGTTACATATACAAGTGCCATCGTAATGGAACGCGTTGGCCTGGGCGTCCAACATGCGGACGAACTCAACGAAGGAGTGAACAAGTAAAAAAATAAAAAATAAAACAAAACAATAAAGAGGGTTTGGCGGGGGGGGGGGGGGTGATTACGTTGCCATGGTTACCTCCAAGCGCCTATTTGGATTCTACCTGCTGCGTACTTTCCACCCGGCAAACTTACCCCAAGCTCATCTCTGCCGATGAGTTTAACAACAGTGAAAATTACGTGAAGAACAACTGTGTCAACGTTAAAACCAATAAATGGTTACTACATTCGTACGGTAGTTGACATGACGAAAAAAAATTAAAAACCGTATATGTAATTGAAACCAGAAACCCAAACTGTTCTAAGGGCCATGTGTCACTAACCTCTGTACGTTCCAGTCTTTTGTGTACCACCTTGGGATTGGTGCTAATAGGCTCTTGCATTGCCGTGCTCTCTGACACTTCCGTCACCCACAACTCAAGTTCCTGGATGTTATGTTGGAATACCGTGCTGTCCCGGATAATCTTCTCCAGTTCAGCCTGTTGTTCGGTCAGCTGGTTCTTAAGCTCGTCAAACCTGTCGGGTATTTCTTTGACTTCCTGCCTCAGTGACGATACTTCCGGCGAAGACGAGTCTGCATTCAGCACAAGATTCTGGCCGAGTTTCACAGCCTGCTTCATGTCCGCTTCCCGAGATGCCATCAAGTTGAGTAATGCCTGGAAATTGTTTGGAGAGAAGAACGTACTGTTAGGGTCAAGTTGATAAATGGAACATCAATAGGGTGTATCAAGTGAGAAATTATGCCTCGCCTTATAATACGACGAGGTATAGGATAGGCGTTGAAAAACCTTTTGAATTGCCAAAATAAAAACAAAGGTCAAAATTCAGAAAGTTGGCTCTTTCAAACACAATGCCAAACCTTGCATTATTTTTATGTTTCTAACATTTGAGTCTGTGGCAAAATTTCCTAAGTGTGGCCACTCAAGTGAAAACTACAACTGCTGTTCAATGGCGAGATTTTGTTGAGTTGTTTTGAGTCAGTTACCTTAGTGTTGTTGAGTTCCTGCTTGGCTTTGTCGATGTCTGATCCAATCGTCTCCACCGGAACAACAGCGTCTTCCGCCCATGCGTACAAAGCACGAACCGGTCTCTGAGCCTTCTGATACTCAGCGGCAATCTCCTTGACATTGTTGACGTGATCCAGTCTGTCCTTCAAACGCAATGCAACACTCTCCCACAACTTGGTAATGTACTGCAATTGGGCTTCTACAAGGTACACATCATCCGGCTCGCTATTGATAACCTCCACAGCGATCTCTTTCACGGCCTCGTAGTCGGGTTTATGGTCGTTGAAATCTTTATCCAATGCCTCGACCTTCTCGAGCTGTTTAGCGATCATTTTCGTCTCGCACGAGACGGGACTCAACGAAGAAAGTTTGCTTTCCAAGTCAGTTAGCCACGTAACAAAGTCTTCTACCTTCTCATGGTAGTTGTATAGCTTCGGAGCTTGCTCGTCAATTTCAGTCTGTCGCTCATCAACTCTCTCTTTCACATCTACCCACTTAGCTTTCATATCTTCGAAACGCGTTTCAAACGCGCTGCGGTCCGGGCCAGGTTCAGCGTTCGCCAAGACGCTTTCCACTCGAGAAATAAGCTCGTCAGAAAGCTTGTCCAAGTCATTGACATCGTCTTTCATAACCTAAAACATAAATATGAAGAACAATTTCAAGCAATCAATGGTACCAAATTCCCTGCTAGCTCAAAAAGTCGATTAAGGTGAATGAGCCTTGCATGACTACGCCTAAACAGAGACTCGTGGAACAATCGCTGAAACTGTTCAATCCAAAGCTGACTTCTAACTGCAAGTTGCAACACCAAGAAACATTTGAATGTAATTTTAATTCCCAGAGAGATCCTTTGTCTTGTTTTTGCTTGTTTTTCTACCACTTTAAACCGTTATTTTGAGGCTCATATAAGACTTAGGTCTTAAGCCAACTAGGAAAGTTGCGTGAATCCGTGAAAAGCGTGGTAAAGTGTAACAAATGGCGCTAAACAGCGAGACAAAATCACGGAACATAGCGTGACTTAAACCTCTAAAAGGCTATCATAAAGAGAAATATACCTCAAATTGCCTCTCCTGTTCCTTCAGTGTATCTTTCACCACAGACACTGGACGCATGCCGGCAAGCTGCTCTTCGATTCTGCTCAAGTCGTCGATAAACTCCGCGAAAGTAACCTCAACATTCTGGCTGTCGATGACTGCGCTTTGAAGGCGAGAATGTCGCTGATCCACTTTAGCTGCTAATCGATCTATCTTGGCCTGGCAGCCGCTTAAGATAGTCACTACCTCAATCACCATGTCTTCATCCTCCTTACTGTGTTCCATCATCCATTCGCCCTCCGTTTGAGCGCTTCGCAAAAGGTGTACCTTCTCTTGTATTTCATCCTGTAACTTCTCAGTTTCCTCGAACTGCTGTTTGAGTTTTTCTGGGTCAGTGCTGATTGGTTCTAACCTCTCTACAACCTCATTAATAGTTTGAAACCAGACTTCAAGCTCGTGAATGTTTTCCCTGAATAAATAATGCAAAAGAAAAAAACGTTACGAGGGAGATTATATCACACAACCATGCAGGTTGCAAGAGGTTCCTAAGGGGGTAACTACGATTCGCCTACGTTTTTGAACTGATTGTCCGCTGTGAGGAAACCCTACTAGGAGTGGATTTTACAAACATTACAGTTAGGAGATAGTATTTTGAAAGATCTTGCGTTGGAATATGGGATTTGTTTCTCCCTTCAGCCTTCTTGTATAACCACGTTTATTAACGGTGGTACAGGGAAGAAGTGAAACTGCTCGAACTTGCGACTGAATACAATCAAAAGAACCTTGCATGATAGCTAACTATTTTTTCTTATTTATTTGTTTATTGTCTTTGTATAATAAATTGTAACAACTTTTCGTTCATTGTGACTAGATACCAAACTTTAACGTAATGTGAGGCCCTATTCAATTTTAAGCATGGAAAAAAAAACCCTTTTTTTTCTCGAAGAGAGTACCAGGCGACAATCATCGCCTCGCGTCGAGATTTCGCGCGGAAGCAATTTCTTTTTTTTTGCGCACTCTTGTGTGTTTAGTGAGAGACGTAAGAGACTGCATGTAATCTACTGCCTCAATACAGTACCTGAAGGGCACGAGATGCTGATTGTGTTTGTCCAAATGTGCTTTTCGTTTCTCCAAGTGATCTCTTGTTACACGGAATCGCGTGTTTAAGGTTTCTACTTGGTTTCTGATGTTCGCGGAGTCGGGTGCATCGTCCTCCAGAATATCAAGCAGATCCATTGCAACACTTTGAATCATTTCCAGCTCTTCTTCTTGTTCAGCGAAAGCGTCCAGTATTTCCGTTATCATCTCTAGTTCCTGGGAAATTTTATCGGCGTCCATGAACGATGTTTTGTAGGCGCACAGAACCATACCTTGAATATACGAATAAATAAATAAATTACGGTCAGCCCTGTTCGTCATCCATGTTCATAAAAACTGCCCCTAAAATTCTCCCGTAAATTATGGAGTGATGGCATACATTACCGGTCACCTTCATTAAGTGGACGTGGTAATCGTTAGCAAAGTCTCAGGAAGCTTACATTTTTTAATGGAACTAAACCGTCGCCACAGAAACTATTGGAACATCCAAATAATCTGGTCATGCTAATATAAGATTCTGTCATTCTTTCCGAGTGTTAATCTTCCTGCGCATCAATTCTTCTTCCTTTTACTTCTCTTTTCAACCATTTGAACATGTATTTAACATTTGGTAACTATACGGTCGACATTAACCTTAACACCACTCACCTTGTACAACCAACTCCTCCACCGCGTGAACTCGGTACGTGAAGTTTTCCAAGAGCTGTTTAATTTTCTCCAAGTTGCTCGCCTTCTCCTTCAGAATATTCTCAAGCGCAGCAAAGCGATTTTTCACGTCTTGAACTTGCGAATTCACGATATTAGCGTCTTCCGGGTGGAATTCCAAAAGAGAGCGTGCAAGCTGATCTAACTCGCCGAGAGAGCTCTGCTGCTGATCAAGCTTGCTTTCCATCTCTTTGAGAAGTTCTTCGTACTTCTGAGGACCTTTTCTATCGCAAGGAACATACTTCAAGATAGCTGTGTTCTTTTCAGCGGCAGAGAGCCAAGACAAAATGTTCTGTAGGCTTTCCCCATATTCATGCGCCACAGGCTCAATCTGCTCCAGCAGTGATTTGCGGTCAGAGGCATTCTTTTGCACTGTGTCCCACCTGCTTTGGATTCGCGCCATTTTCTGTTCCACCCTGTCGCGCTCTTTCCCGGGCTCTGCCGACTGAAGGACTTCATCCGCTGACTTTTTAATGGCAATTAGCATAGGCTCATGCTGTTGGACGTCTTCAGAGACAGGCTGAGGAAAATAATAATAATAAAACATTAAACTTAAACTACAGGGGACAACTGTTTAACAATAACGGTGCCTCATAAAGCAGAGGTATTTTTACACAGTTTACGACTATACGGGAGAAGCAGATCTTAGCAAGGACTATTAAAGGGAAGTATCACGGAATTTGGTCATGTATCAAAAGCTCCAAAACGTTTTGTTATCAACAGAAATCTAAAAAAGTGTTGCTCAAATTTTTTGTAAATTATCACCCCAGTGTACTAAGACAACTGATGAGTGTCTCTGGCCGCAGATGGACTGGGTTAAATGGACTGCAACTTGAAAACATTGGGCTAATTGTTTTCAAGTTCTCCCGTTTTCGTTCCCAAAATGCACTAGAGCAGGTCACGAGTTTTTCCTTTGAAGAATTCAGTTGATTTCTTTTTCTTGATGTTCCAGAATTATTTGGTAACTAACTGAAGGTGTTGTCGCACCATTTCCTCAATAAAAGGTCAAAAGCCCCATAATACTTCCCCTTTAAAATCCAGAAAGAAAATTGGGGATAAACACGCATTTTTCAGAGATAATTAAGCAACAGCAATTCCAAAAAGCTTAAAAATACAGAGCAATGTATGGCATTTTTTTCGAAATTGAAGCTTAATTATTTCTGGAGAAGCCGTGGTAACCCCAAGTTTTCTTTTTGGATTTCAATAAATAGCCCTTGCTAAGTTCTTCTTTTCCCGCAGTCAAAAAAGGGCAAAAATACCTTTTGATAAAGAGGCACACCATCTTTAAGAAAATTCAGAGTTCACAGAGGTACCGTCCTCAAAAGCGAACGTAAACTTTGAAACTATTTTAACATATAAATACTGGAAAAAACTCAAAACACATTTCTTAGATCTAAGTAAGTTTTGGGTATCCAAAGAAATTCAAAACTCTTCCGAACCATCTTGAGCTCTATGAATGGAAGTTAATTTTGGCCGGGGAAAAAATTCACCTAAAATCTCCAACTATAAAATGCAGTAATTTTTCCGAGCTTGATCCCGCACCATGATGTTGTCAAACAAGCGAGGTAGAAAAGGCTATAAATTCGAGTTTACCATTGAACACTGTTCTCAAAGCTTACCACGTGATCCTTCTTGAGTTCCCGGATGGAGTCTGTATCTGACGTCACAGCAGGCTGAGAGGACAGCCTGTCCTCCACAGTGTTCAACCAGATGATAAAATCATTGGACGCGGAGTTAAACTCCTTGGACTGCATCAGTGCAGTTTTTAGGGCATTCAGTCGCTCGCTGTTGACAGCTATCAACTCGTCTAGCACTTCTTTTGCCACTCGCACCCTGGCTTTTAACCTCTCTCCCTGCTCAGGTTCACAATCACAGTTAGCATCCAGCCAATTGGCTGCCTCCTGAGCCCTGTCGAGGGAGAACCGATCATCAACAAGACTCGACTGCAGCTTCTCTGCTTCCTGCAGCTGCTCCTGTATCTCCTCTGGCTCGGTGCTGATGGGTGCTTGATTGGACATCTCCTCCTTGACCTTGGGAATGACGCGTTCAACGTGTCCTGTGCTTGTAGTGTACACCACAATGTACTCAACAACTTTGTCCATGAGATCTTCTCTCTCGTGCAGCTTAGTTTCTAGTGCATTGAACTTAAGGTGGACCGCAGCAGCTTTTTCCTGCCATTCAGGTGAGCCTGTCTTCTCTGTGAGCTCCTTTCCGTATTTTTCAAGCTCTTTCAGGTCAGGTCTCCGGTTGTTCAGGAGAACGATGTATTTCTGAAATGAAATGAAATTCTGAAATGAAGGACCAATACTTATCATTATTAAAAATCGAATCATTGTATAATGCAATACCAGGGATTTGATTGGCTTAGCGCCCATGGCATACGAGCCATTATACCATAAAAATTCACACTAACAATGCAACTTTAATTTCAGTGTAATGTAAAATATTTTGAGTAAATCATTACCTTATTCATTTTATCCTTCATTCGTTTCGCCTTAAGCAGAAATTACCTTTAATTCTGCAAATTTTCGAAGAAAAAGGCAATTTCGAATCCCACAGAAAATAATACGTCCAATTTTCTAACCGTTGAATCACTGGCTATAACCAACTCTCCCACCTTAACTTTTGTGAGTAATCACACAACCGAACCTCTTAACAAAGGCTATTTAGTTGCCGCTGTGTGAAGGTTTTCTTTTTTAATGAGTAACAAAGTGGATAAACAGGCGAAAAGGCAAAAAAAAATGTCTTTTTTTTAGGTTAAATGGCTACCAGTAAAAGTTAACCATAAAAAATATTACCAATATGGATATTCTTTTTAACTGGTCAGCTCTGAACCCTGACCTCAAAAATACACCCACCTTAACCTCAGCAAGATCTTGCTTGGCCTTCTTCGGATGCAAAACCAACTCGTACTCAAAAGACACAACCTGCTCGATCTCAGTGAGCGTTTTCTCTGTCACGCGCAGGACAACTTGGTAGCGATAGATCTCTTCCTGGACATTTTCCAGCGTCTGCAGGCGGTCACTAACCTTAGCACACAACTCTTCCCAGCGTTTGTCTACAGAAGCCACCTCTTCCTCCAACACGGACAAGTCAGCTGTTACGTCCTTGCCGCTACACAGGTCTGTGTGGTGAGTAGAAGTGTCTTGGAATGTATCATGCTCAGGATTGTGTAGGAGAATCTCGTGCTGAAGAGTCTGTACACAACAACATGAATAAGTTAAATTATGTCAAAATTAGCGAGGTTTCTGGTGGATTTCATGAAAGCGCTCGAGTAAATGACGAAGTGATGCGCTCAAGAGTAAAGACCACCACGCTCATTTATCCATATTAACGCAGAGAGGTCGCTTTGATTTACTTTGCAGAGGAGCCAATCTGGCAGTGTAGAAAATAAAACGTCTTTCTTTTTTTTTAGGAAACAGAAAATCTGCTTTTATAAGGACAGAAAAAAAAGACAAGATAAGAACTTTATTTTACGTGGCACTCCACTTAGCTAAAAGCTACTTTACAGGAAGCCCACAAATAAACAGATAAAATTACAAAAACAAAAAGAAAACAAGAAAGGTTTGATAAATACAATTTACTTCATCATATTTAAGAAAAGATTTAAGATGTAAATTTCTTCAAGAAAATTAACGATAATAAAACAGCATAGTCGTCGAAACGTCATGCTATTTTATGTAAATTTCTACCGGCAAAATGTCTAAGCAGCATGTTCCCCAAAAGTTAACGAAACGTTAACGTTCAACTGGCAGTGTCCCACACTTTAACACCGCTATATACCTTTACGTACAAACTTGAGACGTTTACGCTAAGAACGTTGTGGAGCTATAATAAAATCGGCCAGCAAACCCACCTCCAATAGCTCAAGTTGTTGGGCGGCGCTCTCTTCATCTTCCGGGATCTTCTCGCAATCTTTTAACCGCTCCTCTGATTCAGAAAGCCAGGTAGTGAAAGGTTCCGAGCAGTCAAGATATTTGCTGGCAGAAGGTTCTACTTCTTGAAGTTTCTCGCTGCGCTCCTTGATCTTATCAGAGAGTTCGCTCCATCGTGTATCCAAGTCTTTGAGCCTTTGTTCTAATTTGTCCTTCTCTCGCCCCGGTTTCATGGTTTCTAGCAGATCTTCTCCTTTTTGCAGGACGTGTTCGTGGATTGGCTTGTGCTGATCAAAATCTTTTTCAAGTACCTACAGAGACAATAGCCATAAGGACATGACATTAAACCACAAATGAGCGCATTAGGTTTGTCATGAGACTACGTCTTCTGCGACGACTTTCCGATGCATTTTTTCTCTTGAAATGTGAACACGCCGCGCGTTTCAACTGTTCTAAAATCGTGCAAAAAAAGTCACATTAAAAATCGTCCTATATAAGCAGTAACAAAATGATCTCCATTAGAAATAGTGAAAAATAGTTGCGCTTCACTGTTTATTCCGACGTTTTCAAGCCAGTTACTCCTTTACAATCTTAAACAGAAAGCCTCAGTATAAAACGAGCCTGACTTGGGAAATCTTCCCTTCAGTCGTCAAACAACCATAACAGAGCAAACAATTGTCAAACAAGATCGGCGTTTTCTACGCCTATGTTTAATTTTCGATTGAAGCATATTTAATTCAGAGGACGCCCGAGTCAACTACGTGCTACGACCGAAATAAATTTCAAGCCGCAAACAAGTGAGATGAAGGAGCCCCATTATCAACGTGCAAATTCTCCTAACCGATCTCCATCTATTTCTTACGCTGCCTATTGAGAGAATTTGTTAACCATCAAGGCATTTCATCGATGGTCGAAATTACCTTTTTTATTTTTTCAAGGCATGTACGTTTGATGTAATGAATGAGGTGCAGGTCACTACTGAGGCTTTAAGGGTTGAGCGGTAGATAAGGAAATGCATGACCTTTTGTCCTAGCCAGAAACTGTTAAGTAGTAATAACGAGATGATCGCATTAAAAGGTAACTAACCTGCAGCTTGTCCTGTTGATCAACTATCACCTTGTGCCTGGCAGACAGGGGTCCCTGTATGTTCAGCAGATTCTCAGCAGCCGTCAGCCAGCTACTAAGTTCATCCACAGACTCCCTTAGCTCCTGACTCTGCAGCAGTGCAGTCTGTAGCTCGGACTGCCGCGCGTTTAGAGCAGAGACCAGCTCATTCAACGGTGTCTCAACTTTTTCGACCTGTTCATCAAGGTCCTTGTCGATGGATGGATCTTCACTGCTGAGTTCCTTGATTTTATCAGCTAAACTCTTGGCATTCTCCAGTGATGCTACGTTCTGTTGCACTTCCTCTCTCACATCCTGTAGGTGACAACAAAACCTTTGGTCAACGAATGATGTAAACAGTTATGCATGCACAACTCTATGTGTACTTTACTTTAATAGATACTGCTGTTATCGTAAATGTTCAATCTCTTAAAGATCTTGTTCCAGTCGGACCCCTTTTTGTGTCGATGCCTACCTAGGCCAGTTTTCTTGAAAGCGATTCATGCTAAAGTAAACTGAGAGATACCATTCTGTCGTTGAAAATTTCTCAGTTATTAGTTGTTAGTTGACTGTTCTTAAAGTCCAGGGCCGGGTTGTTCGAAAGCCGACTAACGCTAATCCCCGATTTAAAGTTAACCGAGGTTTGTATCTCGCTCGTTTAAAAGCTGACTTTGAGCTAAAGGTAAAGAAAAGTTAAGTCAAAACTGAAGAGCAACAATCTTTCGGAAAAATGTTTATTGATTAATAATTAAATTTGAATCAAAATTCACGTCAAGCCAGGATTAGGTTAATCGGGCTTTGAACAACTGGGCCCAGAACTTTTACCATATATGTTATTACAGCTGCGTTCTTTACTAATTGCAGACAAATCCGAAACTTTCGATTTGAATTGAAACGGACCATGAAATTTTCCACAGTTCTATCCGGAATTTTCGGGGTACCTCAAGAGCTAATCCTCTTTTTTCCGTTCGGAACGGTAAAAAAAGTCGGGAAATTCCATATCTTCCATATTTTCCGTTTCCAGTACCCTATTAGGGACAATCACGCGTCACCGTAGAATGAAAATCTCGGATGGACTGCTGTTTTAACAAACAGCTCACAATTTTTCAACAGTGATCTCAGGTCCGTTTTTCTTTCAAATGGTACACACCCTGGATCACTGAAACGCTGCTGGTAGGCTACCATTATGCAGCTTGATGTAAATTCAGCCTTGTAAATCTTGGGACAAAAGGACAACGCGCAAATTGCCAAGCAGCTATCATCGCTAAAAGAGAAAAAAGTAGAAAAAGAGGAAAATGAACCTGTAATTTGTCCAACTCCTTCCTAATCTCTTCCGGTTCACCGCCCGCAAGCTCCAATGCCTTGACATGTTCTGCTCCCTCGGGGAGCCATTTATCCACCTGTTCTATCAACTCCAGGAACTCTCCATACATCTGCAGGCTTTTCGCCACCTTGGATCGGCGCTTCCGGAGACTGGAACTGAGGTCACGCTGTCTGTGCTTGACTTTGGCCACTTCCGTTTGCACCTCGGTCCCAGGCTCCGATTGAATGTCCATGACCCGGAGTAGCTTTTGACTGGATTTCCTTATGAGACGAACTTGTTTATTGCTTTCCTCCATTTCTTTGATCATAGTCTGTTAGCGAAGGAAAAAAAAGGTGGC
Source organism: Pavona decussata (assembly GCF_977016875.1). Taxonomy (NCBI): domain Eukaryota; kingdom Metazoa; phylum Cnidaria; class Anthozoa; order Scleractinia; family Agariciidae; genus Pavona; species Pavona decussata. The sequence goes on along the minus strand of NW_028145665.1, from coordinate 1,092,963 downwards.
TTTAAAACAAGCACTTTATATCCCACTCAGTAAAAAAGAGTGCAAAGTTGCAAATAACAGTCGGCTATCCGACAATGTCCGACTAAAATTGGCTCGTGTCCGATGAAATCTCACTGTGGTCGGACGTTGTGTCTGGACAGATTTAGGTTGCGTTCGATTGACCTTAAGCGGAATAGCTGTTAGATTTCTCTTTTTAGGTAATTTGGGAAGACCTTTCTCCAAACTTTCACTGACACATGATAATTTAAGAGCTGTCTCATACTCCAGTAACTCCTAAAACCTCTTATGAGGGATTTCTTGTCATCGTCGTATGTATTCCTATTCCGGAATAGGGTCAATCGAACGCACCCTTAATACAACGACTAGCATTTTGCCGATAAATATAATAACCTAATTGAACTTTTGCACCATAATTAAAGAAAAATACTACTGGTCCGACTACATTTTTGTTTTCTCCGAGCAAAATGGTGACATGTTCGGACGTATGTCCTTTCAAGAATGAAAAATCATCTTCAGTCCTGAAGTATGTTACTCTTTTTCAATGTCGATAGGTGAAAATATTGTTCTACAAGACTTCTACATACTTTCCATGAGCTCAACATATCGAGTTCCATTGATCTTAGCAGAAAAAGATGCAAAAATTCAAAGTAGAGGACGCGACATCTGAACTACTGAGCTTCCTTGAGCTAACCCTTTACGCTTGAGTGTACAGATTCACTTACATCCACTTTGCCGAGCTCGTCTTCACCCTTGTTCAAGTCCACCGGCGCCTGGGCCTCAACAGAGCTTTCCACAGCAGAGAACACCTCCTGTACCGGCTCCAGCTGGGACTTGTATGCCTGCAGATGCTCCAAAGCGCTTCTCAGGTCCTGTTCACGCGCTCGAAGTTTGTCTAACACGCCCAACATTGGCGTTTGAACTTCACTCAGGCCTCTGTTTACTTCACTGGTGGCTTTAAGGTCGTCCTTCTTCTCAGAGCAAATGGTTGCAGCAGCTACTTCGGCGGTTGATAGTACGGCAAGCTGGGAATTTGCTTCCTGTTGAAGTTCCTGTTAACAGCAACAGTAATTGTATAAAATTCACTTCAAGAGTTCGGCTTGACAACCGGTTGAATTCTACAAGTTAATAAGTCAGGTACACTTGTGTCGTTTGGATTTCAACGTACAATTTTTAGGAAATGACAGCACATTTCATGTCGGAACAAGACATGCTTCGATCAGTTATTAGCTTAATTTATAGTTTACATTTAATTAAGGACGGTGCCTACTATTGTTACTGCGCATACGTTCTGCGCATCTCGAGAAACTCGGATTTCCTATGGGTGGTGCCTGCTAATACAGGAATATTTTTGCGCAGTTTAAAACTATACGGAGCTTTTGGTATCTTGAAAGAAAATTGGGGGTAACCATGCATTTTTCAGAGATAATTAAGCTTCAATTTAGGAGAAAATCCCATACATTGCTTTATATTTTGGCACTTTATAGAGATATTATTGCTTAATTATCTCTGAACAAAAGCGTGGCTACCCCCAATTTTCGTTTTGGATTCCAATAGGCCTTGCTAAGATCTGCTTTTCCCGCATAGTTATAAACCGCACAAAAATACTTCAGTATTAGTAGGCACTGTCTTTAAACATCTAGAATAATCTGAAAAATGTCGTACATCGTGTTCCGCTAATAGGCCATTTCCGAGTTGCTTTGAACCTCATTATGAAAGCGAGGCTAAGTGCAAAGATTTCATTACGAAAATTAGTTCATTCACATGCAAACAAAACTTATTTTCATATGAAAATGTTTTGCACTTAGCTTCGCTTTCATAATGAGGTTCACTGCAACTCGGAAATGGCCTATTATTTTTGCAATTTTACATCACGCGAGTGCCAAATTCCAGGGCAAGGAAAAAAGAACCTTGCATATTCCCTAAAGAAAAATCTGTTTTGAACAAACATTCTTTTGATATTGCTTCAATTAATTCTCTATTAGTTTAGGTATATTTTGTCACGTCTGTTAGCGCCTTTTGTTCTCTTTCATAATCATTGCTAGTTTCACTAAAGTCCCCTTGGTGATATAGAAGCTGTTCTAATATAAACAGGATGTTTAAAATGTAAATTTAGCAAATATTTGATCTTAGTCATCCGTCTCACCTTCACTTCTGCCAGCTGTTTGTTAATGACTTCTGCGTCGTTGTGAATAGGATCCAGGCTATCAATTCTTTCATGCACATTACCCAGGTAGTCTCTCAGCTCTCCTGTAGCTGTATCGAATGCTGTTATCTCGTTCACGATTCTTTCCAGTTTCTTCTCTTGCTCATTCGCCTCCTTACGCAGTGAACTACACCGCTGATCGAGCGCAGACACACGCTGTTTGATGGGCATGAGGTCGAGGTAATCCTTGTCTTCTTCTTTGACCTGATCGCTCACTGACATCAGCTGTGATTCTAAGCTGTTGATTTCTTCTTGAACTGCCTGTAATATAAATGAACAATAAAAATAGTCAGCACTGCATACCAGCTGCTATTTAGCAACATTTGACTATCAACCAGTAAACAAGTGAAAAAAGAAAAAACGCGTTCGCTTTGAATGCGCCCAAGGAGTTCTGAAAGATATTTTTGGAATAAGCGCGACCTTACGCACGCCCTGATAGGTGAAAAAACAAAAATGATATTTCACCAATCAACGCAACTCTGTCGGAACAAAGAAACCTATCTTGAATGCTATTTCGTAAAAGAAATATCAAACTTTTTGGACACAGAAGAACTAAGAAATTGTGGAAACATTGATCGCCATTGGATCGTTTTAATTCTCTCAGTTATGGAAACATAAAAATCGTTTTCTAATCCATAATATAAATAACAGAATGCTAATAACAGTGACGTTTGTTTTTTTGTTTGTTTGTTGTTGTTTTTTTCTCATGTAGTTATCTAGATATCATCTAGTGATAGACTGATTTAGTGGCAGAATCTACATCCGTGAAAGTACTAAATAGTGAAACACTGCTTCAAGACAAATTCATCAAGACAACTGCCGAACAAACTTACGAGAAGTCAAAGATCATCCGCTTTCCACCAAACTTTACCTTAACACTTTCCAGCTTTTTCTTGCCAACTTCCGCGTTAACTCCTTCAAATTCGCATTCCTCCAGCCGTCGTTCTACTCTGTGCAGCTCATTCTCAATAGGCAGAAGCAAGCTCCGGTATTTCTTCACCACATGTTCAGCATCCGACACTTGGCTTCGCCTTTCAAGGTAAAACTGATTTACCTTGCTCCACCTGTCAATCATGTCTTTGACGTCACTCTGTATCAGTGGCGCGCCTTCAGTAACAGACAGGTCTTGACAGCTTTCCAGCAGATCATCAGAGCTGTCCACCAGCGAGCGGTAGATTGGACGGTGGCCCTCGATATCCTCTTGTACACACTGCTGTAGGTACTGTTAATTGAAGCAAGAACTATTAGAGGGTTTCCTTTGAACCGCAGAAAGCAATAGCGAGCCCGCTTTCATTTCGGGGAAGAACAGTGGCCAAGAGATTTAGGTATTAAACCTTAGAACGATACGTCCATGACTCGCATTCATGGAGCAATTTTTAATAGGATAAGATGGGTCCTAACTGGGTATTATTTGTTCACCTCCTTCTAAAATTTATTTGCCCCTCCCTTCCCCCTTGTTCTTCTTTATGAATGGAAAACGAGACTGTGATACAGATAGCATTTTTTGCATTGATTGAAACCTCTGTGAGATACAATAGAAGAAAGGATGTACGAAAGAAAAACATAGCTTTTAAGTTTACTGCCTCCTTAAAAAGAGTTACAAAGGATTCATGTTATCTTAGGAGTGTTTCATCAACCACCAGTCTCTACTGTCGAACCCTTTTTACTGTACACCAGACTGGGGGCTTCCGGCACTGCCCATCCTGGCAGCATACAGGTCACAGGTCACATTTCAACCTTGACCTACTGTAGCACGCCACGAGTTTACCCGTAGCTCCGTGGTTTGAGCATCCAACCCATGTATTGTTATGCCAGACCCACCTTAACAAACGTCTGTTCCCTGGTCAACGAATGCTTTTCACAAACAATCGTTTGGCGGCAATCTGCAACCATTTGTTCAGTTTCTGCTAGCCACGGCAGGAAGTCACTTGTTGATTCTGAGTATTTCTGAGCCAGCGGTACGATTTCTTCAAGCTTTTCTTGTCTTTCTACGGTGCTGTAATACACTTCCGTCCAGCGGCTCTCAAGGTCATCCAGGTCTTTTTGAAGAGCTTCACGGTTGGGGCCGGGATCAGCCTTTTCTAAGACTTCACGGCCATGTTTGAGAAGCTCGTTGAAGACAACCTCTCTGAACGAGATGTCCAGGTGGAGACTCTGCAAACGACAAAAACAACATTAAAACAAGTCTTAGTTTAAATATTTTGAAAGTTAGAAAGTAGCAAGAGACTATCTAGGAAAGAACGAGTCTATTCCCTTTTGGTGCTAAAAAAAAACAGAAACAAAAACAAAATCGAGTCAAGGTTTTGCGCTGTCCTTCAACCTGTTCTGGGTCAAATATGGCATTCACAAAATATCATCAAAACAACCAGTTTTAGACTAGACATGTTTCTTAAAATATTGGCGACGTTTAATGATTTTGCGCAGTTCACACACACATGCAAACTTTAATCGTCTTAGAATAATACCACGACAAAGACTGGAGAGGAAAACATTTTCATGAAGTTGTAAGTAAGTGCTTTTGGCCAAAACACTCAAAATTACTAAACGCACCTCATGGTCTTCCTTCTGCTGAAGAGCTTCCTCGTAAATAGCACTGATGGGCGGTAGCTGGGCGATATTTCTTTCATACTCATTCAACTGATCTTGTGCTTCTCTCAGCGACAGTTGGAAATCTTGACTCTGAATGACAAAGTTCTGCAGACGAGCTTGTCGCTGCAGCACTTTTGAGTGAAGCTTTTCAAATGGCTCTTCTACGGTGCAAAACTTGTCCCTGACCTCTGCAACAAGAGCGGGGTCGTCCTTTTCTCTTTCGGCGAGGTAGTGCATGATTTCTTCAAGTACTTCAAGCTTTGTGCGATAACTTTGGAATTCTTCATTTAGATCCTACAAGACGACGATAAAAGTTACAACAAACTCTGCAACATTTCCGGTCAATTATTGGGAGAAAACAAAGAGTATTGAGTAGTCGTTTCCATTACTGAACGAGCGAACGATTAAAAGCAGTAAACCTCTACTATCTAAATCTAGAATCTAGAAGAGATTAGTCACTTTTGACCGGTTCATTAGCATCATCCAAAAATACAAATTAGTTCATCCAATGCTAAAAACTACTACTACTAAAACAAAAGTGAACACAATCATCGCTATAAATACAGTGGACGAAAATAAAAGATAATCCTTGAAGAACATTGTAAATCGCATCTCATGTTGCTAGAAGTGCCACACCGAAAAGCTTGCCGATTAAGCTACCAACCATGAATCCACAACAATTACCGTACGAGAAAGCCGACTCAAATTTTTTATCACCAAACTATAAACCTTAACCATTTTAAGGTAAAACCAAAATAATTTTATTGGTTGTTAATCAAAAAAAGAAGCATTACCAAATTAACTCAAAATCACACTCGTCCGACGAGCAAATATTTTCAGCACAGTATTGGAAAAACATCTTACATCACGATTTGTTTTTGTTTGGTTTTTTCTCAGCAATTAAACTCATTTCAACCAAAGTCAATTAAGATCACGCTTCTGTAAAGGCGCCAAGTACACGGTTTTTAATGGTCATGTGTGTCGTTAATTTTATTAAAAAAAAATTGTTTATCAGGGCATCTTCTAAAATAGAGTGCCCTTGCTTTCTCAACAAGACAAATACCAAAATGAGGAATTTTTTACAGACACCAAGGAAACAAATGGGAAAAGAAGTCGCATGAACTGTATTCCATTCGATATAGTGTCTGCGAACTTCCCACTACAATATTTGAAAGCACTTCAAGTCCTTATATATTGTAGTCAATAGACCAGTGCCCCGTATTATACTGACTTCAAACGTTTTATCGCGAGAATGTAGAAACCACGAAAAAAAATGTCCCAAATAGTTTGCTATAAATTTTCAAAGCTCAAACCGCAGGATATGGACACAAACACCAAGTGGCTATTTGGACGGAAATAACTCGTCTTCTATTTTTCAATCTACATTTACTTCCTTGTTTAATCCCTTGCGCCCCAATGTCAACGTGTATATTGTATTCACAGTTCTCTCTACGTTTTCTATTGTATTCGTTGGGAGAATTTGTCAAAAATGAAAACATTTCGTCTTTGGTGATTAGTTCCTTAATTCTCGTGACCTAAACATTTGATTAAGTAGTGATGTTGTCAGGATAGTTTAAACATTGGTCACTATTGGTTAAGTGTTCACAGTCGATTTTGTAGCCGCACAGTAAACCCGGTTTAAATACTCATAAACCACAGTACCTAACAGGTATTTCATATAAGATGGTGGGTGAATCCTACATTGAAACCACGCAATAAAAAAATACTCAAGTAATTTCCTGTTGTTTAGGTAATTTATGCTGAAAGCACTAAGTCTGTGGATAAAATCCTAAAGAATAATTATTCAGTTGAAAGCTATTGAGTCGTTCTTTCCTTTGGAGCTGATTGTTACTCTGTACAGAGTACTAAACAGTCCTGACTTTTACAGCAGTAGATGAAATCTTTGAGCTACTGTTGGGGCGCAAATTGTTGAACTTTCCTTACCTTAGTGTTGGCCAGTTGTGATTTCGCCTTCTCGCTGTCCTCGCTGACTGGTGATAGCCGACTGATCTTTTCAGACATTTGCTCGAGCCAAACCTCCACTTCATGATGGATCTCCATAAACATAATCACCTTTTCAACGTGCTTTGTTAATCGAACCTATTAAACATTTGTAAATACTTAGTAGCCGACATTGACGTCAAAGTAATGATTGCCATCAATTGTTGGTAAACGACGTTAAAACATTAATGAAAAGTTTTAAGCTGACATAAACATTCCAACGTCATTGCTAACATCCATGGTCTGAAAATGAATCTCGAGGCCGGTCGAGACGTCTGCGTTGCTCACACAAAAAAAGAAGTTATATTTTTAACAACTTTCGATTCAATATAACAATGCAATACCAGCTTTGTGTCACTTACTCCCTAAAAAAACACAATCTCGTCAAAGTCTCTCGTACAGCCTATTTTACAACAGAAACTAAGCGATTTCTTTTAAAATCGCGAAGTATTCTACGTTTTAGTTTCTACCCCAGTTGAATCCTAAACGATTACGACAACGAATAAGCTTAAGGAACACTACTACCCTCTAACCTTAAGCGCCAAGGAATTTTTTTCCCGCTCTCTTGATTTCTTAAGTTCCTTCTTGTTATAAAATGGACTCTTAAAAAGGCCTCATGAACACACGCGATAACAAAAAAAATGTTTGCATCAGAACACTGTCTTCGAAAACGCTAACCAAAGTGAAAACTACCGACAGTCTTGTTAAGGGGTAAGTAGTCTGGCGCGACAAATTGTTGTCTTTTCCAAACACCACATAAAGACCTCTTTGTTGTTTCCACCGTCAACAGAAAAGGCGACAAAAAGTAGTTTTTCAAATCAAGACACGTAACTATGCTTGTGGATGGCGCCTGAGAAAGCGAGCGAAAAAACGAAGCGTTACGTGTTCATTGTAGAATTGCCTATGTCACTAATCCGCCGTCTCATTCGAATAAAAGGAAACCAAAAGATTGCTGTACTCAAGCCGACAGTTCCTCACCTTCTGTCGCTTCAGCTTATTAACATTCAAGTCATATTTCTGAGACACGGTGGCCACTTCCTCAGCCAAGTCTGCAGCCTGTTCAACTCGAGGAGGGCCCGACATTTCTACCACCTCAAGGTCAGCTTTCTGTTCTTCAAGAGTGCCGATTAGTTCCTGTAATTCACGGAAAGGTTCTGAGTTATCTCGGTGATAGTCAATACCGCTTTCACAATTTCCCTTTTAAAGTAACATAACTAAATTCTGGTTCTTTTGGTAAGAGCACTTTAACGTCTGTAAAATAAATAATTATTTTGAAAGTTACGTCTTGGACATGGTGTAGATTAGTCCAAATTTACGGTAATGGTTTCCACTCGCTTTTCCAACGCTAAGAAAAGGAACAAAATTTATGTACACATACACAGACAGCTGTGTTACACAACAGAACCTTACACACTCGGAAGAACTCGAACCTTCTATAAAACCCAAGGGATTTAGAGGCATCCGTAAAATAAACTTTACTATGCTACCAAACTCAACATTCTAAACGCCATTTACAATCAAATTTCATCGAGCAAATCACGTAAGACAAACTACAGATACTGCTTTGCTCCATCGACTTACCACGTTACCAAATATAAAACTTCCACATACCTCAACTCTGCTTAATTCTTCTTTGCCTTTCTCCGCATCCAACCCGATCGCGGGCTCAGACTCCAGATAGCTCTCAACCTCAACAAACGTCTGCTGTGCGGGCTCCAAAGCCTTCTGGTATAGCCCCATGCTCTGTTCTGCCACTCGGTTCTGCTTCTCCATATCAAAGTTTACTCTGCACAGCCGATCATAGCGTACATTGACATCTTGGACTTCATCTAAGATGTGCGAGGTGTCTACGCTGAGAGAGTTCTCCTGGCAGAAGTCAATCAAGGCTTTTGAAGCCATGTTGACTAGTTGATGAACTCCTCTGTGACCTTCCACTCCTTCTACGAACGCCTAAAATACAGTTGTGGAAAAGAAATGAGAAATAATGATACCAAGAATTTATCTGCAGTCAACTGCCCAAAACTCTAAAACAAGACCGTCACTACTTGTATGTACTTGTTCAAGCACAAACACGCATGCGAGCTGGCTCATATTTATCACCGTTTGCCCAACCAAAACGAGTTGGTCTCACTTGAGGCTGCCCCAAAGCGGTTCCTTCAAAATCTGCGTCTCAGTAACATGCGTCCGTTTGATGATGCACCAAAGGTATTCTGTGTATTGGGGATAGACCTTTTTCATAAATGGCGGCCGATAAATAATTCTTTTGTTTTCATGAAAATTAGCCTTCCTAGCCTCGTTAGCATGTCCAAAATTCAATAGTATTAGGTTAATGAGGTTAGTAGGGCTAATTAAAATATATTGAAAAGAACAATAAATTGGCCGCCATTTATGAAAAAGGCCTATAGCTTGTGAAGAATAACGAATCCTAATGCCAGGACTTAAGACACTTGTATACACACATCCACCCTAAACCTTTTAAAACATCCAGCCTTCCGCCCCAGTACTCCTCTCGAGTCACTACTTTAGTAAAAAGAAAGCGAACTCCACCAATCATATTGCATGTGTATAGCAAGAAAAAATAGTTTCAAATATTGCCCACATAGACTGAATAACTTTATTATTAGACGTGCTGCTTTTCAGACATGATGCGATATCAGCTTCATTAACTCCATATCTTAACCAAGCTGTTTACAAGTAAATCCGCCATGTTTAACAACACAACACAACGTCCGCGTATTACCTGGGACTCAGTTTTGTGCTGAGCAGCGCTCTGTTCGTCACGTGGCACTTTTTTCAGCGACTCCATTTTTTCCTCAGCGCCATCCAAATAAGGCAAGAACGCATGCAAGGCATCGTGGTACTGCTCTGCTAGGGGCTGGATCGAGTCCAGAGTGTCTTTTCGCTCGGTGCTTTTCTCGGTGACGGTAGAAACGCGCCGGATAATGTCTGCTAACTTAAACTTCAGCACATCACGATCAGGCCCGTAAGGCATGGATTCAAGCATTTTGTGACCTTCGCTTTCAACTTGTTGAATCACTGGTTGTTGGCTTGCTACCTCTTTACACAAAACCTGCCAAAAATAAGCACTCTGTCAACAATTTTATTCATAAAAGACGCCCTCAATGATTTTAAACACTCCTGTTGGAAATCTCCGATCCCGCATCCCATCAGCAGCCAGACCTCAGAAGTGAAATGTGGTTCTAATATCAATTCCTAGCACACACCCTGTAGGCTTTCTCAAAATCCTAGCGTTGAACTTGTAACAAATCAAATCGAATCACACATCAGTTCATAGCTAACGAAAAGGATAACTATGATTAAATAGAAACGGCCAAACAAACAGCGTGGAGGTAATTATACTACATGTGACAATCAATCGCAACTGACCTCTTGGTCATTTTTCTGTCTGTTAACTTTGACAGGTTCCAATGCAATGGGATCTTGCCGGCTTAGCGTCCGCTCCATCTCCATCAGCCAGCGTAGGAAGTCAGAAAGTGAAGTGTCTAGCGACTGGGTCTGCACAAGTTTCATCTGAAGCTGTCCTTCCCGCTCCACCACAGCAGCAAACAGGATCTCAAACGCCTGCTGCAACGGATCCAGCCGAGTGGCTACCAGCTCCTCCCCACATCCTTCAACCAACCTGCGACCGCAGTCTTCGGCGGACAGCAGCAGCGGCTTGTTTTTCTCCAGTACTGCATGTAAGTCCTGCAACGACATTTTATTTACGATAAGCTTGGTCCTATTGAAATGCTCATTAATAGATGAAGATAACAGCTCGGCAACACGAGTGCTCGACGATGAAAATTTACATAGGAAGAGTTGAAAAGAAACAGCATAAGCATTTAATTGTCCAGTCCAATTATACCATCAAGATTTGAAACTCGAGAAATCAGCTCATAACTGGTGCTTAGACTAAACCACTTAATATAACTAGTGTACCACATTTCGCCTTCTGCACGCCTATGCTAAGGACATATACTTCATTTCCACGACTTCACCTCTACGGGTTTATTGTGAATTCACAAAATGACCAGCTCCCAGTTGGCTTGATAGCTCAGTTGGTAAAGCACTACACCGGTATCGCAGAGGTCATGGGTTTGAATCCCGTTCAAGACTTCCCATTCAAAATTTGTTTTTCGCATCTGCTAAAGTTGCGTAAATAACTGCGAAGGCCACTCATTGCCTCCGCAGTTCAAAATATACGAATTTCATATAATTCACTTCCATATGCTTAGCGCATTCGTCATTTCTACTCTCTATAAAAAACCGATAAATAAGTGACTTACTTCTGCTTCTGTTAGCTGTTTCTTGATTTCAACAGGCTCCGAGGCAACTGGCTCAAACTGTTGAACAGCACTCGTTACTGAAGGCAGCCATGATTCAAATTCAAATACAGCATCCTGGAACTCTTCTGCGTTTGCGATCATCTGGAATCCAGAAAGCCAGTGAGTAAGCAGAGAGGTTTATCACTGTTATTCATGACTCGAAATACTCTACAAAGTTTCCAGACCTAACCAACCACGAAGAAAGCAACGCCAACAAAAAACGTCACTTGAAATACGAGTCTACGTTTCTTGAAATCCTTCGCAATTATTTCACGTCGTTCAACTTGGAGAATGTCGGTAGCCGAACTATCCTGGAACTCAAAAGGCAGGAATGGCGTTTAAGTTAAGATAGAGAACGAAAAATTCACCGTCGTGTGCTCCTTCTCTGTAAGACTTTGGATTTGGTCATTTCACGTTGCCGTTTCCCGCAAGCCGATGGAATTACCGTGTCTAAATAAAGTTACCAAATTATATCGTATCGTGGGACGGAACAGAACGTTCCAAAGTGTAAAACGCACGTGCCGAGTTCTCCTTATAGTTGAAAACTATTCTTTTCAGACGTTCTCGATGCCGTCGCCGTCGTCAATGCTTAAGGTTCCTATTAACCTTTGAGGAGGGAGGGAGAAGGCCACACACTAAAGTAACTTCCCTTTTACTCGCATCCAAGTACGGTAAAATTGAGCAGCACCGTCTGCCAGTGACAGCTCTCGACCCGTTTCTTTGAAGTCCCGATACTTACTGGGCCTGTAAACTAAAATTCATTTTGTGTACAAGCGTCCTCAAAAGAAATTGACTATTCATTGATTTTGAAAGCTAAATTTTAATTAAAACCTAATAATTGTAAGAACCATTTTGGGCAAATTGGATTAAAAAATTACGACAAACTATCAAAAAACAGATTTGACAAAACTACTAATCTGACCAGTGAGTTATCTGGGCTTTCGAGGAAAAGGCCCTCGGCGTGTGTTGCTCAAAATTCCCAAACACATGTCGGCTTCGAAAAACTATTTTACGAGAAAAATGTTAATTTCCGGAAAAAAAAAAAATTGAAAGCAAAAACGTTAAAAAATTTTACATGATTGAGAAACACATCGGGCTAGTTTACACGAAAAACTACAACCATCACATGTGATGGGCTTGAAAAATAATTCTAGGGACCAGGGTTTCGAGAAACGCACCACTGGTCATTCAAATGACGTCTTTAAGAAAGTTACAGAAGCTAAAGAAACAGCTAAGAGACAGACACACTCCTACCGCGTCAAGTTTGATCTGCTCTTGCTCCAGTCGATCAAGTACTTCTTTGTACGTGGCATTAAGTTTGGCGAGCTGATCCTGTATCGGCGCTGAGTTCACCAGCTGATGATCTACGTCATGTACTAACGTGTCTCCTGTCCTGTTCAGATCCATCAGCTCCTCCTTTGCATTCTCCAGAACAGACAGCAGCGTCTGAAAAAATAACATGGGCATGAATCATCACTAAATCTTGGGCGCAAATGTGGAGCTGAAAAGGCTTTTGAAGTTTACGCTTTCTTTCCTGCTGTTCAAATGCAATTACAATCTTTGCCTTCTTTCAACTCTCCCTAAAGAGTTCCACTCCAAAATTTAAGTCATGCCCAACATGTCTGAGAGAATGGGCTTTCACAAACTTTTACAAACACCAATTATTCCATTGCGGTCACGCAAGCGCCCTCCCCCCCCCCCTCCCCCCCCGTCCGGCTTCTGGCTCTAATAATTGACTGAGTTCTCACGCAGGGGTTTCACTAAATAAGACTGAGAGTTGCGTGTTTAATACTGGTTGGACGAGAACGAAGCTACAATTTCCGATTACGTTTTACGAAGGTATCGGTCGTTCCTCCGACAGAAAAAAACTTAATGTATTGAAACCAATTGTTTCCGAAGGGCAAAAATCTTCTTTCACAATTCACACGCACCTTCAAAGTGTCTCTGTTGGCTTTCGCTTTGTTCACATCTGTCCCTGGTGCAATCTGGGCAGCCACAGTGGCTTCTGTGCGCTTCAACAAGTCCGTAAGCTTTTTCACGGCTTCTTCGTACAGTCGCATTTGCTTTTGAGTGCTGTCAATCACCTCTTTCTTGTGATTCACAACAGCTGACATGACCTGCCAGCGATTGGTCACTTCTTGATTGAGCATTTTGAGGGGTTCCAAGCCATCTGTGATGTTTGATGCACTGCAAGCGTTGTTGAGAGCTGTTGCTGCTGACATGAAATACTCGAACACTGGTGCGTGGTTAGCAATGTCTTCATGGAGAGCCTATGCAAGACAGAACAACAAACGAAATGTTTAAGTTTACATTTTTGTCACCCATATTATTTCTAGAATTACTGCAAAAGCAACGCCAATAAATGACGTATCTATGATTTATGAAGCTTCCGAAGAAACTACAGGCATAATAAGTTAGATATATCTCAGAAATGTTAATGGCGAGGAGTCTTCGCTCGAAGAAACTCTTTCAAATCTCTGGCTTCTTTTTGAAACAAACAGGTTGACTAGCGCCTATTTTCTTTCCTTGGTTCCGAATAATAAGCCCATAATCCTCGCGAAAACTGTCGTGAAAGCTTGGAAGATGTGGCCTGAAACAGCGGTTATTAGAGCGGGTTTCAATTGAGTGCTCTGTGATTGGTCTGCAAAACTCCCGCCACTTTCAAAACTACTACCAATTGTGCCTTGCTCGGACGCCTTTTTCGCGTTTGGTAACAGTTATGTATTTCCTTCGAATTTTGATTGGTTCGTTGCGCTGTTTGTGTCCGCTGTGATTGGTCAGAGTAATTACCTTGATTTTGGTTTACCGACACTTAACTAAAAACTGCTCTAAAATAGCTCGTGATTCTATACCATTTCTTGGCAAAGAAATGCAGAAAGTTTTCTATTTTTTTTTTTTTTATGACCTATCGAATCACTGCGGTCTTTGTGTTTACCTTGTTCAAGCTTCATCCGTTACTAAACATGTCTATATAAACAAATTTTCCCCGATATTTCAAAAACCCTTAATAATTCATAAGCCCATTGACCTATCAAATGGTCGATAAAACATCACGTGTAGTGGTTTTAAGACCCGTTAAAACCTCCTCCCTTTTTTAGTATGCGGTGTTTAATGTTTTTCTCGTATGCTAATTTCCAACGTTCACAAAAACATTATTATTATGAGTTCTCTTTCTCACGCTTTTCAGGAATGTTTCTGAAGCCGTTCAAAAAACGTGTTTTATCGGGTCTAAAGTCACTCGGCTGCCCCTCGTGGTTTTCAATCCCGATAAAACACTGCTACTCGTGTTTTAAACATAACATGCACTCCTGTCCATCAACATGGATACTCACTGTTAGAGTCTTGTGCTGAACGCCTAAGTTGACTGTGTCACAAGGGACTGGGGCCAAGTTAATGACCTTCTGTTCAGTGTCTCTGAGCCACACGCTCAACACGCGGAACGCGTCATCATAGTTCTGCGCTAAAGGAAACACGCGCTCGATAACAACATGTCTGTTGTCGCTTCTGTGCCGGACGCCCTCCCACAAGGTGCGTGTTGCCAGAACACGGTTCTCAAAGACTTCCTTCTCCGGGGCGGGTTCACTTTCAGCAACTATGCGTGCGGCTGCTGGGAAAAGGTATTCGGATATCGGGCGCAAACGACCAACCTCGCGGACAACGATCTAAACAGAATAGAATTGAAATAAAATCAGCTGTAATGAATCATACTACTTCATCAAGGAAGTTCAAAGGTAATACAGATAAACCAACAGTGAGACATGTTATTCTTTTACGTAGGTTATAACAAGAAACGTTTGAAAAGATATATCATGTCCTAATTCAAACAATTAATATATATAAAATGCAGCCATCGCGTGTGAGAAACAGAGATTTATTATCGACTATTGAACGTTAAAACATGTCTGCTTTACGTTTTTTTGTTTTTTTGTTGTTGTTGTTGTTGTTGTTGTTGTTTTGTGTATGTGTGTTGTGTTTTTTGCTGTTGTTGTTGTTGTTTTGTTTTTGTTTGCGACGGTTCCTAAAACTCACGTTGCGTGCTTCACCCATCTCAGTGTAAACGTGCTATTTTTCAACCAAAAGGGATAAAAACAGAATGGAACGTGACTTGGAATACACAGAATTTCCAAACTTCACGCGATGACATGTTTTTAATGCTTTGACTAACGAGGTCTGGTTACTCTCTTGTTAGCTTTCAAGGATATGACACCAAACCGCTCACAAAAATATTAAATACTTATATTTATCAAATTACTGAGCAACCGAACTAACTGATTGGTAAACCAACATGAATTTGAGTGATTAAAAAATGTTACAACATTAGCTAACCTCGTGAGAAACTCTCTGATCTTTGATGACAATAAACTCGGCTGAAACTGGTTTAGCACGCGTCAGCGACTTGTCTAGTTTCACCACTCTTTTACCGAAGTCCTCAAAGGTGTCAAACACTCGCTGTTTTTCTGTCAAAGCAGTTTCCAATCTTCGACGACGGTCGTTAAGCTTGACTGTCACTTCGTTTATCGTCGACTTTGCTCGGTTGACGTTCGAGTGAACTTCGCTGATGACTTCGGGATTGCCGCCATTTTCCTTGATGATCCATTCACCAGTTTCTTCCATTGTGTCGATCTTTCGTCTATGAATTACAACTTCCTCCTCAAGATTCTTAAAAAACAAAATCAAACACGTTTTATGTTAGCGCCTCTATATTTTAACCTGTTCCAGGCGTAATGGGAATATATGGTGGCACACGAATCGAAATCTTCCGAACGTTTTTCTATTCATGCTACCAGAATACAAGAATTCATTTTCGTTTTCTACATTTTGCCTTACGTCCACAAGTAAAGGAAAACAGGGATTGGAAACATGTTCAAAAGTCAAGAAAAAACGATTTGTCATCAATGAGCAGTAAAAAGAACTATTAAGTGAAATTTTTTTGTTTGCTTGTTTGTTTGTTTTTTTCAGCAACTTTCCTTTTTTTAAGTTGGGATTATTGAACCCTTTTCTTAAGTGTGGCGGCTACAAAATTCAGAACGGGCACGCCTACAATTTAAGTGCCGGTTTGTTTTTTTAAGCCGCTGAAGTTTTCAATTTGGCGGTCGTCATTTTAGAGACAGATCCACTGGGCAATGGCGGATACATGCTTGTACATACTACGAGGCATACGTAACCAAAGATTGATTTAATACGTTTCAAATACACACCTGTACGTGTTGCAGTTGGTCCTGGATGTTCTCCAAGTCTGTAACAATGATCTCAACAGACACATAACTCATGATAGCCATCACCTTCACTTCAATCTCCGTCCCAGCTCCCTGGAACACCTCCACGGTCCGAATGTACTTCTCAAGCTTGACCTTCCTCTCTTTCAAACGCACCTGCCGGACGACACTACGCCGTTAAACCACTGAAAGGATTAGCACTTACAAAGGGGTTATGTGCGTGGAGAAATCACAGCACCATTAATTATCCCCTCGCTATGAGAGGCTTTTCAGGCATAATGAAACAAACCGGGCACATACAAGTATTTGAAATAGAATATAACTTAGTTAACATACCGCAACTGGCGGGAGGAAGACAAGCTAGCTACTTACAACCGTCAACGTGGCGAAATCAGCGACCTAACCGTTCGGTCACGCTGCCTCCGATCCATTCAAAAGCTGAAAAAAAGAGTTGCGTTCTAACCTGCATGACCTGGTTGTCTTTAATGATGGTGATGATATACTCGTTGTTTGTGACCTGCTTGGACAATCGCAACAGCTTGATTTCCGTCTTTTCTAACACGTCAATTATTTTCTGTTTGCAAGGAAAAATGAAAATGTTTAATCCATGGTTCAAAATTCTTTGTTAACGTAACAGCAGGATTGTTACCGTGCAAAATGTTCGCGTTTACATACGTTGACTTTGATGAGTTCCTCCTTTGCCTGTCCAATGTTGAAGCCGACCTTGGGCTCCGTGGCCAGAATGCTTTCCGCTTCTGACATCACCTGCTGCATCGGCTGCATGACTTCTTGTACCTGGAAAAAATCAACGAAAATAGAAATGCTAAGAAAACGCAACCAAGCAGAGGATGTAGTGTGTAGTTGAAGAAGGTTTCCTTGTATCAAATGTTGCTCGCCTTGGTTATGCGTTTACCAGTTTGCCTCTGCACTTTGCGCAAGAAAGAGGAATCACGTGATCTTCGAGTGCCAAGCGGCGAAGCGCCTCCTTTGTATTCTACCTTGCTTCGAAAACACCTATAGTTGCTTGGTTGTTTTTTACTTTTCTACGGGTTCATTGATGGCTGTGCTTGCAATGGAAAAATGATGGTCTGCCCACATGATTTGGCCTGGTGAGCATTATATAATAGTCAAAATCAATTATTTTACCCGGCTTATGAAAGCCACCAGCCCTCTTTCACAAACTCTTAATCAAAGTACTGTGACCAATCTGAATCCACATTCTTAGCTGCAAAGAATATTTAGAACCAATGTATGTCGAAAAAAGTAAGGGCGAATCTCTTCTGCGTGATATGAACTAGGGGTTTGGTAACGGGGAGCTAACCAGAACATCCTATAGCCCATCATACCCAACGACTGTCTATACAGTATCCGCTGATATAAGACTCTAAACTTGTAGTTAATTTTTATTACACAGCTGTTTTACATACCAGCGCTAACGTCTTGTTGGAATTCTTCAGTTCCTTCTCTTTACCAAGCACTTTAGCAGTGAACGCTTCCCAGCGTCTCTTAACTTCCTCAGTTCCACTGCTCACCATGACAATATCATTGTTGATTGACAGCTCGTGACACACACCAATCAAAGACTCTGATGATGAAAGGAAATTCTGGTACACAGGTTTGTGGTTTTCCAACGCCTCGACCAAAGCCTGTCAATCAAACAGCAAGTCAATCATTTTAATCAATCAATCATAGTATTTTGAACTTGCTAATCCCAAACCTCAAGTCGTATGATTTTGTTGCAACTTACAATTTCGGGGATGAAATCCTTCAACAACCACAACACGCACTAACCAAAGGGATAGCTCCTTCCCATTTCTGCATGTAACGCGCGCTTCAATATCTAGTTAAAGATTGCTGACGAAGTATGTGAACTGCGCGAAATCGGTATTTCAAAAAATAAAACCAAACATTACCTTTAAATTAACAGATCTAAAAACTCTTGATTTTGAATAAACTTTTTTTTCCCGATGAATGTCCATTTCAAATGTTTATTACGTTGTTGTAAGATATAGCTCAAAAGTCCGTGTGGTAATACTTTTTAAATGAAAGCTTTTGAATGGTACTTTCCTGTTGAAGTGTTTATTGCATTGTTAGAGATAACTATTTTTAGAGTGTGAAGTGTCACCATTTAACTTAAAACTAATCAACTGCACTGTACCGTGGTACTGTTCTGAGGATCAAATGCTTAGGTATGACCACTGAACTACAAGCCGTTTAAACTATAATTTCCGTCGGTGCCGTTGTTACTTTGTCCATCGGTGGTCTTACATGCCGACACTATGGGTCGGTTATTAAAAGACAGTTTAGACGATGTTTAACAAAACCACGTTCTTACTAAGTCATTTTCAATTTTGCCAACAGTCATGCCTAAACATTGTCTCCTGCTGACAGTAACAAGAAGGCTTGCATCCCAGACGAGAAAACTATTTATCTACGCAAAATAAACCACTTATCAACAAATTTGGAGGCCCGCTCATTGTATTAAGCTGCGGCCTAAGTTAGACTCTGTTTAAATAACTGGCCCTATACGTTCTACTCTTTACTTCTTGTCCCACCTCCAAAACAAAACCATCACATTTGAATTTGCACGCGGCAGTTCTGTACCTTAAGCTGTTCTTGTTTATCTGCCATGACCGTGATGTCAGTCACGTCACTGAGCTCCGATAATAACTGGTCAAACTTGCTCTCACTCTCGTTTAACCACGTGACCACCTGCTCGTGTACTTCCATGTAACCAGCTACACTAGGCACCAGTCTACCAAGGTTCTTCTGTCGTTCCTCGATTTGCGCTTTGAGGTTTTTCCAGCGGTTTTCCACATCCAGTAGTCTTACCTGCAGCTGATGTTTGTCAGGCGCCGAGTCTATGCGTGTTAGCATGTCAATTCCTCGCTGGTGAATGTCTTCATACATTGGAGCATGGAGATGAACGTCCTCTTTTATTACCTGAGAATGAAATGGTCGTTTCCATAACTTTGCATTCATTAAATGACGCATATACCTTTTAACCTATTGCGTGCCAAAAATCACGTACAATTCCGAAAATTGAAGATCTATCAAGGCCGAAACTGTATGTTTTCATCAATTTTCTACCAAAATTGCGCTATCACAAAAACAAAACAACATTAAAATCACTTTGAAAAAAAGCACACAACTCGAGCCTGCAAGCAAGCTCTCTATTTGGTCAGCCGCGAGAGGATGTAGCGAGAGCGGTGGGCGAAGAAGAGAGCTTGCTCGCAGGCTAACTACTCTTGTTACAGTAGGTATTGTTTTCTTCCATTAATACTGAATATTACTGACCTTGAGCCCAGCCCCTTGTTTCTTTATGACTCTCGGTTTGATTGACAGCACGCCAAGCGCCTGGAACTGCCTCTCTGCATCATACAACCATCTTTCAAAGTCGTCCAGAGCTTCATTGAACCCCTGGCAGCGGTACAGTGCAGTTTGCACATGCGTGATGCGGTCCTTGAGTTTGTCGTCAATGCTGCAGTACAGATCTGTCACATTCTGGACTTTGGACTTGGTTGAGTCGACGAACTTCTCGTTATCTTTGTTGTCCTGCATTAGTGCCAGTCCACTGGACTGAAGGGAACCTAGTTTAGGTCTTCGTTGTGCTAGAGCAAGTTTGGAAGCCTAAGGAGAAAGGAATTGTTACAAATTCTATACAGACAAGAAAAAAATGTCACCTAAAAGGTAAGCGTAGAAACAAAATTTGCTTCTTCTAACTCATTGTGAAAACATATTTACACTGATTAACTTACAAGGAGACCTTGGCAAAAGATTTGCGCAAAGATAAATTAAAAAAGACCTACCAAACATCTTTTACACCAAAAATGCCATCAACCCCATCCCCCACCTTACTCAACACCAATAAAACAAGGAGGCTTTGTTTCCTACCTCACCTAAATTATAACCATAACAGATTACATCACTCAATTAAAACACAACTCATCTAAGACACGGGGGCTCTTCTATCTACCCCACTGAATTAAAACCCTGCAGCTCTATCACCTTTACTGCTATAACCTATCCTATCCTACCCCACTACAACACAGAGGATCTAACTGTCCGTACCAGCAAACCATTGTAACCGAACTCAACCCAACCCACTAAAATGCAAACTACAACTACCTACTCCTCCTTACCCTCCTAAGAAGTTGGCTCTACCACCTAACTACTACAACCTACCCCTAACCTACCCCACTCAAACACAGAGTGTAACTAACCCTACTCCGACAAAACACATGGCTCTATCACCTAACTTTTATAAAGAAGCACTTTCACCTGAAGCATAAAGGACCTAACCCTACCCCCACCTCACCAATACACAAATACCCCGGCCCACTAAAATACTGACTCTTGAACCTGCTGTAACCTATCCCCACTCCACTCCAATTCATTATAATTGGTTAGCCCAAATACAAATAGAGGGGAAAAAGCGTGACCTAACGTCATCTGACGTGATTAAGCGTGACCTATTCCTTGTACCTGAAGCTCAGCAAGTTGTCGTTTTAGCGTGTCACTATTATTTCCAGGTGTCTCCTCCAAGATGGCGGCGTCCACACCAGTCAAATCAAGCTCAAACTCCTGTAGCGCAGTTGTGAACTGATCCGAGGAGTTGACAAGAGCCTCGATCAATTGCTCGCGGTTGCGCAGTTCCAGTAGAATGCGTTCGTAACGCTCATTGGTTGTTTGCTGATCGTGGCGTGCTTCGCTTGACATCCCATTGTACTTGTCGAGCCTGTCAGCCAGCTCGTCACCAAGCTCGTTCATCCGTTTGACGTCGTGAGCACGTTTCTCGACAGCTTTCAAGACACCCTGGAGAAAGCCAAGCAACTTTTGTTAACAACCCAATAACGAATAAGTGAATGATCATCGCAGTTATAAGTTGCGTATATAACTGTAATGATCATTCACTTATTCATTATTTCCTCCGCAGTTCAAATGTATGAATTTTCATATATTCACTTTCATCTAATCACCTATCGGGTATATTACGAATTCACAATATGAGCAGCTCCCAGTTGGCTTAATAGCTCAGTTAGTAGAGCACTGCACCGGTATCGCAGAGGTCATGGGTTCGAATCCCGTTCAAGCCGGAATTTTTTTCAAAAATTTTTTTTCAGGCTTTTTTTTTTTCACAACTGCTTAAGTTGCGTATATAACTGCGACGATGGTTCACTTATTCATTCTTCCGCAGTTCAAATGTATGAATTTTCATATATTCACATTCATAACGCAGTAAATTAAGTAAACAAAGCTCACAGAAACAAACCACAACAACAACAAACAAACTTTGAAGGATCTTCTGAAACACGGAAAGGAACGTCGTTCGATAAAGTTTTGTGTTTACACTGCATTTGTTTTACAACTACAGGTGCATCATTCAAACCTTGATATTCTGCAGCTCTTGCTTTGCGATCTCCACATCTGGAGAGACACCCACGTTCGATCCAAGCTCCGTCTCTGCTAACGTAACAACGTCCTTCACGTTCTGAGAGTTGTCGTGGTACTTTTGAGCCAGCGGTAACACGTCCCCGAGCTGCGCATGTCTTTCGTTTGTTTTTCTCTTAAGTTCTTCCCATCTTATCTTGACGTCATCCAGTTTAGCGCTTATCTCGTCCCTCTCAGGCCCAGGCCCCGAGGATTGCAAGAAATCAGTGGTTTTGTGTACAACATTGTTGTAGTTTGGTTCATGCATTAGGACATCTCGTCTGTCAGCCTGTAAAAAGGTAAACGTCAAACGCAATTAGACACAAGTCGAGAGCATGCCTCAACTTCTTTTCAATTCCACCAAAACTTGCGCACACTTGCGCTGACCTGGGATGACTTGAATTTCACTTCGGGAAACCTCAAATTGTACCGCTAATTGTCGCCTAGCCAAAAGAAGTTCGTGTAAGCATTTGTTTACAATACGGCCGTACGCGAAACACGAACTTACACTTCTAAGCCGAGGCCTACCATCTGAATACCTTCAATAGCAGTCATAATTTGTTGAAACACTACACTGAGACCACAAAAAAACCACATCTCGCCCATATATCACGAGCTCCCCCTCCTCCAATGTTGCGTTCACATTTATTCTTTCGCTCCCAACGTGAAGGAGGTTTCGCAATGTGACCATAATTATCGTAACATCTGCTGAACTTTTGCTTTGAATTTTTTCCCAGAGTTATTTTATCCAAGAGTTATCCAAGAGTTATCCTTTGAGAAGTTATTTCTAAACACCTCGAAGTTGGTTAAAAAAAGAAACACTCGGGTGCACCTCAATTTTTACTTCTCGGTATTTTGGGAATCGGATTAAACACTCTCCTTCGTGTTTCATAAATTGCTTTAAGTACTACAGTGCAGCATACCGTGTGAGCGATTTCTTCTTCCTTGAGTGAGATGAGATCTGCTTTCAGAGGCGGATGACTGGCAGCAACTTCCTCCGCGCGGGAGAGCCACGCGATGAAGTGATTCAGGGCTTCCTGTACCGGCTGATGATCCACTGGAAGATTGAAGACTTTCTCCTGCAATAAATACCGAAATATTAACATAAAACAGCTTTCAGTACAGTAACTCTCGCTTTGCGGACACCTCGCTATTACGGACACCCCAATAATACGGACAGCAGCTAAATTCCCGGCGAAAAAAAAATTACAGACATTTGACTGAAATAAATTCCGCTACAGTCAACTCCCTTTATCGGGACACCCTCGGGACTGCGAGTTAGTGTCCTTAATAGCGAGAATCCGTAATAGCGCGGATTTGTTTATGAAAATTAGGTTCGTTTGCACGAAGCCTCGCTTTCATAATGAAATTCAAAGCAACTCGGTTCAGTAACTCGTCTAAAAAAGATTAAAAAATTAAATATAATTTTGCGTTTAATTTTACTTTTCATCTTCCTAATTTTTTCGTTTATTATTTATAGGTAATAAATTAAATTTGTTTAACTTTATGCAAATCATTTTGAGAACACGAACATCATATGTTTGACTTTGTCACTCAAATTTTGACAGGAGTACATGTGTTTAAATACATTTTGAGTCTAATCCCACGCCTACTCTCTGAAGAAAAAATATACACCACAGACGATGTTCTGTCGTGAAAGTTTGCCTGCAAACTGGACAGTGCACTGGTTCTTTTTGTTATCTTTTTCTCCAGTGCAATGCTGTGAATTAACATAGTTTCATTTTCATTTTTTAATAGCATAAATTAAGAAAAAAAGTAAACATAATCGCAGGATGAAATTTAATCATCTTTGCAAAACGTATAATAAAAGCAAGTAAACGTCAATATATCACACTTTGATAGACTCCTGCCACATGTTTGTTTTGTCAGACCAAAATGGTGACTTGATCGGAGACATGTCCTTTCAAGCAAAAATAATTACTTACAGAGCTGAGTTACCTGTGGTGCTGTTCAGCATGATGTACAAGGTGTCCTAACATTTGAGTATGTGAATTAAATCCTGGGATGTGACCATTCAAATGAAAGCTACCGAGCAGTATTTTCTAATGGTACTGTTTGATCATGCTGTAGAAAATGGTTCTAACTTTTGAGTCTATGGATGAAATTCTGAAGTGTAATCATTCAAATGAAGCTACTAAGCAGTACTTTCCTGGGGTACTTTTCCTGCGCTTAAAGTGCCCCTAACCCTACAATTTGTTTTCTTGTGGTAGATTTCCATATCTTTCAAGAACTCATTTTCGAAAAAATTTTTGAGAAATATTGAATCCTTTTTATTTTACGAGCGCTAAAAGTTACTGAAATTTTTAAATTTTTGCGCCCTTTAAGCCCCGCTGGACAAATTTTTCTCTCGTGGGCTCATTAGGAACGAGCCAATGAGAAGCGTCCGATATTTGACACTGTGACGTAAGAAAAGGACACCAGAAGGATTCAGAAGGAATCTTATGAGGGGTATCGAATGGTCTTTGCGAGCATTTGCGAGCATGCGAGCACTGTGTTTATTTTTGCGAGCAGGAGCAGTTGTCAAATTTTTCTTGCGAGCAGCGAGCACTTTAGAAAATACAGATGGCGAGCAGCGAGCACTTTAGAAAAATAGAGATAGCGAGCAGCGAGCACTTCGTAAATTTTCCGCTAGCTGGAATCTCTCTTTTATTAATAGGATTAACGAAATCTCGAGCAATCGAGTACATGTTAACGAGAGTGCGAGCATGCGAGCAGTTGCAAAAATTTTGCGAGCACGAGCAAGCGAGCACCCGTTTAATTTTTGCGAGCAATTCGAGCAAAGGCCAATTTTTGCGAGCACTTTTAAATTGAATGGGACCATTCGACACCCCTCTTATGCATGCTGACTCCTTTCTCTACATTTCGAGAGTTGCTGCATCCATTTTCTCTGTTTACAATTGAAGCATTACCGCGAATCTTCGGATATTTTTGCACGATGTCCTTTTCTTACGTCACGCTTCATATTTGGCCGAGTGGGGGACTAATGCGAACGATAGGTGAAAATATCGACAAGACTGCCTTCACTTCTAGCGCTCGTAAAAAAAAAAAGGATTCAATATTTCTCAAATCTTTTTTCGAAAATGAGTTCTTGAAAGATATGGAAATCTACCAAAAGAAAACAAATTGAAGGGTTAGGGGCACTTTAAGGAATGAAGAGTTAAAGCTACTAACCTGTTGCAGCGTCAGAGAAGTAAGATATAGCCTCTGTTGGCGAATTGTCGCTTCCATATCATGGAAGTTCTCCTTGAGTCTATCCAATGTTTCCTGGATATCGAGAGGAATAACCTCCTTCTCCGGTTCACCATTTGGTAACCTATTGACGAAAAAGTAATTTTTATCAAGGTCCTTACATTTTTTTCAGAAACCTTAGCGATAAAAGCCATAGCTTGAACCAAAACACGCCTTTCTTGGCGATAAAGGACGACGCAGTGCGCAGCGCTTCTGAAATTTGCCGTTAAAACAAATGTTACGCCTTAATTAACCCAAATTGTGTAAATGACAAATATCAACATTCTCGCAACTTTGGGCTACAATGAAGTAATACCTGCCAACACTCGATGAAACCTTATCAGAACAAGTTATGACCAGGCTATCACCACAAGAGACAACTTTGACATCAATAAGCTAGAGCAGTATTCAAGACGCATTACTTGTGACGGCTTTCAATTGAGTGTCGAAAGTAATTTCGCGTTTACGCTGTTTTTCCTTTACTGAGCTCTATGATTGGTTGAAAAGGATCGCGCCATTTTCTCAATCAAAGGAAAGCCAAACCAAAACCAATCGTGCCTCGCTCGCACGTGTTTTCCCGCACTCGTTGCCGGTTAAATGTATTTGTTTCGAACTATAATTGGTTCATTGTGCTGTTTATGTCTGTTGTGATTGGTCAGAGTAATAACTTTGTTTTTGCTCAGTTTACGGCTCTCGATTGAAAACCACTCTAAATGGGCCGAGCTCACCGGTAGCCCAGTAGCTCAGTGGTAGGGACTTCGGGGTTTTTTTTCTTTGTCCCACCTCGTGACGTCACAAAGCCAATAACTAGGAGCCTCTACCTGTTTTAATTCCTTTAGTCAACTTTTCCCCGACTAGATTATTTGTATAACTGCTTTGGCCGCGAAACAGTATGATGTATGGCAATTTAATACCCACTGCTCTTCTTTGATTGGGCATACATGAATGAACTGTGGGTGTTGCTTAGTATGAGAGATACAGGCTCCGGGTCATCAGGAAGGTCTTTCTCACCACACTACTGTCCAAAAATAGCGGAGAACAGCGCTTTGGAGAGAAAACCTTTTGTAACTTCTGCCTGCGGGTTAGTGTTAATTTGTCCTAGACCAATAACTTTATTGGCCTCGTCTGCGCTAAAGGTAATTAGTAACCTAGTTTGCAAAGGATGCTACTTACAAGGCGTGGGATCTATGCGCATTTCTGATTAACCAATCGCCAGTTAAGGTGGCTGTGGTGAGTAAGGGCTTGTGTTTACTGATCTCCTCACGGAAAGCCTGCAAAAACAAACAACATTGTTATGTATGAGCAACGGCGCTTTTCGATTACTTCACTACGACTAAGCTTTCAGCTCATAGAGAAATCACCCGAGAAAAAAGGTGGGAAAATGTACGAACAGTTTCAATCTTCTAGTAACCAGCCGGGGCCCGATTGCTCGAAAGCCGATTAACGCTAATCCCCGATTAAAAGTTAACCGACGTTTTCACCTCGGTCGATAAAAATGTTCTTAATAGCTAAATTAAAGCTAATGGTAAAGAAAATTCTAAGTCAAAAATAAGGCAGCGGGCTTTGAACAACTGCGCCCAGAAGTTAAGCTGAGCCCTACCTCCCACCCCCCAGAAAACTTGAATCTCTCGCCTGCATTTCTGTGACCATTTTTCCATTATAGGAATGAGTGGTTAGCCCCTGCTTAGCTCCCAACGTGAAGAGCCAGGGTTTTATCAGTTCAAGATGTTCTTTCCTTATTCGCAGACAGATAATACGCTGGTCACTGAACATGCCAGCAAGGCCATAACGAGTAACGAGAAAATTCTTCAAGGAGTTTGTGAAACTTACCTCAAGTTCTTCAATTCGCTTCTTGATCGCCTGTCCATCAGTGGTGTCAACCTCGACTGCAAGCAACTGTTCTTTTCTCCCGGCAAACTTTGCAAGCAGCTGTTCTACAGCAAGCTGGAACTCAGTCGCTTTGCGCATGTGCTCATCATAATGCTCCTCAAACCGCGTCATCTTGCCTTTCAACGCATGCACCCTACTTGACAGCGCATCCATCTGTGTGCGTACGGCTGCCATGTCTGCGGAAGGGTCTTGTAGGCTCAAGAGTGCATCGCCAGCGATGCGTGTTTTTTCAGATGCGTCGTCAAGCGCTTTGTTCAAGTCCTGCAAAAAACAACACAAAACATTAATAACAAAGGCCCCTATTTGTCCACTTAACTCTTAAATGCGTGGTAATGAACCGCTAAATCCAATATTACAAATTATCCTGCTCAGGCGTATATAGACAATCAACGTCAATCGGACCAAACGCAACGGAAACAAAGCGCTTTAAAGACTTGGTGTTTAATGGCAGATATCAAATCCGCAAATTAGCATCCCTTGCCTCCTCGGACAGGAAAAAACACGCATCACACACTGTGGAATTACCGAATATTGCAAAGCCAACGGCACCGCATCCCAAAAGTTCAGCTCAGTAGCTTTTACATGAACGTTCATACTTAAGGATTTCATCCGCAGACTCAAAAGTTAGAGGCGCGTTCCATGGTTAAGAAGAAAGTTATAATTTATATAAGCCAAGCGATCACTAACAACCGTTATATTTTATTGTATTTATCTTTTTGTAAGTGTTTAATTTAGCGAATTGGAGATTTGTTTTTATCTTTATACGGCTGGTACCAGTCACGCAGAGCAAGCGACTGGGAGCTGTTCTTTTGCGTAGAGTATGGCATCTGGTTTTGACTCAATAAAATAACGTGATTGGAAAATATTTGCCTTGGCTGCTCACATATAACGATAAACAATTTGACTCTTTGTTATTTGCACCATTGACGGACGTCAGCAACTGTTTTAGTGATTCCAAAATCATTCTCCCATGTCAGACGACAGCTGCTCCCGATCGGTCGTAAAAAAAAATATTACACTTGCATAGTTTTTAATAAACCAATCCCAAGTAAAAGATTTCCAAGTCAAATCAGCGAAAGAAACAAAACCACTAACACAGTGCCAATTTTCACAACTTAAAACCAATTTAAAAATTGTACTCACTGAATCACGGCTAAATTAGGAATATTGTTCCGAGCGGTAATGCTACAACGCAGGTTTGAATAAATAAATCTGCGTCCCTACCTTAGGTCGAGCGTGCAACGCCGAATTTTTACTTTTACGTACCCTTTTTTCCTCCGAGGGCAATCCGCCGTTGCAAGAACTATATTCCGAAGCCAATGGTCCATTGTTTGAACTCTCGGTTTGCTGTAAAACCAGACGAGATGCCCTTCTAGCTCTCACATACACAGGTTTAACCAGAAATCCTTTCCAAACAGTTATAGACCGAAAATATTCATCTGGTACGCTATCTGACACATCATTATTTTGAATATCGAAGCTGCGAGATTTCCCGTCTGTATGTTTTTCCAAGAAACGTCCACTAGTTGACCGAATGTATGATTTACTCGATAAAGCCGAGCCAATAGGGTTTGAACTTGCACCGTTCGTAGGCCCAGTAAATTTAATAAACGTCCCTCGATTGCCCCGTACGTTTGATGCATTTTGTTCTTTACAACCGCACGCACACTCCACAGAGGCTCGTCGCAATCCCGAATTTATTCGTGTCCGTATACTGTTTATGTCGCTGGCTTCATCTAACTTGAAGCAATCGTATTTCCCGGGGCGACTTGACTTTAAATTCATACAACCACGGCATCCGCATTCTGGAAGATTATTTCGCTTCTCTTTGTTGGCCATTTGTGAAAGCCAACCATTAATTGCGATGATTTATGGGCAGAAGTATATATAACACGAGATAGTTGCGGCGATTATCATCTCCACGGTTTTGAAAACAACGTCTTGCTCGTTCACTCGACGTTTGATATACGGAAAAATTCAGAATAACCTTGCGATGCCAATTATAACGTTAGAGCGATGGAATGTTTTCATGTTCCTTCATGCGAGACACAGCAACTCTACAGGTCGGAAACCACTCGCTTACGACTTGGATTTCTAGGCAAAACAATCGGGCTAACCGTTGTCCCTGAATTTCCTCTTAAAAACCACCACTTAATTATGCATTCACAGCAACGAATTTACATTTAAGATGAGCTCGCTGTCTTTGTTGTCAAGGGCCGCATTTGCAACACAATTGCACAATAAAGTCCGCGCGGCGAACTCCGCTAAACACAACCCCCATAGCAGTGATCTTGCCTTCCAACCAAGCAATAAAAACCAAAATTAAAATTCAGATTTTTTTTCATCATGCAATACCAGCGTTCTGGTTCTTTCGAAGCTCGCTTTCAAGCAAAAACATTCTGACGTGTCGCTAAGAATACACATTACATATATTATATAATTTTAAAAACGTAAATATGGGCATTTAGAAAAGTTTATGAAAATTGTAATAACTTGCGATGTTAAAATTTTGCTACTGATTACAAAAGTACACAGCAGGTTTTACATAAAAAGAAAATATTTTACTAAAATTAGCAAAAAGTGATCTGTTTTTCAATATAAGCCGACACAAAAACTTGAAAAAGTAATACATTTGCGAAAATTACATCTGCGCGACATGAAAATATCTTCAAAGGAAAACGATAAAATGCAAACAGTGAAGATGGAAACAAAGCTGAATTTTTAGCAAGCATAACAAACATATATCGTGCTAGTAGTTTGAATTTTGCTACTTTGGGAAATTATACATAAAAAAATGAGAACAGGCGTGCGTTGCTTTGTTCTTTTCAATAAAAGCATCTTTCAATGCATTTTACCCATAGTATTCTTCTTAACGCATCTGCGTGTAACTGAAGTGATAAAATGGATTCTTTTACACTTTAGCTTTCGTCAAGAAATTCCATACAACGAGGACAGTTTGAAAATATGGACATACGTGTCAATTTGTTTTAATTGTTTGATTTTTTTTATAAAAACCTGTTCCCAGATATTTTACCAACTTTCTGCTCCTAATAGCACTCTTATTTTTTTATTTTAGCTTACTGACACAATGAAATAAATTTGTTTGCATTAAAAATCTAAACAAACTAAAAGAAGTTCAAAAATAAGCATTACGATGTTGACGCCGCAAATTAGGGTGTTCTCCAAACAAAACACTGATCAAATTTATTTCAATCGCAACATTTACAACACCTCTAGACGGTAACAGCTTTCCAGACCTCACAAAACTTTCAACCTTAATACCACTGGATGAGTCAGAGAAATTTCTGGATTATTAACGGTTGAGAAGAGCCGTATTTTAGCATAATTTGAAATTAATTACACCTTCAATAGCACCCTATAAGATGACAAAGCTCGTTGAGATTTTAAACAACGGCGGAGAGATAGCTTGAATTCAACTCAGTAAGGAACTAAATCGATCACAATTCACAAGAAAAAACCTCGAACATCTTAAGAGGGAACATGCGACCGAAGGCAAAACTGTGAGAAAATCCCAGTTACAAGAGACAGACAATATGAGTGCAGGAAACAACATTTTAATTTTATTGCTTTAATGCTCTGCTTGGGTGTTCCTGTTTCGTTGCAATGCACGAAAAGATTTCACATTCATAGTTGATACAAAGCAGTCGGGGCTGTCATGGTTTGGTACAACGGAAGTTCTCCTTAAAGAGGCAGTGTCCCCTATTTTTAGTGTCAATTTGAATAGCCAAAAATATATATATTTATATCGAAGTAAACGTTAAAATAATTGTTCAGTTTTGTTAACTATAACCCAACTAGTCCACAGAAGCTAGTATCATTTATCTTTGGCTGCGGATGGCTAGGATGGAACTGGATTGCAACTTGAAAAAATCGGCCAATTTTGTCAAGGTCGTTCTCAGTATTTTGGAAAAATGGCTAAAATCTGATTATTAGTTTATTCTTCCTCGGAGAAATCATTTGATATTTTCCTCCCGGTGTTCTAAGAGTAATTTCAGGTTAGAAAAGAGGTTCTTAGTCAAATATTTGAGCAGTTTAGACCAACATACAGAAAAATCTACATGACAGTGCCCCTTTAAAGACGCATTCGAAGTATAAACACCTTTATATTGTTGCGGGGAGTTCACTTAGTTCCAAAGGCAAAAGTTGGCGACCCCTCATTACTGATAACTCCCTTGGCCCACAGGAGGCTAAACTTAACACAGACTCTGTAATACGGACACTTCCATAAAAGGAAACTTGGCACTCATTTTCAGTCGTTGTAATTATCTCGTTACTTCGATGAGTTCGGCATCGAAAAGCAACCAGCGTTTGAATGTACACCATATTTCTATCATCGCGGGTTTTTAAGGAAAATTTCGACAACTCTTCTTTTGCCGGCTCTCAAAATTCAATCAGCAATACTGCATAATCGAAAGTAATTAATTTTGTGATTACAGCTTCCAGCCGGGAACGCCCCCGCCGAACAACCCAATGGTAAGGAGCAGTAAGAGGCTGTTTTACTTGCAGACAATGCTTGTAACACCAATCAAGATCTGAAAAAATCATTTCATGTTGGATTCAGCTGATTCAGCTTCACAGTTTGCGCCACATTTTCCCCGTTTTCCTGATGGTAATTTTCCGGTCATCAACTTACATTTGAATTCTACCAACTGGTCCAAGCATGCCTTCGAGACTCTCAATTTAAAGTATCATTTTTCAATCCAAAACCAAGCCACATTCAAAATTATTTATTCGCCTACTCGGCTTGATAATACCACTCTGAAATATAACGCTAATACAGTTCCAAAATCTTGATCCAAGTCAACAGAAAAAAAAAACATTTGAGAAAGTTAACCGTACCTTAACCTCCTCAATCTCCTCATTGATCTTTTCCGGCTCAGCTCCAAAGGCACGCTGGGTATTCAATTTGTTTTCGACCTCGGCAATCACTTCAGCAAGCATTTCCAAAGTGTTGTGGTAGTCCCTAGCCAGCGGCTCGGCAGTTTCCAAAGCCTTTCGTCGGTCAGCGGTTCTAGTGACGATGCTGTTCAATGCCTCAGTCACGTGATTAACCTCTCTAGTGAGGTCCTCTTTGTCGCCTGGTTGTGCGTTCTGCACCAGGACCTCACTGACTTTGGCGAAGTTTTCGATGACAGGTGCTCTATCACTAATCTCATCTTGAATGTCCTGCGGGAAATCAAGATGTCTGTGAGGGCAAAGTAATTTTTTTTCTAAGTTTCCGACCACTTCGCCTTTGTTAGAGGATCCTGGAGTATTAAGAAAGAAATGGCGGCAAAATAACTACAAACGTGCAAAGGTTGCTACGAAGAACAACAGGTTTTCCAACCTTGATCAACCTGTCGACTTATCCAGGGTCCCCTAAAGTCATGTTGTTTACATGAACTTTGTGTAAGCAAAGTCAACTAATAATGATCCTCCCCGTTATTAAAACATGCACGTACGTCACGTTTGTGTCTTCGTGTGTCCTGTGTTTATACGATGTTTTGTTAAAAATTTAACTGCTTTAACTGATTTTAACTGCGATGGAACAAAAGTTTGGCAAAAGGCTCTTTCTCCTTTACCGTTGCATCAAATCTGTTAATCGTATCAAAAGGAGGAGTTAGTGTGTTAGTTTTGAGAAAAACGTTTTACCAACTGAGTTCAACTTGGCTGAGAAGAACATGTTTGGTTCTGGGTAAAGATCTTTGTTAGTTGTTTAGAAACACCGTCATCATAAAAATATTGCATGCAGTAAAAAAAGCTTATTTGTTTAACTCAGGTACTGATTCAAGAACGACTGATACAAATTAATGCTCAACGTGTACAGTCGAGTGATGACGGAATGGTGAATGAATATTGATCAACAACAACGAAACTGATCGATGGTTGGACCAACAGAACGAACGACTGAATAAATGAACGAACGAACGAATGAGTGAATGATTAATGAACGAATGAGAAAATATTAGAAAATTAACGAAAGAAAAATTATGCAATAAAAGTTCAAATGCTCGAGCGTGCATATGAGTACTTAATAAGTAGCCAGTGTAGCTGGCGTGATCGTTCGGGCGCTGGCACAGGTTTGGCAGTGGAGCCGCGAAAACGAACCCAAGAGCCATAAGAGCCCGAATAATAACGCCAGTTACTCAGACTAGTTAACAATTGAGTGAATGAACAAAGGAATGAACGAAGAAACGAATTAAGGAGTGAACTGGCGAAAGGACGAATAGATGAGCGCACGAGTAACCAGTGATTAATTGACAAATTATATGGAGAACATTTCACAACAACAACAACAACAAATCTAATTGGTTAAATTCTCCTGAAAATCAAATGAAATACAACATTGTTAGTATTAGAAGTGAAACGCAATGACAATAAACACGGATAGTGATCTGGTGACGTGCAACGCATTCATATGTGATCACGGAAATTACACAAACCGCCAACCTTCGACTTGTGCAGTACAATGCCACTGACAATGTAACTGTGATACCGTGCAAACAAGTGAAAATGGACACAATGTGAAGGCCTTGAGAAATAAGGTTTATTCTTTTTTTTTCTTCCTACATTTAAATGGTGTTTATTTCGCTGACAACAAATACCAGGAAAATATATAGTTAGTACAGTACGTTAAAAGTAGGCCGTGAGCGTTCATTACACAAATATTAGTTATGCAATAAAAGTTCATTCCATTTAGGCCGTCAATCGTGGATGTAGTTCGTTAACATTAGGTCTTGACAGCGAAATCACAATCTTTATTTATTAAGTTAACACAATCTACGATTTAAAAATTCATCTGTTGTCCAGTCCAGTTGGTTGTGCCGTTGTAAAGACTTCACGAACCATTAATCACATGCAGGGTTTTAAACTTCAAAGACAAGCCTAGAGTGGTCTATATCGCCTTTTCAAAACAGACGAGCAAAGAACAAGCCTATCGAATCCCCATCACGAATCACCTTAAGAAATGATGACTTTCTATTAGGCATGCAGGTTTCATGCAATTTCTCAGTGTCAACAGCGTTAACAGCCAATCCCTTCATGCAAATGTAAACAGGTTCCACGAGGGAGGAATACCTTTATCTGTCGCAACTGTTCCTGGATCTCATCCACCTTCCACGAGACTGGTCTTATCCAGCTCAACGTCTTCAGCGTGACCAGCATCCAGTAAAGAAAGTTCTCCAAAACGAAATTAAACTGCACATGCCTTGAGCTGTAAATGAAAATCATCGATTTGTGCTCCAAGACGTACTGATACAGTGTTTCAATGATGACGAGGTATCGCTGAACAACCGTTGTTTCGTATGGCATCGAAGCCCGTCTGGGAGACGTCGGTGGAGCGTGCGCCAAAAGAACAGCTTCTGGTGTGATCGCCTCCAAAGTTGCCATTTCTGCACCTGGAGCCGCTTCTTCGACAACTCTGTACGTAGCAACGGGAACAGCCGACTTAAGAGCGCTAGTCTCCAACACGCCTCGGCGCTGCACAGTAGCTGTCGTGATGGTTTGTCTTACCATTCTCTTGACTCGAACGCCGTTTTCATCAACATATTCTTCAACTTGTCCAGGTGATTCATCTTGTGTTTGTGCTACAGGAAATGTCATCTCCACTGGTTCAATCTGTTGACCTTCCCTCTTGATAGTTCTTGTTATGACAGTTCGTTTCACAATTCTCCTGACTCGCACTCCATTATCGTCAACATATTCTTCAATTGCCTCAGGTGACTCATCTTCCATGTCACCAATTTCAGGAATAACTATTTCCCGATTCAAAGTTATTGCAGTAACGTTTTCTCTCACGCTGTCGAGGTCACGCTCTTCTTTACGCTCATCTTCTCTTGGTTCAGATGGTAGCACTAACCATGAAATTTCTTCGCGAGGCTTCTCCTGTTCTTTTGGTGTTGGTTCACTTTCAACCATCCATTCAGGAAGGGCAACTTCTCGAGTTTCTACTGAAGGTATCACATCTTCAGGGTCCATCTCTAGGAACACAGGAGCAGCTGACTCAAATACTTTTGGTTGTGACTCTTCTCCTTTGTCATCAACAGATCTACGGATTACAGATCTTGTTGTGATGGTTCGTTTCACAATTCGCCTCACTCGAACACCATTTTCATCAACATATTCTTCAACTTCCTCAGGCGACTCATCCTGTCTTTGTGCCACAGGGAACGTCAGCTCCAATGGTTCAATCTGGTGACCTTCTCTCTTGATAGTTCTTGTTGTGATGGTACGTCTCACTATTCTCCTGACTCGAACTCCATTATCATCAACATATTCTTCAACTTGCTCAGGTGACTTGTCTTCCATGTCATCAATTTCAGGAATAACTATTTCCCGATTCAAAGTTGTTGCAGTAACGTTTTCTCTCACGCCCTCGCGGTCACGTTCTTCCTTAGGCTCATCTTCTCTTGGTGCAGACGGTAGCACTAACCATGAAATTTCTTCGTGAGCCTTCTTCTGTTCTTTTGGGGTTGGTTCACTTTCAACCATCCATTCAGGAAGGGCAACTTCTCGAGTTTCTACTGAAGGTACCACATCTTCAGGGTCCATCTCTAGGAACACAGGAGCAGCTGACTCAAATACTTTTGGTTGTGATTCTTCTCCTTTGTCATCAACAGATCTACGGATTACAGATCTTGTTGTGATGGTTCGTTTCACAATTCGCCTCACTCGAACACCATTTTCATCAACATATTCTTCAACTTCCTCAGGCGACTCATCCTGTCTTTGTACCACAGGGGACGTCAGCTCCAATGGTTCAATCTGGTGACCTTCTCTCTTGATAGCTTTTGTTGTGATGGTACGTCTCACTATTCTCCTGACTCGAACTCCATTATCATCAACATATTCTTCAACTTGCTCAGGTGACTCGTCCATGTCATCAATTTCAGGAATAACTATTTCCCGATTCAAAGTTGTTGCAGTAACGCTTTCTCTCACGCCCTCGCGGTCACGTTCTTCCTTAGGCTCATCTTCTCTTGGTTCAGACGCCAGTACTAACCATGAAATTTCTTCGTGAGACTTCTTCTGTTCTTTTGGGGTTGGTTCACTTTCAACCATCCATTCAGGAAGGACAACTTTTCGAGTTTGCACAGAAGGTACCACATCTTCAGGGTCCATCTCTAGGAACACAGGAGCAGCTGACTCAAATACTTTTGGTTGTGACTCTTCTCCTTTGTCATCAACAGATCTACGGACTACAGATCTTGTTGTGATGGTTCGTTTCACAATTCGCCTCACTCGAACACCATTTTCATCAACATATTCTTCAACTTCCTCAGGCGACTCATCCTGTCTTTGTACCGCAGGGAACGTCAGCTCCAATGGTTCAATCTGGTGACCTTCTCTCTTGATAGTTCTTGTTGTGATGGTACGTCTCACTATTCTCCTGACTCGAACTCCATTATCATCAACATATTCTTCAACTTGCTCAGCTGACTCGTCCATGTCATCAATTTCAGGAATCACTATTTCCCGATTCAAAGTTGTTGCAGTAACGCTTTCTCTCACGCCCTCGCGGTCACGTTCTTCCTTAGGCTCATCTTCTCTTGGTGCAGACGGTAGCACTAACCATGAAATTTCTTCGTGGGACTTCTTCTGTTCTTTTGGGGTTGGTTCACTTTCAACCATCCATTCAGGAAGGACAACTTCTCGAGTTCGCACAGAAGGTACCACATCTCCAGGGTCCATCTCTAGGAACACAGGAGCAGCTGACTCGAATACGTTTGGTTGTGATTCTTCTCCTTTGTCATCAACAGATCTACGGACTACAGATCTTGTTGTGATGGTTCGTTTCACAATTCGCCTCACTCGAACACCATTTTCATCAACATATTCTTCAACTTCCTCAGGCGACTCATCCTGTCTTTGTGCCACAGGGAACGTCAGCTCCATTGGTTCCATCTGTTGACCTTCTCTCTTGATAGTTCTTGTTGTGATGGTACGTCTCACTACTCTCCTGACTCGAACTCCATTATCATCAACATATTCTTCAACTTGCTCAGGTGACTCGTCCATGTCATCAATTTCAGGAATAAATATTTCCCGATTCAAAGTTGTTGCAGTAACGCTTTCTCTCACGCCCTCGCGGTCACGTTCTTCCTTACGCTCATCTTCTCTTGGTTCAGACGCCAGTACTAACCATGAAATTTCTTCGTGAGACTTCTTCTGTTCTTTTGGCGTTGGTTCACTTTCAACCATCCATTCAGGAAGGACAACTTCTCGAGTTTGCAATGAAGGTACAACATCTCCAGGGTCCATCTCTAGGTAAACAGGAGCAGCGGACTCAAATACTTTTGTTTGCGGTTCTTCCCTCTTGTCATCAACAGATGTACGGACTACAGATGTTGTTGTGATGGTTCGTTTCACAATTCTCCTCACTCGAACACCATTCACATCAACAAATTCTTCAACTTCCTCTGGTGACTGATCCCGTCTTTGCGTTACAGGGAATGTCAGCTCCATTGGTTCAATCTGTTGACCTTCTCTCTTGATAGTTCTTGTTGTGATAGTTCGTTTCACAATTCTCCTTACTCGCACTCCGTTTTCATCAACATATTCTTCAATTTCCTGGGCTGACTCATCTTCCATGTCATCAATTTGAGGAATAACAATTTCCCGATTTAAATTTGTTGCAGTAACGCTTTCTCTCACGCTGTCGCGGTCACGTTCTTCCTTAGGCTCATCTTGTTTTGGTTCAGACGGTAGCACTAACCATGAAATTTCTTCTTGAGGCTTCTTTTGTTCTTCTGGTGTTGGTTCACATTCGACCATCCATCCAGGAAGGACAATTTCTCGAGTTTGCAATGAAGGTACCACATCTTCAGCGTCCATCTCTAGGTAAACAGGAGCTGCTGACTCAAATATCTTTGGTTGTGGCTCGTCTCTTTGGCCATCAACAGATGTACGGATTACAGATCTTGTTGTGATGGTTCGTTTCACAATTCTTCTCACTCGAACGCCATTCTCATCAACATATTCTTCAACCTCCCCCGATGTCTGATCATCTGCTTCTGCCGACAAAAGGTCAGATTCCCTTAGCTCAGGAATTGTGACCTTTCTGTCGATATTTACACAAGATAAGTCTTCTTGCATTTCTGGCATTTTCCTTGTCTGGGAAAAACTGCGGGTGGTTTTCATCGGGTAAGCAAGACTTTTAGGTTCGAATGGAATTTCAGGTTCATCCGGGACAACAACAAACGATCTGGGAAAACTTGGACGCCTTTTAACCTCTACTATTACGATCTCTTCATCAAATTCGTCATCCTCTTCTTCATCGTCCTCTTCCTCATCTTCATCCATTGGTTCGTCACCTTCCTTTTCATCTTCCACTTCCATTTCCTCTTCGGCCTTTTGCGCTGTTGGAGGAGTGGGTAAGAACACATCTGTCTTACTGACCTTATCGTCTGCTACTTCCCTTTGTACCTTTTTTCTCGGTATTTCGGGCGACTGGGGCAAACCCGCTGGAGGCTCTGCTCTTTTACGCTCACGTACCGCAGGAGTTTCCTCTTCGTCTTCAAGAGCATGTAGCGAAATCACTGGCGGATGCCTTTCAATAATAGATGCCGATACTTCCTCTATGACATGCGGTTTCTCAGTATCACGCACTGTTGGTAACTTCGGCGTATGTCGCTCAATCTGAATTGAGGAAATCGAGACTGGGGTGGGAGGCTTTTCTTTGACGGATACAAGCCACTCTGGGTAAGACACCGTTCTCTCGATCCTTTCAGCTCGTGCATCATCGTCTGGAGATTGGGCCATTTCTTGTGGCATTTTCACTGTCACGGATTCTGTGGGTCTTTTCAGCTGACTTTTCAGTGTAGGCTTAGTGAGTTTTTGTGTGCGGTGACCGTGCTCCGAGGTGAAGATCTGAATTCGCTCAGTATCTTCGGGTCCATCTCCAAGCTCTTGTCGACCAGAATCTCTAGGTGTCAGTACAACCTTCAAGGCCCCATCTCTCAGTACTGTCTTGGTACTTGTGGTCACAGAAGTCCGTACAACTCTTCTCACCCTCTGGCCGTGTTCATCAACGTACTCCTCTACGTCTTCCCCTGGCTCGGCAGGCACATCAATAGCCAACTCATGCCTGGGTGTTTGCCGCTCGACTCTTGTTATTGTCCTGGTAGTTGTTACCTTTGAAATCCTCTTCACCCGACGACCTTCGTCATCGACGTACTCTTCGATAACTTCTTGGTCTGGTTTCTTTATCCTTCTTACCGAGCGCTCTAAAGGAATACTCACCTCATTAAACACTGCTCCGTCTTCGTCTCCGTAATCTTCTTCATCGGAAGAGCCACCGAGAAGCGGTTTTCCCCACTCGAACTGTCCCTCATCCTTGTCTGTCTCTTCTTCCCCGGTATCTGGTTGGGATTTTTTGGGAACTGGAATGTGAAATCCCTCTACAGTACCCTTTTTAACCGTGGTGACTTTGAAAGCTAATTTGTCTTCTAGGCTCCCATCACTGTCAGAACTTCTTGAAACAGGTTTTCCTAATTCGAATGGTCTCGCAGGCAGTTCTCCTTTTGAACGTGTACTTTCAACAGGCTCTGCTTCCAATGTCACTGATACAGGGATCTCGAATCTCTCAAGATTGCTCTTTTTCACGTTTGTAACCTTAAATGGAACGGTAGAATCGTCCTCCTTGGATTCATCGCCCTAAAGATTCAACAAAATATCGAGTATGTCAGTTAATCGTCCAATGAACTCTAATCATATAAGTCCGAAGCGAGATAAGTTGCGCGATAAACAAACCCTCCATATCTTACACCGACGGCCCCTTAATTTTCGCTCTGTTCGGAATAACGACAATAACATAATATATGCTGCGTGCCAACGTTTAAATTAATACTGTCTTCTTCAATTGTAAACAAGAGACAGTTTGAGCCCTGCGGCACCACACCATTTGACAAGCTGAATAATTACCTAGATTTTAGCAATTTCGCATTGGTAATCTACGGCGATGAGCTATACCGAATACACTTTTTTAAAACTTTTGTAATATCAAGGAAATACATTTGTGTCTGTGTACCTTCAATTAGTTAAGTCAATTTTTTTTTAACTTTATTTGTGTAGAAACTACCAAACTTTGAAAGAAGACAAACAATTAAACAATATCTTCAACTAAATCCTTTTACAAAAAGTACCTTCTCTTCTCCGACCTTTTCTGAAAAGATCTGTGCTTAAATATATTGTGATTACTAGACTGTTCAATGCTCTATAAATAAACAAAGTACCAGGCGCAGTTTTTTGAAAGAAAGGAAAATACTGCCTTTCTTGAAACGTAAAATGAAGAAATATAATATATAAAACGTAAAATAAACGAATAGGCAATACACATTCTCCTGCATTAGCAACATCAACTCTTTCATGAGCAATACTCATGGGGCTACTATCGAAGTGAATATTTTGCGAAACAATCAATACAGCGAAAAGAAACTACGCTTTGCAAGCAAGCAGCCGTGACCGAGTCAGGTCAACAAGAAATAAACTCAACGCACGAACAGAGATCAACACGTTTCTATTTTAAGCCCCAAGACGAAATCTAAGAGCATTAATTTGCCGCCAGAAGATGGCAAACTAATTAAAAATTGAATATTTTACTTTCAAGGGTGCATGTGCACCTCTCGTAAATATAGATATTGTCGCAACGTGAAAGAAGAAATTTGCCTGGTAAGGAGTAGTAATCTGTTGCCTTCCCGTTAGAAATGATTTCTAAATCCTACAACCATAAACAGGGTTCAGTCACGAGGTTTCTTTCTCCAATCGAATCGAATAAAATTTCCATTGACAAAAAAAAACAAAAGCAATATTTTCAAAACTAGTTGAAGTTCAGTTACTCTGGGGGAAAATAAAGTAATTAAGAAGTCAACTCACGGCTTTCCCACGCCTTCTGAAGAAACCAAAAACCCGCTCGACGACAGAGATGTTCATTTGAACGAGTTCTCATTTGACTGTCGACAGCAACGTCTCCGACAAAACATAATTAGCATGAGAGTACTGGTATTGAATCGAAAATCGCATGCTAAATATATTGACTGCTCACTTATCTGTAACGACTATTGCGCAATGAGAAAAAAAAACAAATCTAAAGATTTGACAATTAGCAAACTCCAATCTAATTCCACTGAATGCGACAGCTTCTCTTTGTCTCACTATTGCTTTTTTTTTTCTTTGTCTAATACCACAATAGTTCCCATTCAATTAAAGAAGGAAATGTTATAACCAACGTGATTCACCGACGGGTATCTCATTAATTTCAATGTTTTACATACATGCATACATAAACTTTATTTTCACTTGAATTTGAGAGAAGCTGATAGCTAGTGTTTTCGAGCAGAATTAAAAGAAACACATATACAAAACAAAACAAAAAAAATAAAATAAATAAAATGTGAACTAGAATACGAGAGATATAATAGTCTTAACTATTAGGATTAACATTTACAGATAGATGATAAAAAATAATCTTATCAAAAG
The DNA here is from genome assembly GCF_977016875.1 of Pavona decussata. Classification (NCBI taxonomy): domain Eukaryota; kingdom Metazoa; phylum Cnidaria; class Anthozoa; order Scleractinia; family Agariciidae; genus Pavona; species Pavona decussata. Next base: position 1,051,585 of record NW_028145665.1, on the reverse strand, counting down.
AAGCGGGCTTTGTGTCTCGCGACAAAGTAAAACAAATCAACATTCTGGAGACATCGAGGACGTTTCACCGTTGCCATGTGAATAAGCATGAAAAATGGTTTGGTACCAGGGCGCTATATCAAAGGTCTCGGGCGTATGTTCCAAACGGAGCTTTGAAAGAAGAAGAGGGGCACAAGATTCCGGGGTTCTAGAGCTCCAACACTCCATAGTCGTCTGAAGATCTTGTTGACTACTGAACTCTTAAATAACGCTGATACTGTAAGTAGGCGGACTGTAATGTCCGAGCGTAAGCAAAAGAATGAACTAAATTATACAAAAAGAGGTATTCACCTGAACCACAGCTCGTAGCTAACCAGCTCCACAAACAGGCGGCAAACGTGACACACCAGCGTGACACAAACAGCGTGACCGTGACATAACCTACATGGGACACTTTCTGGCAAGAACGCCAGCTACAAAACTAACCTGAACACTCCTCTCAAAAAAAATAATGAAAGAAAACGTATCCTTTCTGGGCTTACCTTGTCTTTAACGTGATTTCGTAACTCTCTCAGTCTAGCTTGAAGCTGGTTCCACTGGCTGTTAATACCGTCCACTTTGTGTACAACGGGGCTCGGGTCTTGAGCTGTGTCCTGCAGATGAGCGATTACCTCCTGCCCAGATTCGTTTGCACTCTCAAGCTGGTAATTCAAACACGCTATTTCCGGATCTAATACCTGTTGAATGACAGAGTTTTAATGTCTTTTTATATTTTTAATTTATTTCTAAATCTCCATTTCTGTTTTAACTAATAGGCCATTTCCGAGTGGCTTTGAACCTCATTCTGAAAGCGAGGCTAAATGCAACGCTTTTACATGAAAATTAGTTTTCATTCAGATGCAAACAAAAATAGTTTTTATATGAAAAGCTTTAAACTTAGCCTCGCTTTCATAATGAGGTTCGAAGCAATTTGGGCCAATCGGCCAGTTTAATCGTTACCTGTAAATTATCCTTTAGATCAGCAGAAAAAAAAAACTTGAACATAGCAAAACAAATGCGGTGATACCTTGAACCGTCTGCTCAGGTGACTGGGGTCTTCTTCTTTCAACAGTAAATCAATTTCCTGCTGCCTTTGTTTAAACTGAACCGTGAGGGACTGGATAGACTCGTCCAGGTTCTTGACCGTGCTCAAGGTGCTCTCCAGTTCTTTTTGCCGCTCGTTTGACGCGACCACGATAAACTCCATTCGGCCTTTCACGCTAGAAATCTCCTCCTACGGAAAGACACGAGACGTGTAAATATCACGGTATCTATAGACGGCTTTCTTGTTTTAAAGGAAAGTACACTGTAAAGGGTAAACAACCAGCTAAAATTATTTTTAAATGCCAAAATCATCCAATGACATTAATTAGTATGCGTTTAAAAGAGCAACGCGGTTATTTCAGACCTCGATATTTCTTCCTTTACCTTATCAGATTGTTTCCTTTTAATCAACTTCTGTGCGATTCAACCAAACGTAATGAAAACAAATCAACTAACATTGATTAATTTTGTACCTCGGAACAAAAACTCGCATAAAATATTCGTTATATTGCTAGAGCTGAAATTGGTCATTTACATTGAGGACGGTGCCTACTTTCGCTTCTGCGCATATGTTCTGCGCATCTGGAGATATTCGGGTTTCCTATGGTGGTACCTACTTATTCAGGGATATATTTTTTTTCCGCGGTTTAAAACTGGGCGGAAAAAGTAGAACTCAGCAACTACTCTTAGTATCCAAATTGAAAATTTGGGTAACCATACATTTTCAGAAATAATAGAGCTTCAACTTGGAAAAAAAAACGCCATACATTGCTTTGTATTTTGTGGCGTTTTAGAATAATCGTTACTTAATTATCTCTAAAAAATGCGTGGTTACCCCCAATGTTCTTTTTGGATTTCCATAGCCCTTGCTAAGATCTGCTTTTCCCGCATAGTCATAAGCCGCGCAAAAATACTGCGGTATGAGAAGGCACCGTCCTTAAAAGCGTAGCTGAAGTCCAAAGAGCGAGATACAACTCCGCAATAGTTGGTTAATATGGCTCATTTGTACGGAAAATGTACGATATGATAACCAATCTCAATTTTTAATATTTCTATAGCCTGAAATAAAGATACGACTTCCAAGAAAAGGAGGGGAGGACAAGATAGTATAGTAACCTGGATTTCGTCACTTCCGGCAGCTCCTTCGCGGCCTTCTAACAAATCATTTCCAGCCTTCAAGAGCAGAACAACATCTCCTTGGTTCTGAGTGATTTCTTTTTGAAGGGTCTGACAAAAAAGTAAAAAGCAATCACGGTTTGTAACTGGCATTACGAATAACTGAAACATGCTGAAGGGGTTGTCCCTATCATTTAGCTGCACTGTATCCGTAAACGTTTACTTTGAAGGGTTCTGAGATGATTGAGTGCAGTTAAGGTAAGAAATCAATATCATAGAAAAGAGGGTTACTTTCTAGAGAAACTGTTGTGCTGCGTCGGTGGGTGAGTAGACAGAACGTTTGGCCATCATGTGCTGGCGTTTCGAACGTCAATCCCTTTACGGTAGCCAAATTACCTTACCAACTACGTTATTAAAACCAAACAATCAATATTATAGACCGGGTTCCCTGTTCTTTCTAGTTTACGGAATGTGCTATTAATCTGTTAAAATATGTTCATTACTAAGAACTCTCAGTATTTCAAGGAAAATTTCGTGCTGACGAGATCTGAATAACTCAAAAGGACAAATGGAATTTGCAGTCATTTCAACTGATAATTGTTTGAGTTATGAGCTTCAATAAGTTCAACTAGGAAGCCATCACATTTTTATTTGGAGTTCAAGTTGTAAAATGATCACCAAAAAGCTATAAAGTAAGACATTTCATCCACCTAGATCTTAAGGATCACCAGAGAGCTAGGAAGTGAGACATCTCAAATACTGCGATGACAATCACGCAAGCTTCGCGTGACCCAAAAGCCTAACCCTGTATACGTAAAAGCGTAATGTCGAAAGGTAGTCTGGGATTTCAATAAAAAGTCAGAATCCATAATGCCTCGACTGGCGGGCGCTTTTTTTGGACAACCTTTGAAGAAACAGCTGTATGCATTCCGTCTAACCTTGTGCTCAGAGATCTGCTGTCTGATTGTATCTGTGTCTCCACCCACGGGCTCCAGTTTCCCCAGTCTCTTCTCCGTTCGAGAAAGGAATATTGTTATATTCCGCACCAGTCTCCTGTACTTTTCCATCTGTAGCACGGTAGTCTCTAACGTCACATTACGCGTTTCCAGGCCCTTCCACACTGCATCATAGCGCGTGCGTACTGAGGTCAAATCCTCCTCGAGAGGAGACTGGGGCGACTCGCTCGGCTGTTGGGCTGTGATGCTAATGATAACCTTTCCCAGGCCCACAAGAAGATCGATTTGGGCCTTGTACTGGACAGCTTCATTCTGTAAGACCTAAGGAAAGATAAGACAAAGCTCTTCGAACATTCCTTTCCCCTATGTGATTCATAGTTACTGAATTTATTCAGCAGGACGGAAAGAAAAGTTATAAAAACGCACTTAGAAACAGAATCCCACAATACCTTTTGTTCTTTCATCTGCGCACTAAGCACGTCAGGATCGAGACCCACGGGAGGCATGGCAAGCTGCCTCACTTCCATGTTATCTAGCCAGAGGGTCACGTGTTTATAGACGGCGTAGAACTTCTCAGATTGCTCCTGCAACTCGTCCAACTTGGCCGTGGTGTTAAGCAGTTTAATGGCGAGCGCTTGCCAGTTTTTATTCACGCGGTCTAGCGTTTCAAGGATGATGGACTGCTGTTTGTTTTTCTCCAGGTTTATCAGCTCGTGTCCTCCTTGGTTTACAGATTGAAACGCTGGTCGCATCTTTTCCACTTCATCTTGGAAATGCTAATGAAAGAAAGACGAAATAACGCATGCGTCGCTCATTATTTGACATGAAGCACCGAGTGGCATTTAGCATGAAATAGGAAGAAGTCCTCAAGTACGATTGCTTCTCAAAGGGGCACTGACACGGAGATTTTGCTGTATACTGGCCAAAACTGCCCAAATATTTGAGAAAGAATTCCTTCCGTTCTTTATGTGAAATCGCTCTTAGATCACCAGGAGGAAGATATAAAAAGATTTCCCCGAGGAAGAATAAACTCTAATCCGTTTTTAGCAATTTCTCCATAACTCACAGGAGGAACTTGAAAGAATTGGCTAATTTTTCAAGTTGCAATCCATTTCCATCCTAGCCATCTGCAGACAAAAATGAAGGATACTAGTTTCTGTGTCCTAGTAGGGTTATTTTTAACAAAAATGAACCATTATTTCAATGTTCTCATCCATACAACGAATGTGTTTTTTCGCCATTCAAAGTGATGCGAAAAATACGTGACACTGCCCCTTTAAGTCTCCTCTATTTCCAGCCGGAAAACCGTCTAAAATACTTTACCGTGACTATACGTTAAAGGCTATCTGGAGATTCTTGTAATTGTCATGTCATTAACCAAGTTTATCAACTTCTAATTCCCTTTACAATATTAACAATGCGATAATATTCTCTATAAGTATACCATACATGTACACATTAGTGATAGCGAAACCATCAACTGCGGGATTACACACTGTGTCAATATACCAGCCCCATTTCAACACACGAAGCTATCAACTTGGAGATAACACACTGTCTCAATATACCAGCCCCATTTCAATGCACGAAGCTATCAACTTGGAGATACATACTGTCGCAATACACCAGCCCCATTTCCATGTATGAAGTTATGAACACGGAGATAACATACTGTGTCAACATACCAGCCCTATTTCAGATCCAGCATTTAAAACTCATATGGCAGTATTAAAAACTCACCTGTAACTTCTCTTCAAACACAAGTATGTCACTAGTCACCAGTTCACCCGAGTCGAGTCTCTTGATCATGCCCAGTTCCCAGCGTTCAAAGTCTTTGGCGATCATAATGAACACGCTTTTGAGTTCTTCCTTTCTAGTGCCAGCTCTCTCCATCACTTCCACCCACAACTTGTTCATCTGTTTCAGTTTGGATTCCTTTTGCTTTTTCTTTTGTAAGTGGAACATCTCGTTTAGAGCTTCCACTGAAGTTCCGTGGCGGTTCACTTCAGTCTGCACAACCTAAAAATAAGAGGACTCCACTTTAACGCCATGTCATGATGACGCTCTTGGAAGCTAACGAATTCATACAAGTCCTCGTAAATCCATGATGAGAACTAACTGAACTTAATTCATCGATTTTACTTTTTGAAGGTTCCTCGCAGCAATTTGATACTGCTACCAAATGGTGCAAGGTAGTAGGCGCCTAAATTTACCAAAACTGTTTGACTACAGTGTCTACCGGAGTGAACGAAGTAAGTTTTTTTTCTTGTTTAAAACGTCGGGGAATTGTAGACGAGCTCTACGTCGGCTTGTGTCTCGTGTATGTTATCTCACAACGGTATAAAATAACCGTTACACTATGAAACAACAAAAGATTAAAAACGGACTTTACAGCGTCTAGCACTGAAAGAAGCTGGCATCAGCATAAAAAGAGCAACACATTTATTAATTGTGCAAAATAAAACTTTTGTAAAATTAGTCTTTCCAACTGCGAAACTAACCACAAATAGGAGAATCTCGCCACGAGGAAAATGTTTTGAAAAAAGTACTAATGATCAACGCTTTCACAAACTTCTTTTCCCTCGAAAAACATGTAAAACTGTCTTGCTTCTTTAAAAACAAACTGACTTCAATAAGGTCATTGCACTAATCTGAGCGTGATTCAACAATACCTTGAACTGTTGCGCCTGATTTCTGAGTTCAACAAGATTGCGTGACACGGGCGGTAGTTTGTCCAGTTGTTTCTTGAGCTCAGTCAGAGCCTTAATGGCGGCGTCCAGTCCATCCTTGAAATTCTGCGATGTAGTGAGTGCTGATTGGAGCTTAGCCTGGTACACAGTGATGTTCGCACAAAGCTCATCGTACCGCTGATTGATGGATTTCCCGCGCTCAAACTCGGGCCCTCGAATGAGGCCTTGAATACTATGGCCTAGCACTCCAACGGCTACAATCTCCGCCTGATGTGAATTGACCTCTGCTTGCAGCGCCTAACAAGTGTTGCGAAGCTTGAGTAAGGGTGGGTTTTGACTTTAATTTTAGAATACAGTTGTTATTTCCTTTCAATAGTTTTGATGGTTTTTTTCCAGATTGTTTGACTTTTTCCTGTTGTTCAAAGATTAGAGTTAACAGCTGTGCTGTGGACAGGTTTGCCTACTTCCTTTAACCTTGGCTTGGGCCTCCTCGAAAGTTGATATCAAGGCAAAACACTTACGGATTTTATAAGCCTGATTGGTTTCCCTTTCTAACTATTTTCTTAAAACAGTTGTGTTGTTCTTTCCTGTTAGTGTATTTTGGCGAAACCAATTCTTATCTCTGGTTGGGACCATCTGGCCTTGGTTGCGTTACAGTCGTAAACATGTTTACAGCATACTATAAAGTAAGGCATGATTTCAGAGATACTAGTAGTAAAGATGTAGGGTAGATGTAGAATTGAGTAGAAGTCTTAATTTACTTGTAGAGTAGTCTTAGAATGGAACTGAATAATTGTAGAACTGTCGTCGAGTTGTTGTAGTGAAGAACCAGTCCCTTTAAGAATGAAGAAGAACTACCCCAAAGATTCCTGGTGCCTCTCCGCTGCGTCAAGCGAGTGTCCAACACAAGTCAAAAATAAACGTTAAGCTACAATGAACACTAGAAGCACTCTTATAAAGAACTCACTGCTATACAAGTTGATCTGTGTTAGCTCAAATGGCGCGAAAACTAAGGCACGGAATCAACGATTTATCTTTGCCTCTGTAATGCAGGGTTGAATGATTCTCACATTATAAACAGATTCGCAGGCATTAAATCTTTGCTTGGCAGTTTGGTTTTGCTCGAAATTTGAAAGTCCGAAAATTTTCGAAGTTGAAGAGTAGACGAGGACGAGGTGTGCAGAGAAACCAGAGAGAAAGTATGTCGGTATGTCGATATGTCGACAGACTGGGCTAATCTAGGAATGAACCAAAATATTTTTTGGCGTGTATTGCTTACCTTCAGCTCATTGATTTGCTGTTTAATGATCGCTGGATCTGTCTTCACAGGCTGTGCCATGGATCGTCCCAGTCTATCCTCTGCACTGTTTAACCACGGTAGCACTTGCGATGCCTGACTGTCGTACTCGCGTAACTGGCGCCAAGAGCGGTCTAAGATGGTTCCTTGTTCACTGAGTAGCAAGAGAAGCCTAAACGAAAGTTTAAAAAAAATTCTAAGTGACGAATGCGGAGGTGCCATAAGTGTGGTGAAGCCCTAGCTCGTTTCACTAACTTTCATTCACATTGTCTTTGTAAAATGGAGCAGGCGAATCTTCAATGAATTCCAGGTGACATGGGGATAACCTTACAATAAAACGACCATCCCATCCAAGAGAGGAGAACTAATGCCCTCAACAGTTACTTCATGCTGAGTATCCTGTGATGGACTAACATTCCACGGGATACTGAACAAAATGGTCTTGACAACAGATCAGATCAATCCCTCGACCTGGTTCATGGAGCATTATCCTTCACTGGAGTATACCAAAGAAGGATTTCGAGAAAGTGCCTTCAACTAATATTTAATAGCATTGCCTGCAAAGCTTTGCCCTTCCTTTGTCACGCATTCTTTACCTGTTGTAGCGTTCGTTGATATCAGCAAGCTTGTTTTCTAGTACCCAGGACTTCTCATTAGGGTCCAGTATGACTTGAGACGGCGATTTGACATCTGCGCTTTCTAACGTGGCCACTGATCTCTCGAGTTCTGCGTGGAAAACCTGTACAACGGAAGAAAGTTTTCATCCGTAGTCTGATTAAGTGAGAAAGATCAAACCTAAAATTCTTACATTGCGGACAAAGTGAAAAAGACAACCGACCGGAACGATGAATTGAGATTAAATTCCGTTGCAACGAGCATTGTTTTCTTTCAACACGAATGGTGTTGCGTATCAAGGCTAAGTAAGCAGTCATGGTATAGAGTGTTTTCACATGACGTCACGGCGGCCATGCCATGTTGGTGTCCCAAAACAAAGAAATGGCGGTGATGTTGGTGTCCCAAACCAAACCTCTGGGAATTGAACTCTATTTTTATGCAAATACTTTCTTTTGTTTCAGTAAACCAATATGGCCGGTAGTCACGTGAATGAAAACACTCTATACTTTGTGAATAAGACTTGTCCCTCATTGCAGGTTGCAGAAAACGTATCTTACTAGTAGGGTTCGTAAAGTTGCGAGACGCAATACACAGAAGTATTTTACAGCAGGCTTTTCTTGCAATGTTCTCGTCTGCGTTATGTTGCAGCTTGTAAAGAAAAAATAAAATCAGGCTCCACACCCTTAGACAGCAAAAATTAAGTTATGAAAATAAAAAACAGGACCGTCTATACTCCACCATCATCTAAACATATTCAAACTACAAAATTCATTTATGAACTGAAAGGATTGAAATAATTTTAAACCGAAGCTTGCCTTTAACAGCCAACCTTGAATCAGGTTCTGTAGTTCTTACTTTTGAGTCTGTAGATGAGATCCTAAATTACGCGTGACTAATGAAAGCTACTTTCCTGCGGTTAGTTTGCTTATCTATATTTGACAAAAATAACTTGAGCATTTCCTATTGTGAGCTTTCGTGTTTTTGAGAGAAAATAGATTGAACGGTGCTTAATCTTTGATTTGACCGGAACAGTAAACTGATAAAGACAAACTATAATTCAGACTGGTTAAGACATGTGCGTTCTTGGTTCTTGCTCCTAAAACAATTTCTCAAACGGAAGTTTAAATAGTGTTATTTTAAACAGCATCATAACACCAAAAACCGCATAAATTTAAATACTTGAGTCTCCAAGCGAATCTACCATAAAATTTACAGGCCTTTTCGATTAACGCCGTTCTTGTGTTACACGTATCAGGTTGGAAGCTATGATTATTGATGTTAAAGGAGCACCTTAGCTTCGTGTAGGAAGTCTTCTCCGCTCTGATTCACTTCCTTCAAGTCTTTCTCGTGCTGTTTGACGTCGTCAACAAAGTGCTACAAAAGAAGAAAGCAACCCAAATGGAGTCATCTACAAGTTCAGTTGTGCAGCGAGTTGCAAACTTGCTTTTACCAAGGGCTGGCCGAAGAAGATATTCGGTGACAAGAATTGCAAGATGGCGGATTAAAGCCAAGAATCAAAGGATGTTGTCCCTACAGATCTCTTTTCGTGTTAGTGGTATAAATAACGCTTACCTTGGCAAATATTTACATAATAAAAATGTCAAATGCGACGAAAATTGCATAAAAGGTTACCGAGTAGTACAACAGTTACAACAAAAAAGGTTACAAAATGAAAGAAAACTCATTTAATGGCGTTTGCCCGCTACATGTCATTAGGAATAGTAAAAAGTCTTTCTGTTGGTTTGAGGTATTTCTTTCTGTCAACATCCACAAATGAAAGATAGTTTGGCTGGACAGGAGATCGTGCATAAACTTAGAGATGGCTGACAGACCGTGTGAGTCGGCTTTGTAAGTCGAGCGTGGCGAGAATCATCGTTTTCAAAATACAAATAACACACCAAAAAAATTCAGTGCGCGGTTTTTGTAAGCCAATTAACACCTCGAGTCAAATTCAAAACTGAAGGGGGAGCATCTTTTGGAATGGAAAAAAACTTTAGTGATCAGTAATTAAACTGGAATCGAAATTCATATCACACAAACTTCACGTTAGTTCAATCGTGCTTTCAACAACTGGGCCGAGAAATCGAAGAAATGTAGCTGGCCTGAAACGCGGGAAAATCCGCGTGAGACTATAGGCGTTGGTTGAGAAAATGGCGGGAATCTTTAGTTAACCAATCACAGAGCGAAGTAAAGCAAAACCAAAGCCAACATGAATAACTTTTTTTTTCCAACACTCAACTGAAAACCATTGTTAATGCTATTCGCATATTTAAATTTCTTCATCAACATAAGGCACCAACCTGATGAATAAGCAGTTTATCTTGCGCTTTCTGGGCATCCTTGACATTTTGTAAAATGGCGCTGCCTTGGTCTTCGGCTCTCTTAAGCCAAGCCTATAAAAAAAACGTGTTAATATTAGCAACAAACGCAACGAAAAATAAGGTTTGTTCTCTCTGTGCAAAAACCTTTTTAGTAGCTTTCTTCGTTTAACCACCACGTTCGTAAAATCCCCTTAATCGGTTCTCAGTCAACCAGTTCTTGTTTCATTTCCCGTGTACAATTCTAGGTGGCACTTATATTAAGTAGGAATATATCCTCCTGCGATAAAAAAAAGTTCTGTAAAGCCGCCGTTACACGTTGAAACTTTTAGCTGAAACTTGTGTGCAACGGCGTTGCAAAACAAGTTTCAGCAGGCGTTGCACCGTGTAACATGGTTGGTTTCGTGAAACTTTTTCGAACTTCCGTTGCGAGACAAGTTTCACGAAAAGTAGAACCGCTTTCTACTTCTGCAACGGCTCGCAACGGTCGCAGTGGTAAAACTGAAAAAAACAAGAGTTTCACCGTGTAACACCACTTCGTGAAACTGGTCTCGTTCGCCGTTGTGCACAAGTTCCAGCTAAAAGTTTCAACGTGTAACGGCGGCTTAAGGATGATTTCAGTCCTGCTTATTATTTGAATATTTCAGGAATTCACAACTTGACTGACATACCAAGAATGGATGCAGCAACTCCTCAAACTTCGTGAGCTTCTCGTGAATCCGAACGAGTCTCATGTAGCGGTTGTCGAGCTCGGCTTGCAGTCGTCCCCACCTCGCTTCCAGAATGCTCATCTTCGAGTCAAGTTCGGCTTTTTTCGTGGGTGATAGAAGCTGACCGCTGCCTTTCAAGAACTGCTTGCTCTCAAGGAGCATAACCTCGACTGGCTTCTTCCGTTCATAGACTGCTTTGGTGAACCGCTGATCAAGACAGAAACAACGACAATAAGTTTATTCATCTAGACGAAAAGAGAAAATTTAGAGTAGAAAAAAAGTGTCAGTAGCTTTATTAATAAAAACACGAAAAAAGGAAAAAAATATTTGAATTCATTGGGAAACGATATAAGACCTCCAAAATAGATAATCCCTTGCTCCAATAAATCTACTACGAAAGTCGAGAAAAAAAAAGGCAATGTAAAGTTATCCTACCAAGAAAGGATATTATTTTCTTATTATTTATCTCGAAGGGTGACAGTTTTCAGTTCAGGAATGCTAGTAGTTAAAATCGGCGAAACTCCCAAAAGCGAAGCACGTATTCAATTTTACTCAATGCCTATTGGTTTCAAGAAGGCATAACTTACAGCAGCAATATAAACCTCTGAAAAAAGAAGATCTGATATTGCTTACAACGATTAAGTTGCCTCATTAGCATACAAGAACATTCATGGAAGTAACTGAACACAACAAAACCGATCGCATGAGTCAATAAAGTTTCAAGCAAGCATAGATGCATCTTTGCTTGCATGAAACTGATCCCGATGCCAAGCTCTCACAATTGAATATAACGTTCAGAAAATACATCTTTTTGCTTTCGTTTGAATTCATTCACTGTCGCATGGTGGAGATCACAACGCTTGTTGCCAAAAATTCTGTCAGGTACATCACACGGTCGTTATATTCAGTTTAAAAGTAAAGTTTGCTCGATGCTTTCACTGCGGTTAAGTCCCTCAGAAGATCGTGGTAGATAATTTTGTTGTATACAGGACAAGACTCTTCTGGAAAAGAACAGCCCTTCCATAACATACGGCCGTTATCTCTGATGTTCGTGTAATACAAGTAACACAGTACAATTTAAAACGGTACTTCACTCATCATTCAAACTGTAAACAAAGCCTTACCAACTGAACATGCTCCGAACTACAACCATACTGGCCATTTTACTGACAGATTTACAAAGATAACCCCACAGCACGTTACGAACCTGGGATCAGTGTTAGCGCTACAACACATTGCAGAGAGAGGCCTCGTCAGTTTCTTCGTCCAGTTTTCAGAATTGTCACCCGCAATGACAAAGACTTCTAATCATCATAAGACGCGCACTTGTGTGTGACAAAGTGACAATTCCTAATACTACTTGTTATAAGCATTTGTTTACATTTTTGACTTGTCTCCTCTGATACTTGCAGCAAATTGAGCTCTGCGTGTGACATCCGAATTGGAAAATTGTTTTCTTTTACAGATTATCAAAGTCGCCAAGTTACAGTGTTTGCTGATTACATTAAATCACTCGCGCTAAAAATGTTGAGCTTTGTGGAGGCCCAACTCTCACGGGATTCAATCGCTGTACGAAAAAGGTAACAAATTAGGTACAAAAATAGCGATGTTACACCTAAAATCCATTTTCAAAAATTTATCTAGAGGCAGTTTTTAATTGCAGACTAAGTTAGAAAAACCTGGACTTTTCCAAGGCTTGACTTTTAAAGCAATTAACACAAACTATCACAGGATTAAACAAAGCCTTGTTTCTTTTGAAAAGGAAAACAAAAGACAATCGAGCAATTTGCATATCTTAAAATGTCAAAAGAACAGCGCATATGTGGTATTCAACATAATTGTCAGCGCATCGACACGATTGTCACACACGTCCACCTTGTACAACACTGTTGGAGGTCGCTTCGTAGTTTCCTTTACAAAAGAGTGGCTCGAGCCTTTCTAAAAGTCTGTTACTGTTTGAAGATAGCCTGCGAAGCTGGCAGTATTGTTCGCGGGTGAATATAAAAGGTTTTGGCGGCGGAGCAGACATGGCATTAACCTCCCTCGCAGACGCTCTTTTAACTCATCACGCAATCTTTCCTCCCCAACGAGACGAGCCAAAAGAGCGTCTGCGAGAAGGCTACCATGGCGTACGCCGCGAGAAAATACCGCCTTTTACCCACTCCCCTCGCGGCCTCGCCGCTTGTTCGCCCATCTTTCGCCCTCGCCCAAACATCCCGCCAGCTACGAAGGCTGGATGAAAGTCTGACGTGAACCCATTCAAATGAAAGCTACTGAGAACGTTTCTCCTATGTCGGTATCTTCTACCAATACTTTGCAAAACTGACTTAGATTTGAGAGAGAATATTGTTTTCTGATCTTGGTAAATTCACAAAGTTCAGTGAAACGTTCCTTTCATGGGATCGAAAAATTCCGGTGCCTTTCTGAGTGACGAATATTCATGACCGTCAACCGACTACGTTTCCCAGAGAAACGAGAAAAGGTCAAGTTTCCTGGTAGGTTTTTTGATCTTTGAACGTGGGCAATCCTGTGGGTTTAAACTGAAAAATAGATCACCTTCTGCTCTTCAATTTGTTCTTCTAGTTCCTTAACATCTGCGGGGGAGGCGGTTTGTGCGAGCAGGGTTTTTTCCGTGTCTGACAGCCAATCAAGCAGGTGCTGGATAGAGGAACACCACTGGAGACACGCCTCTTCGACCTGAAAAGCATAGAAAAGGTTCGGTCAAAAACAGATACAGTGGATATCAAAAACTTGGAACTGGAGTGGTTAGATATTTGTTGCAAAGTAATCACGAACCTAGTAATGCACGCTTAGTTTGGGAAAAGCTCTATTAGAACATCAGGAACTTGAATCCGGCTCGCCAAAGAGAATCAGAAAGGGTTCTTTAAGCTTCATCTCAATAATCATTTCACTACTCAGTCTTTAATTGTCATGAGTTACCATCTTGGGAAACAGGAAGTTTGTTGAAAAAACTTAACTTTCTTGGGGAAGACACAAGTAAAGAAGAGAGAATTTTAATTAGTAGGATAAAACTGACCTCTTTGTGTTCCTTTCCCTGTCTCTTCAAAGTTTCCACAAGTTCTTCCATAATAAGCTGCACTTCGTTCAAAAGTTTCTCGTATCTGGCGTTCATGTTCATTAGGGATGATATCATTTCCTCGCGGCCCTTCGAGGCACTTTCTAGGATGGGGTTCGTAGTGTCTCGGGACTCTGGCAGGTGATGCAAGCTGTGGCGATACTCCTCGAGGTTCCTTTCCCACACCTAGAAAACAGCACCAACATTGAAAACGAATACAATCTAGTTCCCGAACATAAATGATGCAGTGTGAGCTAAAAACGTTTTGAAACTAAAACTATGTAATCCAGCCGTCTGTAAAGAACCAAGGTTCTATAGCCAATAGTTTTAGGAGGTCGTAAGGTGACGGAAAGCAAAATAAACAATATCGATACAGACTGCAATGCTCTTAAAAATTTTAACATTTATGGGCCGTCAGAAACCAACTCTTTATCAAGTTGGCCGTGATTTAATATTGACCCAAGTCTATAATGATAGTACTTCTCTGCGCTATTCAAGATGGTCTTGAATTTCACTTGCTTCCAAATTGGTTATTATTAAATTATTTAAGTGTACATACCTGAGATTCATCGGTGTATTCGTGCCCCACAGTACAGAGAGTTTTGATTGGCACTTGCTGGTTCCGAATATCTGTGTACAGAGACTAGAGAAAGAAAAAAAAATATGGCTGTTAATAAAAATGCCTGTCTTTACCTTCAGGAAATTTTAAACCAGGACACCAAAGCATACACCAGCGTGACAAACATAAACTTGTTTCGCCACCATTGGTGAGAAGAAGAACTACAGCACCCTTCAACGGTCCTTTTGTTCACTTGAATGGAGTTTCGTTATTCTTTTTGTACAATGTCGCTGTGGACTTGTTTCGCATTCCAAAAGAGCTACAATCCTGGACAAAAGTCTTGGGACAAACTCAATTACCTGTTATCTCTAGACTACAGGTTCGCCTAAAAGAAATCCTTGTTCCCCCATCCATGCCCCGTTACAATCTGTTATGGCCGTGTCCAGAACGCAACTCACAAATCAACATTGCTTTGGCGGACGGGGGAGAGCGAACCATGCACAAAATAGTACAGGTGAAATTTCATATGAGGAGAAATAGAATGTTCGAGTTACTGTTTAAAATTTTAAACTTTGTCCCAAGATCGTTTTTCAGGATTGTAGTTGTAAACTGTAGCAGAACCATCTCTGTTTTTCATTGGCTCTTCACAGGAATTGTTTGGATAATTTTGCTTTCAGTAAGGAACACATTGCCAGCCACGAAAGACTTCATGCGTAAAATATTACAGGATTTCAATGATTTTCACTACTTGTCATAAACTGAATAAACTTTCCAACTCACTGTCAGCTCCTCCATAACTTTCTCCGCGTTATCAGTCTTCGTACTCCACACTCTGTCCTCAACTTTCTTCTCTACTCTGTTTAACCAGTCCAGTTCGTCCTTCATCCCAGCTTCAAACTGCTCCAGTTTTTGCTCGGCTTGCACGAGTCCCACGAGACGGTTATCAATCTGCTGCCGAGCTGATTCCCATCTCTCCAGAATGGCCTGAACTCTTGCTCTGTCGAAGTCTTTCAGCTCGGGCAGCGAGTTTCGAACATCTGCGATTTTGCTTTCTCTAGGTTGTATTTCAGTCCCGAGCGTTTGCTGCGGAAACAAAAGGTTTTTCACTACCATTCCTCGACGTTTTTCGTTCACATTATAGCATAAAACTACAGTTCCAATGTTACTAATACAGTCGTGTACGGAAACATAAGTAGCGAAATGGCATTTTTGGCTCAAGCGGCCATCTTTCCGCTCGCAATACAACCCTTTCCGTAAGTAGGCCATGATTTTACGAATGGTTTTAACAACGCATAGAGCCAAAAAAATAGACATCCAAACTCCCGAAATGAATTAAATTAAACGAATTAATGAATGAAATTAAATTTTGAAACAATGAACCGTAGGAAAGAATGCGTACATAATCACGCTATGTAATCCAAAAAAGTCCATTCGTCTCCGCATAAAGTCCTAATGAAGGGCACTGCCAAGATCGTTCCCCCAACGAGAATTTTCACTCCCTAAAAGTCTCCAGTCGCTGATTTCAAACCCAAAACAGGCCTCCACACTTCCACGTCACTAACATCCCTGAGAAGCCTCCCTCCCCCCACCCGGCACCACCCCACCCCACCCCACCCGGAAATATGATGCTACCTGTAACACTTTGATTTGGTGTTGAATATCTTTGAGGTTTGCTGTGAGGCCAGGCTGCTGAATCAGAATCACTTCAACACGACGCAGACTGTCTTCAAGTTCGGACACAAGTTCAACAATGTTCAGCAAAAATACCAATCTGTCAATAAAACAAAGAAATGATGTGAGTTATGAGTGTTATACTAACGTGAAGAAATGTCTGTAAATCTTAATGGGACAATGTCACTTACTTTTAAAATCACCTTGAATGACCAAAACACATAGTTGTACTCATGGAAAGATAGATTAAGATTATGGCCCAGTTTTGTTAACATTTACTATAATAGTACACAATAACCTTTAGCTGCCGATTGCCAGGATGGAAAACAGATTCCAACTTGGAAAAAAAATGGTCACCTTTTAGAAGTTTATCTCGTGTATATTGGAAGAATTACTGAAACACTTGCAGATGTACTGTGGTTTCCTTTCTCTTTCATAGAAAGATCACTTAAAATTATCGGTCCACAAAGTTCGATTTCACGTTTGAGTAAAGGTTCTTTGTAGAGTACAGTACCGCTCAAAAGTAGGTAGACAGTCCATCATGTCTCGATCCTTGAAACTCGAGGATCGACTCTCGATTCTCGATGGTACAGTATTAGCCAAAACACAGCACACTGCCCACACCGTTGCCCCTTTAAACTGATTCAAATACTGATGCACATCAGTATTCTTTTTTTCAGTAACTCAAGTCTAACGTCACCAATTCTGGAAGCATCGTCTCCCTCTGAATTTGTATACACTAACTACACTGTCAACTCACAATCTGTGCCAGTCGCTGGCTTTGTCTTTCACTCTGATCCATTTTTCAGACAGCACATCCAGCTTGCACTGCAGCTGAGGATCCATTTTAGTGACCATGGACTTCTTCAGAGAATCATACTGTGGAGTTCTTTGTGTCTGCTGCTCTTGTAAATTCTATTATAGATGTTCAAACACAGAAATATTAAGAAAAATAGTTTTCTCTATTTAACTGCTTATTAAAACGTTTTATCAAATTTATTGAAGATTTAGAAAATTGGTTGGGTTTGATCATTATAAAAGTATGCCACCCTAACCTTACAACTTAAACCAACTACTGTAACTATTTTACAACCGTCCATGAGCTTATATTCTGAAGTACATATTACTGGATCGATTTTAACACCTGAGATTTTAGT
Organism: Pavona decussata; assembly: GCF_977016875.1. Classification (NCBI taxonomy): domain Eukaryota; kingdom Metazoa; phylum Cnidaria; class Anthozoa; order Scleractinia; family Agariciidae; genus Pavona; species Pavona decussata. Next base: position 1,034,358 of record NW_028145665.1, on the reverse strand, counting down.
GGCTTATACTGGAAGGGGGAGGGGTATATTTGGAATTTTATTACAAGTACATTGTTTCAGCAACCTGAATTTTTATAATGACTGCCAAAATTCCTGCGCGCTGACTGGCTTAAAGCTATTGTCTATAAGAGTCAAATGCACCGTGTGTGCTAATTCTTAACGGAAAATAAAGCCAATTCCGTTCTTAGTTTTTCCATGTTATTGTGAAAAAAAAAACAAAGCAATGGCAGTTTTCTACATCTATACTCTTATAGACCATAAAATGTTTAAAACTTGACAGTGAAATCACTTGCCTGCGGCTCGTAGCTTCACTTGCGTTTTAAACATTTTATTCCTCATATTATGGTCTATAATAGTTTGGATCATAGAAAACTGGTGTTGATTTGTTAAATAGCACCCCTCCAAGATTATTAGAGTGAAATTATGATACTTAGAACAAATTTATTAGTGGTATAGTACTTTAGTGAAGAGTGGAGAGGCTGGTCTGGAGGAACAGAGATACTAAAGCACTGTACCTGTAAAATTAAAATAATGCAATTATGATAATTATGCCAGTAAAAGGCAGCAAAATCTAACTTCAAACGGGATTTAAGAAGGGAACTTTACTGTATCTGTATTTTACCTTGACTTCTTGGAGAGTATTGGAAAGGCTTGTTTGGTTTAAAGTCCCAAGTGACTGGGTTTTGAGAATGCCTTCCGCTCTTTTAAGCCATGCAAGTAGATCATTTAGAGTGCTTTGAGCACTTTGCTGCAAAGCAAAACAAATACAAAAATCATGATGAGAGCATGCATCACTAACACAGGATAAACCTCCTACATCTGCCAAAATCTGCTATTTTCCCAAATTCACCATTTTCACTCAATCAGTGACTATACAGTACTAAAGTGTGACGTCCAAAAATTTGAATTTTTCAAATTACGGGATTTGTTAAGATGTTCGCAATGAGCATGATAAAAAATACCTACTTGCCAAAAATCAGCATCTTATTGCAATTTGGGGATGAGATATTGGACTTTTATGCTCCAATGACTCCATGCAAATCCTTCTAATTTTGTAGGTTGGGAACAGAGACAAAATTAGAAGGATTTATATGGAGTCATTGGAGCATAACAACACTAATATCTCACCCCCAAATTGCAATAGGATACTGATTTTTGGCAAGTAGACATTTTTCATCATAATCCTTCAAAATATCTCAACAAATCCCATAATTTCGGAAATTAAGTTGATTGTGACGCCATCAGCTTATTTAACATTATGAGTGTACCGAGACAATATTTTTAATGCCCTTTAAGAAATTTCATGAAATCTGCCATTTTCCCCTATATTTGGTGTCCACCTTCACCTAATTTGCCAACTGCATTATTGTCTACATTTCTGAACCAATCCACCCATGTAGCAAGAAAGCTTTGTACAGTTTAATTTTCAAGATGGTTGTGCTTTTTTTTAGGATGCACAGAAGACCCACTGTAATATTAAAGTATCTATTTTAAAAGACACATACAACAAAGCAGACCTGTCTCAAAAGTTTACTTTACACCCTTAGAGATTAATGCAATAAGGTTAGACTTCCTACCTTATCTAGATTTTGTAAATCCTGTGTAAAAGTCTCGGGAGGATTCTCATTCAATGAAGCAGCAGTTGCACTCAATGGCTCTTGTTCAACAAGTCGTTCAGTAATGCCAACTATCTCCTGATCATCAGGCATTGGAATGTCTTTCAGAATTTGTTCAACATCTTTTGAGCCTGCCAGTAGAGGCAGGTTGCCCTGAAACAAATCAAGATGATTATTTACAATCCTACTGCAAGTGACTTTACTTCAGATAAAACAGGTTTTATCCTTGAAACACCAAGTGT
>NW_028145665.1:950000-1027500 GCF_977016875.1 Pavona decussata | reverse complement strand
AATCAAAGAACAAAGTCAAATTACTGTGTGTACACTTGCTGGGGCAGCTCTCCTGCTAAAGTACTAAACAGTCAATTTTCAAGGATTTGTGTCCTTTAGAGAGGGTCTCCATTATAACCGATTAAGTCATCAACACTTACCTGCATGTTCTTGTAGCTACACACTGGGTCAACAGCCACTTTGCCTTTCAATTTTGATTTCCTTTGAGGCAAGGGCACCACTTTCTTACTCAGGAGCTGTAAAGAGCTTATGATGTCTTTGAAGTCAACCAGTTCTTGTTTCATTTCCTTGAATTAAAAACAAACATGCCAATTATACTGTGCAAAACAGAATATAGACACAAACCAGAAGGCTTTAATTATGTTTTGATCATTTTTGATTTGTTTCCCGGCGTTCATCACTCCAACATTTTCACCACAGCTTTCACACTACTGAAATTGCACATCAAAATAATAATAAGAAATTATTATTAATGTATATAAATCTAATAATTTTCCCTTTCTTAGAATGTTAATAAAAAGAAACAAGCAGATGGGGTTAATGAACTTTAGAGAAAATATTAAAAAAAAGGTGGACATAACTTTTTACTATCAATGTGAAGTTTTCTTGTGTGTCGGCAGACCACTCAGTGGTGAGTAAAAAATTCCTTTTTTATCCATATATGTTTTTCTTTAATTACATCTTTTTTCATGCATATTGTGTTACCCGCTCAAAAAAACAGAATACACATACATGCAAGGATAAAGCAAAGGACCCTGAATACACAGCACAAAATTTATCCCAGACTTGCTTTTCGTTAATAAATATCAAACAAATGTTGTTTGCCCCTAACAAGTCATTGAAAAGGCACAGCTCTGCAAGACCAGCTATTCTCGTGTGCAGTCTGTGGTTCTCAATAAAAAAATTGAATCGTTTATGTACATTGATTCTCATGAGTAGTCTGAAGACATGGTTGTGCATCAATATCGGTCAGCTCTCATACCAAAGAACTCAAGTTCGGAACTGAAGCTACAATTGTAGCTATCATCATATGGATGGGTGTCGTTAACCCTATGCCCAACATATTGAAAGGAATATAATAGAGCTTTCATTTTCTATTCAAAGCAATTATATCATTGAACGGCATAACTGAAAATTTCACAACAAAAGATTCACTGGCATATTCGGCCAATACATTTGCCCCCAAAGTTAAACGAATACTGCATTGTATTTGATATTAATGTTGCTCACAGCACCAACAATCTAATTAATGTCTGGGTGGTATGAACCTTGCCTGGGTATATAAAACTTCCCTGACAAATTTATTGGATTATATAAAAGCGTTTATCATATAAAAAGGTATCAACATTTCATTAAACTTGTGGATTAAAACGTGAGTGCAAAATGTTATGCAATATTTGTAGACCTGAATGATTGTGGAGAATTATGCAGGTACAATTGAGGCATAGAGTTAACAAGGAAGGAACATTAAATCTTGACAGAAGACATAACTCTCGTTACATGCAATTGCAGTTCCAAACTTGTTTTTATTTAGGGAGTATCACAAGTAAAAGCAATGCAGAGGAAAACTGGCTGTACTCCAAGTGCAGTTGGCAGATGTTGTCAACAGGAAATAGAGGCTCTTGAAACATCACTAAAACATTATAAAGAAGCTTGCTCGGGTTTGTTACGGATAGAAACAATTCCAATCCCAAGCAGATCCTTGTTTTCCAAAATACCTTGTGCGAAAAGGGAATGTAAAGAAAACAGTCGCTTTCAACAGAATTAGATACATGCAAGGGGTTAACTTATGTTGCACGCATATTTAACACCGTGCAACGTATTATAACGTGATGGGCTAACCAAGAAATATGTACTTTGAACATTGTCTCAAGCCCTTTGATTATTTGTGCCTGTGGATGAAAATATTTCACGGCAACAAAGCAACATTCTAAGCATTATTCAACTGAAATCAACAAGTCGCCACAGAGAAAGGACAATATTCAGTGTACTTCAGTAAAAATTTAATGTCACGCCAATTAGCAGACAAGATCGAAAGCTTAGTAACATAGTTATTATCGAAGCTGAAACGCAAATTCAATAACAGATGAAGAAGTGTAATCGTCAATGAGATAAATTCAAATATTTACTAAACACTTGTCAAATTTATTAACCCGCACGCCTTACTGCTTCCAGAAGGTACACACGATCGATGAAATCGACACCATGGCAAAATTACTCACGCGAAACATATGCTGTGCTTTGTTTATAATTTACAAAAGTAGGTTTATAAACCGACCGACAAGACGAAGAGGGAGAAGCGAACATAAAAATCGATATAACGACTAGACGATTTTACAGTAAGACCAAGTACTAAGCTTGGGCTTTAATTTTTCTCGACTTTGAAAACGCCTAGAACATTTTACCCAGGGAAAGGAAGGAAATTTGATCCACGCGAAAATTGCACCAAATGGCACAAAATGTCCAAAACGATCTGTGAATGCAAATTTTCTTCTCATCTGGCGGCTCTGTTAGTCAAAACTTTTACACCTCCTAACTACATCGTTCCGAGACCCATAAATCAGGAGCTAACTCACTAGAGAGTTTACCTGCTTAAACTGCAGCATGTCGGTGACAACGTCTTTAAACTTTGGTTCCAGTTCCGTTTCGCTTTCAGTTTTCGGCCCGCGTAGCAACAACACATAACGCTCTTTAGGCGAAGACACACTGTTATCTTCGACTTTTCGATTGAACATGCCACGTACATACTCCAAAGAATATGCAACAATCGTCCCCATCTGTGATTGTCTTACTATTGGAAATTTTTCCAATGGTATTCCAGCGCGGATTGCCTCCTCCGAAGCGGGAATCACTCTTTCCCTCAAAAACTTTTCCCAGCGGCTGTCGTGAATTAATTGGTCATGATCAAAGAAGGGATTTTGTGTTGTTCGCCATCTTACTACATTTGCAGCGCTGTGAAGAGTTCGCCTGACGGCTAAATAAACACGAGTAGAGCTTCTTGTGATCATCTGAGAACCCCAAGTGACCGGAGACATCAGCTTGGAGAAAAATAATCGAGGAGAACTCGTTGTCCTTATAGAAACCGGCCTAGATCGGCGCCCATTTAATTTGTATTCGTTTCTTGTTCGGTAAAGGAAGAACAAAAGTGACATTAACGCCGTGACAGCGAGAGCTGCCGATGTAAACAAAATAAAGAACAGTAATGGCAGAGGATTCCAATGCAGCACAACACACATGTCGAACGTCGGCGATCGTTTGTTCGAAGATAATTTAGACTGCAGTTAGAAACATCCAATAAGTTTGCATACGCTGCGGATACACTTAAGCTGTCATTTGGACGAATTTTTGAGGCGGTAAGGGTAGAAAGTTGATGTGCATCTCGCTTGCAAGACACGTGGAGTTCCTTAGCTCCTCACGGGTTAGTCACACAGATCAGTTAGTCACACATGAATAGAAGAAACTTCACCAGATTTTTTCAAGTGCCAGTCACTTTCTAGCAGAAGCATGTTTGCCGTTCATTTCCAGCTCGATTTCTGACCTCTAACACCCCGTGAATTAGCCAGACAGATAAAGTACACAGACAAGATACGCGCGCGAACAGCGTTGAAGAAACGTGACACCTAAACGAAACAAAAAGATATTCGAATTTTGAATTTTTAATCACGAGCAACTATTTATGACTTTAGAATGTGAAACTAATCAAAAACTTGTCCGCAAAAATTTGTACCAAACCTCAGATAGATTAGAAACGTCAATAAATTGTGCACGAACTATAAAATCAGTAAATGTGATGTTTCAAAGGCAAAATTCTTCAAGTTAGAAAACTCGTTCGCCAAATTTTTCATTTCCACTAAACAAACCGTCACTATCATATCAGTCTCTTTTAGTTTTTTATTAGCAAGCAGCATTTAAAATATATATATAGAAGCAGAATACACCGAGAGATAATTTAGTTAATGAATAGTTACTGTTGAAAAACAAACTGTACTGACACGAGCCTAATGGCTAAATTGAACGCTGTAAGAGTTTGTTTATTATGCAAATATCACCGCAACGATTAATTTAGAACCAGCATGAAAAAGTCAATCAACCTTGTCAGAGACAAAAGCCCTCCCTCCCTTCTCGAGAACTCGAAATAAGATAACATCAAAAATGATAGGTCTTGTCTTGTCTTGTATACTGGTGTAATGCAATCATTCGAGACCTCTGAAACATTCACTTGATCTACAGCCGTACCAAGGTCGAGCTGTGTAAAACTCAAGATAAATTCTGGAGCTTTCTCTTTCGTTTTTCAATAACTTTTTCTTTTACTGGCCGCCTACACAGGAAACATTACACCCTTTTCCTCGGTTCCACGATGTCTGTGTATACTTACACAGAATAAACTTGACTTATTGATTAGTCAAAATTTCTATCAGAAAAAAAAAACAAATGAGTCGCATCACTAGAAAACGCAGCTAAACAGAAACGAACAACCTGCCACATTGAGATAAGTTTTCGTGGGGAAACCTTGCGCCAAGTTCGCTGAGTTACTGAAATACAATTGAAGGTTAACTCGTCACTGTTCAGTACACATATAGTAGATAGGATTAACTTTTAACCATGCCAACGAAAATAAAAACCTATGAGGAAAAAGGCAAAACGATTAAAAACAATCCGTTTGTTTGTTGTCTTATTCTCGGATTACTTCCCTGAAGTATCGAACTTGTTTCTATGCTACAAAGAAGATGAAGAATTTTCTCACGTACTCATTCAAATAATCCCATAGTTAAATCATATAACGAAAAAAGAAATAAAGAAAACACCTGGAGCGATTTGCTCCTGAAACAACACAAAAACGCCGATATTCATACTTTTTAACCAGCACTTTCATTCTTAAAGTTCTTCGCAGTGCATTTGACATGGATTAAGAAATATAATTATTTCTGCGAGACGCGCAAAACTATTCCCTGCTCATTACCAACTGCAATAAGCAAATTGCTCGGCAGACAACCACCTTTTTTTTTCAGCATTTCCTAAACACCTATCTGTCACTGTGGTAACAAATAAAAGAATTACAGACTTCTGTTTTTTTTTTTGTCAACAACTTTATTTTTAAGCAAGAAAAGTGATAGTGATTGTAGAGGAGAATAAACCAGCTAAGTATATTTTTGTCAGAGTATATTTTAGAGGGCAACTGTGTTGTTAATAAGGTTGGCTAGGGAGGGGAGGGGGTGGTGAAGGAGGGAATGGAGATGGGAGAAAGAAAGAGAGGGAGGGAGAAAGGAAGGAGGGAGAGAGGAAGGGAGGGAGGGTAGGGGATGGGGAAGGAGGGGAGGGGTGGTGAAGGAGGGAATGGAGATAAGATGAGAGAGAGGAGAAAGAGAGGGAGAGAGGGAGGGAGAGAGGGGGGAGGGTAGGGGATGGGGAAAGAGGGGAGGGGGTGGTGAAGGAGGGAATGGAGAGATGATGAGAGAGAGAGAGCAGAAAGAATGAGAGGGAGGGAAAAAGGAAGGAGGGAGAGAGGAAGGGAGGGAGGGTAGGGGATGGGGAAGGAGGGGAGGGGGTGGTGAAGGAGGGAATGGAGATGGGATGAGAGAGAGGAGAAAGAAAGAGAGGGAGAGAGAAAGGAGGGAGGGAGAAAGTGGGGGAGGGTAGGGGATGGGGAAAGAGGGGAAGGGGTGGTGAAGGAGAGAACGGAGAGGTGATGAGAGAGAGAGCAGAAAGAATGAGAGGGAGGGAGAAAGGAGGGAAGGAGGGAGGGAAGGATGGACGGGAAAAAAAGAGGGGGCGGTTAAATTGAGTGAGAAGGCAGATAAGTGGTGAGGAAGAAAAAGCAAAAATGGATTTAAGGGTAGAAGGGGGACAAAAGTGTAATTTATATTTGATCTTAAATTTTAGACCAAGTTAATCTTAACTTTATCAACAGTATTTATTATTTATGTGATAATTTATTTATTATGTATGTTTGCAATGTCAACTTTTGATTTTATCTACTAATTAATCTAGGTAACCCCATATTTAGGGACATAGTTCCTGTTTAAGGCTTCCTCGATTCACTTATTTCACTTTGTTGTATTGTAAACCATTAAAGTAAAGTAATTCAGTATGTGGGCATGCGATACTCGATAACAAGCATATCATTTGGCTGGTAAGCTTGGTACAGAGGGAAGATAAAATTCTTTTTATATATAGGGTAGTCCCTTCAGCACCCTTCTATCAATAGGAGCCCTCGAACCTTCTTGGGAGCTAAACTACGGTGAAAAAGTGAAGTAGGGAAGAAAGGTTTTTCGATCGAATCAGCGAAGGAAGTTCAATTTAATTAACCAAGCTTCGAGTTACCCAGGGGACCGTTTCCTCAAAGTTCCGATAAATCACAGTGTTCCTAAACAGAGATTCAATCTTCATCAATTTTGAGACTTATGGAACACACTATGCACGTTGCACTAAAAATTCCAATAGTCGATTTCAAAAAAGACTCTCGCCGGAGCCAGTAAGTTATCGTGATGTTCCAGAAAAAGGGCCCTGGCTTACTGACTGTAGATAAGGTAACGTGTTCAGGGAAAAGAAATCGGGTTTAGAGCCAGGCACGGATAGTGTGCATAGTGCAAGAAATTATTACATTGCCCAGTTTCTTAACTACAGCAAGCATCCATTTTGTGTATCGCCCCCTCACTAAGCACTCACCGTGAGCCTGTCCAAGGCCTGTTCAGCGGCTTCACGGGAAGAGATGTTCTGTACATCATACTCAGTGTTCAATCGATCAACCAACTGAATCATTTTCTTCTCTGTTGTGTGTGCGTCTTCAAAATACTGTGAGATCAGAAAAACAACACAAACCCTCGTCTTGTCATCAACGTACCCTTTCACCATAAAAGATTACAAGCGTAAACAAAAAGTCCCAAATTCTAGTGCTAAATATGCCAAAAGATAAACAACTTTGCACAGTTGACCTTAAACGTGATCAAAGAAATTAATTCTAGCAACGACCTTTTCTGCACCCTAGGTTCCAGAGGTTATTTCATTTATTTATTTATTTTATTTTATTTATTTATTTATTTATTTATTTTTTTTTTTTTTTTGACGAGAGAGAGACAGAACCGCGGAGAAGGCCCGGCAACGAGGCGCAAAGCGCCGAGAGGAAAACACTTGCGCCCGCTTTATACCCACCGATGCGGTTATTTGCTCATTTTTATTTTTTAAACAACGGGCCTCTGGAACCAGGGTACCTTTTCTGCAATCTTTTACACCAATCTTCCTACAGACTGTATTTTCTCAAATTGGTCTTCGGACACGTCTAATTCCAGGGCTTTGCCCGACAAAGTCAAAACGAGTGACTTGACCAACAAAAGATTTTTCCAGCTTGACGTCTTTCGCATTATCGGTACAGTCCCAACTAACAACTACTCCTTCGTCTTTGTCTGTTTTTTTTTTGTTTGTTTGTGTTGATTTACTTTTTGTTTTTTAGCATAGTTTATAGTTTACTTGGCTATCAGTCTCTATGACTGACTCGCTGAGTTACCAGATTAGCTTTTTTAAATGGCAAATGAGCGATTAAAACGTGATTTTTTACGAACCTGTTGGTATATTTCCGCATTCCTGGCGTGCTGTCGGAAGGCGATTAGGAGCTGATTCAGCCACCACCACTGACTGCGCATGGCATTTAGGTACGCCTGGATGAGTTTGGAAAAGAGGCTAATGTTAGGTCACCTTCTCACAACAGACTCGTGTTTCACAGACGGACATACAAGTTATCGCTCAAATCCCAGTTTGATAACTTTCTTCCATAACCTTCTCTTTAGTGTTGAAAGTAACCAACGTATGGTTGACAAACGTTCACATGTCAAATGCAAGTTTGCAAAGACAAAGAAATTGTTGTAACAGTTGGCGAGAACAGTCATCTTGTTCTTCTCAGATCTCACCAACAGTTCGCCAAATATGATCGAGTTGTAAGGCATCAGACAGAGTGTTCCTGGCTACCAAGAGGCTAAACATTGGAAGCATGAACGCGAAAATAAATCGCGGGGGAAATAGGTCTATACGCGCTTTAGTATCGCGTTCGCGATTTAGTTTATTTGTTTTCTTTCCCACCATCGATCCAAGAGCCTTAAGGAGACCAGTTTTTAGAAAGCCAATCGACGACAACACGAAAGCTCATCATCATTATTACTATTACACTCAATCGCCCATTTCCGTGTTGCTTTGAACCTCGTAATGAAAGCGAGACTAATTGCAAAGTTTTTATTATAAAAATTAATTTCCATTCATATGCAAACAAAACTAATTATCATACGAAAAGCTTTGCACTTAGCCTCGCTTTCATAATGAGGTTCACAGCAACACGGAAATGCCCTATTATTTTAACCGCTATTATTAGATTCATCTTCATTTTACTCTCACGCACCTCTATCGGGCCTGGAGCCGGGTGTCCGGCCTGTATGATGTTGTCTCCTTTTGTAAGTAGCATATTGTAGTGAGCTTCTCTGTCCCGGATGTCAAACTCGAGATTCTAACAACAGATATCAAAATAAAGTTAACACAGAAACGTGCCAACCAAAACATTTCATAGAAGTTTAAAAATCAAGCCTAAACAACTGTGACCCGCGCAAGGAGAGCCTTTGGTACCCGGGCTATAGCAGCTGCCAAGGACGTCAAAAATCATCAAAATAATATCAAAAATAAGGTGTAGAAAAAAACGTGTACCAACAGAAAATTCCATAGGAGCTTGACAAGCTGCCTAAACAACTCTTTCCATTTGCGAAACTGAATATATTTGTTTTCCACCTTGAAGGCGAGACAAAGACAAGGAGCTTGCTCAATTTACATTGTCTATCTTTACCCATATGAATGAATGTTAAACAACTAACAATCTGACAAATGCCTAGAGAAGTCACCATGCAATTAACAAACAACTGATCCATAGATTTTACGCTGAGAAATAAACGGTAACCAGCTGGAGTTTGTTTAAATCCAATTTCTTTCCAGGGTGTTAAATACAACTTTTAACACTCCGTAAATTCCCAGCACAAGATAGATGGCTATGTGACCTACTCGTTCTCACGCCCTACCCCTCCCTCCTACGTATAACATGGTACCTCTCCGTGTGCCTGCAGCTCTTCTATGTCGAAATCGGTGCTGGACCAGTCACGTGACACCTCCGGCTCCTCCCGTTGGTTCATCCATATAAGCTCTTTGGTGGCTTCGCTCATGAACGACACTAGACTCTTCAAATGATTAATGCGATTCACTGAACTCTTCTGCAGGAGACAAAATTAACGTTTGACGATTAAACTATTACTAAATAGTAAACCATGCATAAACTTAATTTCCAGTCACCCCTCTGCAAAAATGGCTGCCAATTGAAATTGTTTTGTGCATGCATCTCAATATTGGTGCAACAAACTCTGTTTTTAGATTGACCCTTAAAACAGCATCTTTAAATCTCTCGATTTGGTCAGACTCAATAAATTAAATAGATAAAAGACCATCAAATTTATCTATGTTTACCAAAAGAAAGCCCGAAACCCACGATCCCTAAAGCATATCGCCCTGTGCAGTAATCTTGCTCATTCTAAGACGCTCATAACAAACTCGTGGAGGATGTATGGATAGAAATGAACAAACAGCTTGCGAATCTACTTATTTCTTTACTAGTTATTTAATTTTTATTTTAGTTGTGGCTGTCAATTTGTAAACACCAAATTTATTTGTAATTAGTTTAGTATAGACATACCTACCCGCCACGACTAGCTTTAGCTATTTGCGGGTAGGTATATAACCAGCTGTTTTAATAAAGTGTTGTTGTTGTTGTTGTTGTTGTTGTTGTTGTTAAATGAATATACCAAATAACGTAAGTGAACAAAGGGGTAAAGATTCAACACATGGAAAACCATCGCAGTTCGGCACACAGCTTAGGCAGCTGCCAAAAGAGAAAATGATACTATGATTTTAAAATTAAAAATGATAATGATTTAAAGAATTTTTTCCTGGTTTGAGATCAACAACAACAATACTTTATTTCACCCCATTATTATTACAACAGAAAATATAAATATATACATACAATAGATGATAGGGGTGCTGGCTACAGGTGCTCCACAGAATAGAGTTTTTACAAAGGTATATAATAAGACATTAAGATCGAAGCAATATAAATGTACGTACCACAAGAGCTGCATATTCTTCGTGGATTTCAATGATCTTCTCGTTAAGACCTCTGTCTTCAGCCTGCATCAAAAGAGACTTAAAGTAAGTGGTCAACCCTCCCAACCTGTGTCCGTAGGATCAAGCGCGAATAAGCATTGCGTGACAAATACTGCGTTACACGAAGTGAGAGAGTTCACTGGTGTTTTGCATATGAGATGCTACTGATCAGTACTCTAAGCAAATCACGCCGCCATTTCGTTTCATTTATGTGGATGAGTTGGACCGCGTGATAAGACGGGGGAATTACGGTTGATTTTTTTATGAAATAGGCTGTGATTTAATAAAGAAAGTAAGAGAGGGATAAGAATTTTGAACACTTGCACCATCACAGTCTGCCACCACGCGAGATAACATCGGCTTGTCAGCGGACTGTTTTGGTGCCAATGTAAACTTTTCACAATTTCCCCAAAATTCATCACCCCCTCCCCCAATGTTTTCTCACTTTTTCAGTTTTACTTCATTATAAACCTATTAGGGAACTTAAGCAACAACAACAGCGACGGCTTTGAGAAAGTCACAAAACAATTGCTCTGCACGTACGTTATGCATTTTGACGCATTTCATTGCCGTCCTCTGCGAAAACAACAACGGGAAATGTGAATTTTACATTCTCATTTTCAACTTGAACGCCGTTCTTACGAATTTAGTGCTGGTGGATAGTTCGGTCATTTTGTACAAGCTCTGCGAGTTGGAATAATAACGAAATAGTTTGAACAATATGAATTGTTATACTTAAAGGGACGTTTCCGCTTGCGTTGCCGTCGCCGCTGCTTAAGTTCCCTTCAATTACAAAATCACAGCATTGAACCGTAATCTCCCCTTAAACAGCAAATCTCACCTCCAACTCCTTGATTTTGTTGAGTTCGTCTTGAAAGGCCAGCACAGCATCATGTTGGACATGGTGGTTTTGTTGGTGTCTCTGTGCAGATGGTAGGTCCAGCCCATATTCTTCCTTTTCAATGGCGGCCTAAAGAAAAACAGCAAGCAGGGTCAATTTACTAGAAAACTGAACTACTACTTTGCCTAAAGGGACAGTGCGGTGATTAAATTTGAAAGAAGAAGGATGAACTTTTCAAGCTTGTTCCTTAAAATTCGCAGCATGAGCACTTCTTGCGGTTGGTTGAAAAAAAAAGTCGGTATCATTAACGGTCACGACAACCATTTTCTTCGTGTAAATTATCAACATCCCATGCTTCACTTTCAACTTAAACAACTTTAACCGTTTCAATATATTTCTGACACCGAAAAGAATTTAAAGAACCGTGAGATATGAATTCGTACTTCGAAACACACTGACTCAGTTTGATAACAAAAAACAAAAAAGAAAAACTTCAGGTAGGTTAATAAGTATCGTGCATCATTAACAAGCATGATAAAGGATTATATATGCACTTCAATTAGTACCATTTGTTTTAAGTTGTTGTTAGTTAATTATAGCGAAATGCTACTTATAACGGTAAACTCGAGAGGACCTAAGATGCTATGCGCTTTGCTTTGAAGGCAGATATGCCTTAATTTAAATTCTTGCCAAGACCTTTTCAAAACATCGTGTCAATTATAATACCTGTTTTTGCAAGAAAATGCTCTTACGTCCAAGAGAGCTATGCTTCATCCACCGCATAAAACATTACAGTTGCCTATAGGCATTGACTTCCACCGAAAAACAAAATTCTTACAATATTGCGTGCAAAAACATTGCCAAATTTATGTTTGTCTCCGTCTTTGCCAAAACCTAAAGCAGTTGTGTAAATAGCTTTGCACTATCTTTGCCAAAACGCAAAGCTAGCATGTAAATACCCAATGAATTATACAAATTCTTATAAAACGGTCACCTGCTGTGAGGTTATTAGTCAGTGTTTAGAAACACCTTCAGCCAAGAAACCACAAATATGTGGCGTGAATACAATTTGCTCGGTAAATGACTTCGCATTATCAGTTATTTGATAATACAAAGTTGAATTTTGCAAACTGGCTCAGATGATCTTTTTCGAGAAAACAAAATATTCGTTTAGCCGCAGCTAGGGAATTCGAATCTTCTTCTGAAAATAAACCTTATTCTTAGCTTGGAGGAGAACACGTTTGTTTCTCTATTTTGAAAACGCGAAGCAAGCAAGTGCAAGGAACCGTGACTATAAAGGCAGAAGAAATCCGAGTGAAATAGTTTTCCCAGAGTAAACTTGAAACTTGAAAGATATCATGACAAAAGATCTTTCTGATCAAATTAGAGGACGCTGCTTCGTATCAAAAATGTTCAAACGCGATTTATGATTAAAAATATTTCTCTGTAAATGATTTGAACCCAGGAGTCATGTCATAAGTACATAAATTATGATAATTCGGGTGAGTATAGTCCTGAGAAGGATTGTTTGAGGTTACATTGTGTTCTCAGAACTAATGCAATCACCTGGATGATCATAATTAACGTACTTATCTTCTTAATAGTGTATTAAAAACAGATGCACGAAAGTACATAAAATGTCCACTGAATGTCTTTCAATGGAGGAAAATCCCTCGAACTTCATCAGAAACATCTTTCGTCGAGCATCACAAAAAATACTTCTCTAATAAAACTTTGCACAAGTCATTTCACATGGCTGGCTGGTCTACTCATCCATACCCTCGTTTCTCTTATCCAAGCTAGCATCGCATCCAAACGCTGAGACTCGTTCCCAGTTTCCACGCTGAATTTCAGTTGATTACGCCCATGGGGCGAGGCTCCATTCGGAATACCGCTGTCACCTGTGTCTGCAGTTCGAGAAAAAAAACTTTTGTATTAGAAATAACTTAAGAGGGATAGCATTGCAATCTAAGCTGAGATTCCGCACACACTTATGCGCTCTCGGTTGAAAACGCAGCGCATACAGTACTGAAAGATGGAATGTAACGCCTTACAAGAGAGGACGCCCCTTATCGGAGACAGGGCGCGTATTTCTGTTTTAACTCCCTGACTCTTACACCGCCTTCAAGGAGACATGGGCCCTTGTAACGTCAACAGTTTTACAGCCAGAAGATGTTTCTGGCAACCAACCAGTAAAGTCGGAAAAAGTCTTACAACCAAGCATGCCTCAATAACAAGGATAAAATAAATTGGGACAGAGAGGTACACAATATTAAACTTGAGAGTTTTTCTAACAAAATCGAAGAGAAACTTGTCTTTTCCATTGGCACTTTGGATTGAAAATTTTCACATTTCCCGAAAATCAAGTGGAAACGTTGTGAAAAGTATGGCGAGTGAAAGGCCAAAAAAAGCAAAAAAGAAAGTGGAAGAAATAAGAAAAGAAAAAGGCCTGTCTATCTCAATGTATAGCTCGTTCAAAATCTTTACTCAAATGTTGCTTTGTGAACATACCTCAAGCAAACAACATTTCGAAAAAAATTCATTTTCCATGTCGCAAAAGGCATGGATATTATTTGCCGGGATAATGGCCAGAAGGATGCATCCGTGGCTCTTAATTGCCGTATCTTTGGAAAAGCAAGAGTAGTCCTACATGAACTATGCTGGATTCAGAAAAACCTGCAATGTGTAGATATCTTCGCTTATCATAAATTAGAAGGGGGTGCACGGTTTAATGGACTGCGGACGCTAAATAAAATCATTACAGTACTTTCTGGTGTGTTCCAAACTTCTATTTCTAGATTTTATTCACTTACCGTCATTTAAGCCCTCCGCAGACATGATGCGAGCAACAGTTGTTCTCGTTTCTGTTGGGGTCCCTCCTGAGGAGCGGTACGTCCTCTTTGTGATAGTAATGACTTTTCTTCTTGTCCTTACCCCCTCCCCCTCAAGGTAATCAGTGGTTGGTGTCGTTTCTTCTGTTGATACAACCGTCTTTTCCACAGGGAGCTCCAGCTTCATCTTCTTGCCGTCTGTTGTACTGTACGTCTGATAAGTGAGCATTTTAGTGGAGCGTGCATCCAGGCGATCTTTCATCTCTGACCAACGTCTTTCAATGGACTGAACCCTGACAACACAGGCACCATATCACAAGCAATCAGAATTTATAAGAGGGTTAGTTACTAAAGAAACTGTGGTGCTGCGTCGGTGGGGAGTAGAAATGAATGTTTGAATTATCAGCAGAGTTGACAAGGTAATTTTCGTAGGGCTAACACTCGAAACGTCAGCACCCGAATCTTGTTACGGTAAGGGTGGCCAAATTACCTTTTCAACCCTGTCGATAATTCAAACAGTCGAAATCAGGACTATTCCATGAGTTAGCTTATGCGGACCCAGTGGGCCTCCTTTGCAGACTTTTGAGGCCTGTGTTCATGAAAAATGGGCTCCCAATATCTCTGAACCGCGTGGCATGAAAATTTTGCGGGTTCTAATTTTTGCGGATTTTGCGGATTGACCTCGATCCGCAAAAAATTAGTTCCCGAAGGAAAAAAAAACGCAAAATAAAACGCCGTAAAAATCAACTCCCTTCAGTCAAATTAAAAACTCCGCTTTTTATAGACTTGTACCACTGGGGCGCGATATACATTCGACTTAAACAAGAACATTAACATGATTTTCCATTGGAAAAAGCAATCAGAGGTTAGATAAATACGGTAGCCTGTACTATTAAACCGTATTAATGAAACAGTGTTTTGTTGTAGTAAGGTATTACAGTGATATGTCTCCAATAAGTAAGTAGAGTGAACTGTGACTCAACATATCGTACAACAAAAGTTGAAAATGTTAAGGTTTCTTCTACTTAAATGTTCTGCTGCTTGAACAGAGAATCGCAAAAATTAGTTCCCGTTAGAAATTTCAGTCATCTTGAACCGCAAAAATTTGTTCCCGCAAACCACAAAAAATCGCCAATCCGCAAAATAGAAATCCCGCAAAATTTTCGTGCTACACGGTATCCAAAACAACTTACTTGATTCTGAGTTCGTCAGCTCTGGAATAACGGCCGGCTACCAGAATGTCTACACCAGAAATCATGTGTTTTATGCTGGACTCGAACATCTACAGGATTTAAGGAAAAACTGTTAATACCACGAGGCTAGAATCAGAATAAGAACAACGGGAAGTGATGATTCATACAGTGGCAATAGGGTAAGCCAGACTGACACTGTGACAAAAACTCTGACGACAAAACTTCACTTACCACCAGGGACTTTTCGATTTGATAGAAGTGCTTCCTTCTGGTTTCTTGGTCTATTGTGTCACCAACTTCCTCCTCCTGTGATCGAAAACCAAAAAGATGATCAGTTTAAAGTTGAAAATCCATTTGTAACAAAGATTCTAAGCAAACAACAAAGCGCGGAAGTTGTACGCGTAACTTGAACAAGGAAGCCATAATTTTTCCAATCCTCTAAACCTGCATAGTTATCTTTTTCTCCTCGTTCAATAATTTTCCTCCTCCTCAATTATCATGGGGCCCTCGTGTACGTAGATCAGGCTCTACAAGAAATCCTTACGGACAGCATTTAAGGGGTTAATTTTGGAGCTCATCCTTCGTCAGTGAAAATGCCGAGAGCTTCTAGATGGGAATCCTCTGGCACAATGGGGGCTAATAAAGGGTAGCTAGCAGAGATAGCCCTGATTAAGAATACTGTCGACTCTAGCATTACTCTATCCTTTACCTACAGTTGAGTTACAATTCAATTCGGAGATTGAATGACCTTTGCATGCAACAGGACTACCCACTGCTCAGTGGCTGGTAACCCTGTGTGGCCGTCCCTTAAACTGTTTCAATTCCAATCGCCCTCTCTCTCGTAAAAGTGGGCCGGTTGGGCGGGGTAAAATTGAAAATTTATCAAACAACTCCAGCGAGCCTTGATGATATCCTCCCTGTGAACGGCATCTTGCAAAGAGCAGCGATCACGCTAAAATGTGTTCGAAAATGTCATTCCAAGGGATCAATGTAAAGTCGTGGCTAAACGATCAAACAGTTTTGTCCAAAATCGTGTTGGAAGAACATATTTTGCTGTTAAGCCGTCTCTATCAACTTTCCCTTTAAATGGGGTTCCATGTTTGCTTTAGATCAAACATTTCCATCCAACATTTTGCGTTACGAACAAATGTTTGATCGTAAACCACCTCTAAAAACAAGGCTTGTTTGAGCGGGAAAAATCAACCAGTCAGAGACGGAATTTGTGGCACGTTACGTAACTATTTCAGCGGTAATGCACAAAGTGTTACTTTGTCCGATGTTTGACCTGTTTTCCCGTTTAGCCCCGAATGTTTTGCGTGCAAACACGGCGTTCGACGAAAATGTTTGATCGTTTAGCCCGGAGTCAGAGTCGCCGACACTTCAACTTGGAAACAACTTCTGAAGAAAACGTGGAGAAGGCAACGAAATAAGACGCTTCTCAAAAAATAATTAATCATTTTGTAGGGATAGCCTGACCAATAAACGGCTGAATACTCTTCTTTTTTCTT
The DNA here is from genome assembly GCF_977016875.1 of Pavona decussata. Classification (NCBI taxonomy): domain Eukaryota; kingdom Metazoa; phylum Cnidaria; class Anthozoa; order Scleractinia; family Agariciidae; genus Pavona; species Pavona decussata. Next base: position 1,010,945 of record NW_028145665.1, on the reverse strand, counting down.
CTTTTTTTTTTGTTTTGAAGTCCGTTCAGCTGGTTTGTATTTTACTCACTGATTTGATCCTCTCCTCAATATCATCCAATGATGCATCAACAAGGGTTGCCTAGCGACAAAATAAACAATAACGCAATGAGATCTTGAAATGGTTGCCAGATGTGATACCTTCATGTTTTGTAACCAAACCGCATGAAGTCACAAAAAATCTTCATGCTTTGGAAACAAACCACATGAAGGCACAAAATATTCGAAACGTTACCGAAAGAAAACTCGTTCACCAACTAACAGGTGCAATAATCATTCAAATACCAGTACCAACCTCTTTTTGGATCTTTTCTGCTACCTGAAACATTTGCTCAAGCCTAAAGAAATCAAAATAAGATTTAAAAAGATCAATGGCTTCAATAAAAGACTGAATGCATTTCTGCCCTCACAAAAATATCTGATTACCCTGAAAACAAACAAAAGCCCTTTCAATCACCTTAGATCTAGAATTAATTGAAATATGATCTGGGATCCTTCAATACTCTTACCAATTTTTCTAGGAACATCCAATAGAACTCTGATCGCACAGTGAATTTAAGAGCTTAATGTGCACAAGACTGTGCCTGATTTGGGACTCAATTATTATTGCAAGAAATGCCATTTACAAAATTGCACAACTGAACTGATTTAACAATAATTTTCTCAAACCAAGACTTAGTAAGCCAAAAGACAGACTTGATGTACCTTGCTAAGCTGCTGGTGGTTTCTTATTTATATAAAGAAACAACAAATTTCAGTTACTGTATTCAGTCTACTCGTTTAAAAAAAAATGAACAAGATCATTAGATAACCTGGTAAGTTCAATTCTCAGTGATTTGTTGTAGTTATCCTGCATCTCAACTAGATTTGTCCATAACTGTGAGGAGACAACAAGCATATTTTTTAATAATATGTTTTGAACACAAATTCGCATGTGCTGTGAAAGACAATGGTGATAAAATGCACCAGAAATATGACGCCTGTCCATGGTAAGGTTACATGTACCTTATTATTTTGTTGATTTTGTTAATGGTAGAGGTTCCCACAAAGCTGATTTTAAAATTAATGAGCCGTCAAATGGCAGTAAATCCAAGATTAAATTTGTTATTCTTCATTCTCGGATAACTAATCCATTTATAAAAAGAGGCTTCTTGAAAGCATTTTGCTTGCTTTGACAAACTCCATTCCCTTGATAATTACGTAAATCAACCTTATTGGGTGGATGAAATTAAACCCTTTCCTTAATCTAGATTAGTATTGAGGTCTTAGCAACAGAATCTAACTGAGGATTGATTATAATCCTCCATTACGATGATTTAATCCACACTTAGTGTTGCAGTAACTACCACCAGTACCATCCCAGCAAGTCTTCACCATAGAACATAATCAAAGGAGCTTGGCTCCTCATTTTCAACACCATCCAACCCCCACTGATTTGCATAGTTTACTATTTTTGTCCTTGAAAACATATCAAACTTCTGCCAACCTTTGTTATGCCATGACAACATCCATGTCCACCATGGATACAGATCTAAACCAAGGACCTTGGCTTTGAAATAAGACTTCTTGAGGACTGGCACGCACCTCATGAAGCACATGACCTGTTTGTCCCTAATTTCCCTGTTTGATCAGTTGGCATTTTGTAAGTGCTTCTATAGAAAGCATACACTGTATGTCAAATTTTTTATGGCACACAAAGGACAAACAATCCTTACCACTTCTAACTCTCTCGGACTACATTCATACGGAAATTCCAGCCAGGTTGCCATGGGACCATACAGTGCCTGATGGTAAGAAAAAAAACAGAAGGCATGTACAAAAGCCACAGGTCACCCACATGGTGCAACAAAGGACCATACACTATACAGTGCCAAGCTATAGGTGACCTACACAACAAGAGCTTGACCTGGCTTTTGTATCATTAAGAAACTGGAAGTATTGCCATTCCACCCCCTCTCCCCCCCCCCCCCCCCCTCTGATTACTGGTCCATCCCATGGTTACCCCCAGCAGTATGTGGATGGTATCTATTTACCGACCTACAGGTGAAGGAAGACAGTGTGGAGTAAAGTGTCTTGTTTAAGGAAGTGACCAACCTCAGATCTGACATCCAATGCACTAAACACTGAACTGCTATGCCTCCACAACAGTGAGAAAATAATTCATTACTGTTTGATTCCAAAATTATCAGAACTGGATCAACAAAAGCTGCACTGAAATGTTACTATTTTCTAAATAACACTGCTTGACAACAGCAATGTTTAAATAGGCCATTTCTGAGCTGTTTTGAACCTTATTACGAAAACGAGGCCAAGTGCAAAGCTTTTCATATGAAAATAAATTTTGTTTTCATGTGAACGAAAACTTAATTTCATGGCAAAAACTATGCACAAAGCCTCTGTTTCACAATGAGGTGCAAAGCAACTCGGAAATGGCCAATTCTCAAAGCACATGGGTAAAAAGTAATAAACTCAAAATTGCAACCAGGGAGATGTCTTTTGAGTCACTTCAAATATTGGTAGCAACAATCTAGATTCCTCCACAACTTTCTAAAATGAAATTAGTGATTTTTCTTAAACAACAAAAGAATTGATCTTCTGCATAACTCAACTGAGCAGTTAACATCTATAACAATAGAATAATAACCAATACTTACCTGGAGTTCACGGAAAACCATTTTCAGAGAATGTCTAGAGGCTTCCATGTCGGTGAATTCACTTATGCGATAGCGATTGTACTCAACTATCAGCTCCTGAAAATATTTTCAACAGAAATACTTTATCCAGTTACTACATGTGAGAGTTAATAAGGTTGAGTTATAGTTATGACATCGACAACACTGTAGTATATAGTATCAAATTCAAATGACAAAGTATTTTACCAACCTTTATTCCCTGGACAGTTTTTGGAAACCTTTGTTTCTCCAGCCTGAGCACAACTTGTTTGATGCTGGCAACAAGTACCTTTGCCAGGTTGCAATATTCTTCAAACTTAAACAGCTTTTCCTACAAAAGAAAGGTGTTATAAATTAATAACTGGATTAAGACTCTGATGGAAAGTGGAACCTTTAACACAGAAAAGTAATTTCACAAAACCAGCTCCAGGTGAACCTTTGTCAAATGTCCCTACCCCGCCCTGTCCATTTCCCAGTCATGGTCCTCTGAGGCATTTACATGTGTAGCTCCTCTATCAAGTCTATTTAAATATACTACCTGGGAAGTGTCTTTTATCGCATCAATGTTACTTACATTATCATGCAATGTTTCTTGTGCTGTAGGTTCTTTCGGGAATATTTCATACAAAGAAGAAACATAAGTCATGATAGACTTTTCATCTGGGGGATGGTCTGTGTGGGCCAAATCTAATAAAAGAGAAAATTTTATGCATGTGTCAGAGCTTCACTAATGGCATTCACATTACTTTGAATGAGCTAAAAATAATGTAGAATAAAAAATGAACAATTCCATACCAAACTATATTATTAATTTATTTTTATAGTTATTCCTGCTGTATTGAGATCTGTAGAGGGCCTGAGATTGCCATTCACAATTTGACAGCTGAGTGAGGAATTCTTCTGATCATTAACAAAGTTGAGGATTGGCAACAATCGCACTACACTGTATTTTCAGAAGAGTGTTGCAGTTGATCTTTTGGAATTCTAATGATACACCCCCCGTGAAAAATTAAACGTGCAGTATAAAAACCACTTACAATTATACTTCTAAATGCTACCTAGATTACAACACTACCGCTAACACTACAGCGATCCTAAAACGGGCAGCATATGGTTCTAGCATAAGAAAGATGACATGATGTAGGAGGAGCTCTGACATGCAGCACTTGAAAAGTAAGTCTAATATTTTGGTCTCCCCACTCAAAATTCTGATAACCATCAATGGTGGGAAGAAACGTTCACATCCCAGGGAGTGGGTGCAAGTCAGCCACCTTGATAAACATGAGCCATCATGATACTAGAGCCTGATAGGAAAATTATTAATAAAATAATTAAAATAGTTAACAAGTACCTTCAACATCCAGGAGCCTGGGAACACCAAGTTCTTTCTCCGCAACATGAAATGAGTATTCCAGATTTTGCTCCGGGCTTGATTTGCTTAACTTGGAAAAGTCCACAAGATCGGGCCTGTCATTGGTGATTACAGGAAATTCATGTTAACAATCCTTCGAATTGATTTATTTTAAAGTACACCTACACTTGTGAAACAAAGGGCCAACATTAAATTATTGAGAATACCATCTTATCTCAATTTCCATCAATTGCGAAACTTGGAAATCATACTTCAGAGTCGGACAAAACAGGATTTTAAACTAACACTAAATTTCACTTTTAATTTTCCCATGCACCACCATTTGGATTTCATGATGTTATATGGTTGCCCAACTATTAAATACAGCAAAGAACATCTGCTTCCTAAGAAAAAAAAGAACTGTATGATGTCATAAAAGCCAATGGCGAATGGGAAATTTAAAAGCAAAAATAGAAAATTATGTTATCATATTATATTTATTTTGTTTGTTCTTTCCTTGTGTTCAAACAAATGTGGAATTTGGACATTGTTTCCATCAACTTAACATCAATTCCTTGCAACAGTGGAGATTCCCTTTATTTGACTGACTATGCTACTGACACAGTTTAAGTTTCCACATTTTGTTCAATGATGGAGCAATTTTCATTTCATTTTGAAATATATGGTTTCCACTAAAGTGTTTGTTATTTGTTTCATCCATCACTGGTACAAATGATCAAAACGAGGCCTTGTTTTGTTCATTATTCCGCTAAAGAACACATTATTATGTAACAAACATTGTTCACTTGACAAATCAGATTGCTGAAGCATTATTACACTGAACAATCAATTTGCTGAAAACGGAGTGTTAATTGTCAAAGATTGATTTCTAAAATGCTCTTGGGTAATAGGTCAAACCAGCCAACAGTCATGTGCACACATTTGCTTTTGTTAATTCACTTAACAAATCAAAGCTTGATTTTGCAGTTTGTTTGCTGTCTGGGTTTTGTTCTGGTAGAATCATTTCAAGGTCAACGAAACTTGCTCTAATGGATAGCCATAGAGCAATTAAAATGTCATTGTAAATCATTTGGATTCGACATAATTATCCTTCTTGTGGTATTAGCTTTTAAAAGGTCAAAACACTATATTGTCTGAGGAATTTTTACCGACAAAAAATCAACAGTCAACACTTTAAGTGTCTGCAGTGTTTAGGAGGAAGTCACGGACGTCTACATGGTTTAATAAGCAGAGCTTTAAGCAGAACTTGAATCTCCAAGTACTGCAATAGTAACTTAAACTAAAAAAATAGTTTTCATTCTTTAACTCTTCATTGATGGTATCTAAAAACTCGAAAATTATATAAAGATTTCTGTGCTTGCAATTTTTGCTTCTTGTGCAGGCATTTTGAGATCACAAAAAATAACACTTCATCCAACACCCAGTTCCAAATTCAAATAATTCTTGAAATCCTGCACAGGATATGTAATTTCAATTTTGATACCATCAGATGCAAAGGTTAAGGAATTCCTGATCAGATAAGGTAAAATCTCTCTTGATGGCTTGACCACACCCAAACAAAAAATTACAAGGACTTCCTTTTATTAGTTTTTTGTTATTTATTTTTTTTTTTTTTCAAAAAAAAAAAATGAAATGTTCCTGTAAAATAAGATAAAATGTGTAAGTGTGATAATCAACTGACCTGTATCTGTGAATGATTGCATTAAAAGCCAACCCATCTTTCCATGAATTTGTGAAGTTTTCCACTTCAACTGAAGGATAACTGAAGCAAAATATAAAAGTTGTATCATCAATTCAATATTAATTGCAAAAATTTTGATTGTCCTGGTACTTGGCATACCATACTTAACCTTTAAATGCACTTTCTAAAAAAGTCTCCAATTATGTTAAAATGTGTTATTGGCATTAGGAAATCATCCCAGGGGCAGACAGCCCTGTTGCTTATCAGAAATTTTGAAAAGCACCCCTCATGGGCTGTAGTATCTCAATTTGAGGGCGTGGCTCTCGTTTCCTCTTCTCCCTATGGGTGTACAAACTTTGACGAGAAGTTCCTTTTCCCATCAAATTTTTTCCTGGTATCCTTAGCTATGAGGATAATTCAAAAAGTGCCCCTTTTAGATTCCATCACCCTTAGATCTGCATGGATTGATTCTCCCAACTGGTACAACAGGAAATGAGTTGTAACTGTGACATACCCCTGAGTCACTTTTTTAGCCCACAGAAGAAGTGCATCTTTAGCAGTCATTTGCTCCTCTTTTCCAACAACCTCCACCTCCGAAATCTGCATAAAAAACATGCATGGTTAAAATAAAAGCTCAACATTCAAATAGATTTTCAAGATAGCTGAAAAGAGCCATGATAACATTTTGCATGCATAAGAACATATTAACCTCTAAATCTTGAAAAAGGATCAAAACCAGCAAATATCAATCTCTGCCGACAACTTAATGAGAAGGAGGAAGGACTGACACTTGTTAAAGGCATGCTGATCAGTTTTAAAAGAAATCAATGAGGATTCATTTCCTCCATAACTTTGCAAGTATAATTTAAGCTGTGACAGTGAGGTTTGGAGGACAGATAGTACATCCAAAGATGTCACCATTGAGGTCTGCAATGCAAAGCGATAACATCATCTTATGACGTGCTAATTAGGTCATGATTGCCAAATGGCAGTCATCTTGGATCCACCATTTTGGATCTCTGGATTTTCCCAAAACTTCAGGATCAGCCAAAATTGAACAGAAAGTAATCAAAACTAGTAAAGGAACACTAATATGAGCTAAAAACATAAACGTTGCGGGAAGAAAAGTGATTTTTCTTCATTTTAAAAAGAGGGTTTCTATTTTCTGAAAAAATTGCCTGTCAAAAATGGCTTGCCATGGTAACATCAAACTCAATCAACACCCACAACCACATCAAATTTTTCCCTGCAGATAAATTTTGGAAAAGTCCTGAAGTTTCAGGGCGTTTGCTCAAATATTAAAATATAAATCAGGTTCAAATTTGCCGCGGGCAGAATCTACATCTACTACATCTACATTTATTAAGTTGATAAAATCTTGTAAGACATCACATCAACTGTAATAAAATCCGCCCTCCTGGTCTAGATAGGGTTAAAAGAAGATAGCCAAATGAATATTCTGACCTGATAGTACAAGATGATTGTCCATATTAATCCAAGGGTAAGTTTAGGATTGCCATCCACTATGTCTTCACTTCGGATGTTTACAAGTTTAACCTAACATGAAAACAAAACTAGTTAGCTGGCTGTTACAGTGTCCCCTTGACATTTGAAGGTTGATCAAGTCATATTTGCAGCTTACCTGTTGAGACTGAAGAAATTCAAGTGCAGTCTGGACATTCTGGAGTCTATGAAATCTCAACTGTCCCCTCTCTCTTGGCTAAAAGGCAACAAAAAGAGAATTGAATTGAATAACAAAAGCACTAACTAATCAACTGGGATGATCAGCATCTTTCTTCCATTTACAATCAAATTACAGTACTATCTTTTATTGAAGAAATTACAGTTGTAAATTGGCAGGTTTACTTACACAGCCTGAGGTAAGGTGTTCTGCCTGAAAATATCATTACAGCTCAAAGGGAGGGTATTTTAGTTTGAGCCCTGTCCATCTGGGACTTACAGTTTAGACGGTCGTACAGGGGGAGTCTCTTGCACCGTTTACGAACAGAAAAAATAGCAAATCACGGATCACGGAAATGAAAATTTCATTTTCAAGCTCTTCTCGGGTCACGCAAAACCTTCAGGTCACGGATTACGAAGAATAATTTATTACATTCGCGTTTCATGGGAAATAAATCAGCTAATCACGCATCACGAAAATACCCCTGTACGACCCTCAGTTTAGCTTTATACTTTCGTTTAAAAAGTTTGGCTCATTTAACCCTGCAAGCCCCAAAAGGATTCAATATTATTATTTTCTCCTCAATATCACTACTAGTCTGAAATGTCAGCCGTCTCCTCCCCCTAAAACACAGGGGGCATGGGAGTCTCTCTTTCCCGCGCCCCCTGTAGGTTAAGGGGAGGGGACGGCTGACATTTCAGACTACATATCACTACTGCTGTTAGAATCAAACACACAGCAGGACATGAGGTTAAAGGAAATGATCATCAAAGAAACATGCCTCAATGTTTATACAAATTCTCCTCTTTTGCACCATAAGAAATGTATTGAGAATGGAGAGGGGAATAAACAAGTTGATACTGGGGATTAAAACATTAATAGAGAAGGAGAAATTTAGACCCCACCCCACCCCCAACGTGAACCAAGAAAATTAATTTGTAGGAGCAACTCTTTAGTTTACTCTTCATTTGAATTTTACTATGGAGGATGAGAGTACTATAACCTATATTTGCATGAATAAACACCTCATCGTATTAATTTCAAATGCTGTGTTTGAATGTACACAACCCCTGCTGACCTGTTGTAAAAGAAATGAATGACCCAGCAGGGGTTTTATGGGAAGAGAATCCTAATTAAACCATTTCAATTGATTAATGATTTTAAGTAACTTGTTATTGCAAACTTTTTTTACCAAAACTTACCAAGTTTGTTTTACAAAGAAGCTCTAACAGTAATAAAAGATTATTCCCATCTCGCAGCTCCTCATAAAGATCCAAAATTCGCACATTAACCTTCAAAGAAAGTAAAACTTGATTTTAAAATCAACTTGGACCACATTGTGGCATACCATAAATGTCGGCACTGACACTGCACTGCGATGCAAATGTTTCTGCATACAGTTTTTTACATAAGATACAGTTTTAAACCTTTCTACATTAGCTGCCTTTGTCCAGGAGGTTTTGATAAACATTTTTTGTTTGAGCAAATCGATTGGAAATCAGGGGACAAGAAAACAAGGCCGCTACAAAAAGGTGATCATTATGGACCCGGAAAAGGCTGTTAGGGCTTGACTGTTACTACTCTAATCAATAATTTTGAAAACTTTGTTAATCCAATTATTCATTAATTAATCATTAGCCATTTTTTACAGTTAATTCACAGTGTACACTGTACATACTTTTAAGTGCATTTAGTTTCTGACACAAAGTGAACTGTTTTTTTTATTGTTGTTTTTTGTTTTTTTGTTTTTCGTTTTTCAATTTCACATTTAATTTTATATGGAAATTTTGAAATATTTGTGAAGGGTTTTCTTAATTCTAGAAATTTCCCTTTAATAAATTAACACAATGAACCATTAAAGCGACACCAAGTAGGTTCCTTTTGTGTAAGCAGGACACTATATTTAAAATACAATAATTATTAATAGTTCACAACTATTTGGACCCATAAGAAAAGTATGTTCATTTAAGTACCAATTTTTCATAATGTAACAAAACACAATAGTATTCATGTTAAAGTTCTACTGATGACTTCTAGTGACAAATTGTTTTGTCAAAGAAGGAAAGATTCACCCAGCCGTGGAAATACTCGTGGTTTCAACTTAAGTTCCATGAAAATTAAATCATTTCCTTCAATACTGACCATGCTTGCTCAATAAATAAGATGGGATATTGATCCTGTTGTCTGGATTCTGAATTTGGCCAATATCTCAACATCTTGACTTGACCTCAATTTTGACAATGGTCTGCATTTATGCTAAAATTAGCTTGCGTCTTTCATCATAATTTTTAAAAAGTTAATTCCTAGAGATCAGTAGTTTTAGCCATACGAGATAATCACAAAGCTTGCTTAATTTTATAAGAATCAGGAAAAATATCAAACTAAAACACAAAATTGATGAAGGTAAGTTCACTATTTGTTTAATTATTATTATTTTTATTTTTTTGTTTTTTGTTTTTTGTACCATGTGATGAAAAAAGGTATCAGACAGGAAACCTTTTCATCACAAAAATTCTGGAAAGGATGCCGCCAATTCCTGTGTTGTTGAACAAAAAATCTTCTAGAAACATCTCCAAAGGATATGCGAGGAACCCTCTATTCTGAGTTGTTTAACTTAGTATTTGTTTTCATTACAAAAAATTTGGAAAGGATGCCGTCAATTCCTGTGTTGTTGAACAAAAAATCTTCTAGGAACAGCTCCAAAGGATAGGCCAGGAAGCCTCTATTCTGAGCTATTTAACTTAGTATTTGTTACCCTGAGAGCAGAGATCTCTAATATCTATCAACAATATCTTTTTCTAGGGGTTGTGAACAATTTCTGCTAACATGGTACTAAGTTTGACTCCCTTGCAAAAAAATATGAGACAAATAAACACACATTCTTTGAAATGTAACAGCTGGACTTTAAATAATACAACTCAGTGCTAGAAAATGGACTATGAAGTATTAAATTTTGCAAACTCTCATGCTTTAAACTAGTTGTAATTAAAAGACTGCAACAGTTTCATAATAAGCCATCACTCTTTGTGACAAACAATAAAATTCTGATAAATTATAGAAATACAAAAATAAAGGATAAATATTCTTAGCACATTATGTTCCAGGATTTAATTATGGTCGAGATTTATGTTTATCTTTTTTTTCCTTTGTTACGTAAGTTTAAGATTATACAAAGTGTAAGCTTATGGTTTACAGATCAAACCCAAGAATAAGCATTAATTTAAAAAGAGCTACATTAAGGAAATTCCAATGGTTAAGGTGGAGTTTTTGTGACACTCTGCTCGTTTTACAAGAATTCAAGAATTTGAGTTCAAATTTGTACTTTTAGTAAAAGGGTTCAAGGACGAGGAACAGTAAGCCAATTGAAATTGACAACCTTTAGTAACAGACTGATGGAAATTGACAAGCTTACTTTCTGCAGATGATTGTTGATCCATTTTGTAAAAGTTTTCTTCTGCACTGCATCCCTGTGATCTGAAAGCCAACAAGGAAGAAAGTTACATTATAACTTTCCCTAATTAGTTGCTAAAACGGCGAGCAATTAGATCACCGCAATTTGGGTTGTTCTCTTGGGGGAGAAAAGAAAACAAAAATATCAATCGTAGAGGGTTCGATCGTGAAATCATGAGACTACCTCTCATGAATCTGATGTTTGTCAAGACCGTGCAAGATCCGAGGAGGCATTAGATCTCGGAGAAATAAAACTTCTCATTTTTTAGAGTGGATATTGGTAGCCGAGTTGTACAAGCTTCTATATTAAATTTGCTTAGAACTATGGTATGTAAACTTTTGATAATTCAACCGCAGTGCTAACAATTTAACGCATCACATATTCACATGGCTACTCTTTGCGATACCAGCGTCTTTCAAAAGAAAGCAAATTACCTGGTTCGCTCCGCCTTAATTCGATCATAAGCTCATGAACGTCTTCGTCGTCTTTAAACTCTCCCGTCTCGGTGTCCGCCATATTTCGTTGTTGTTGAATCAATGATCGAGACGATTCGATTACTCACAAGACAAATGAGTTAACACTATGGACGATCACTACACTTCCATTCATGAAATCAAATTATTCTTCCCTTATTCATCGCCTTGTTTTGGTTACGGAGCGATCGATATAAAACCGGACAGACACTGACTATACCACGCCAACTAGGGTTGAAACCAAGTACACGAGATCTCCGGAAACTTGCGATCCCAGGCGGTGATAATTTCCTATGCAAGTGTTATTTAAATTCAGCCTCTTGGGAACATCGAGTTGAAGTATGAACTGTTTTGCGAGCTTTTGTCCCTCGCACGATTTTGCGTGATGAGAGATTGAGCGTTCTGTGACCAAGGGAATGTGCCAACCCAGCAGTCAATCAGTCAAATATACGCTTGCAGAAACATGAGAACGTTCTTTGGGGTGTGGGCACGAATGTCCTACATATGTGACCTTCGTTGCGGAATATCCAACAGTCCAATAAATTCTTAATTTTATGCAAATGCAGAGCTCGTCGACACAAAGTTCGTCTTTCCAGACGCAATGAAATCGTTCATTTAAAATTTATTCGAATCCGTAGATTTCGCTCACCCTAACTGCATTTCCATGTCTATTTTTGGCTACAAGTAACTCTTCGCCATTCTGTCTCAAACAGCAAACAAACATGCCCCGACAAAGAAATTAAAAATCACAAATAGCTACGACTGTGGAGTGGAGCACGTTGAATCAAGCCGCCCAATATTAACAGAAGTGGCACTGCTCTTGCAAAGACCAATAATAAACAATCTGATACTGAAAATATACCCTTGAAAGATAAGTTCATATATATACTTTTATAAACACTTTACCCCACATATTACTCTATAAAATGCCAAATCATTTTTTACCCTATTTGGCACCTAATAAGCCAGACCAGCAACGGAGAACCGCTTAGCACGTTTAAGTCTGGATAATTATATTGAGCTGGGAAAACTTTTATCGAGCAAAACCAGTCAATAAATATAAGCTTATCAAACTTCGAGGGGTCATTTGGTGCACATTAGTTATATTTTTGACATGACGAACCAAAACCGACAAAAGAAAGAGAAATGGAAGAGTACTTTAGTATCTCTTTACAGTTTCCTGTTCTTCTTAACGGTTAACTAATAACGTTAGGCTTTATATGCATAAGTAAGAGTCGTACCTGCAATTTTACAGACAGCCCTGTCAGCTACATTCGCCGGGCTTCGAGTTCCAGAGCGGGATCTCTGCCTGTGTTGTATCGGTGTAGTCGGCCTAGACATAACGGACAGCCTCTTCAAGCCACAACCGCTTCATCTGCTTTCATAAAATGAGCAAGTGCGTGGGACTTGATCGATTCTAGCGTTTGGAAGTGCATTCGACGACCAGAAATTTCCACATGCAAACAAAATTATTAACAGCGCTTACGTTAGTCTCGGGAGCTTGTCCAAATACAACAAGCGTATGGGTGTTGTAAAAGTCACACACTACCTCGTTTGCTCCAAGACAGCTCGGGATGTAAAGCAACTCCAAACCACTAAATAAAAGCAATAATACGGGCTCGCAAAATCTTCCTCATCACCTATTGACCACCATGTTTTCCCTTCTTTGAATATTCATTACATCTGTCTGTGCCTTATGATTGGTCAAAAGGAAAGGAAGCCAGCGATTTGCAGTGATCCGCGTGACACGTTGTATTTTGGCGCGTAATATTCTCGTTAAATTCACGTTGTCACGATGGACGATCTGTTTATGTTACGAACCATCTTTCGACAGGCGTTTATTAGCGAATTTTTAATGAAGTGGTTCCTTTTAAAAAGCCTAAAAAAAACTTTCCTCTACATCAAAAACATGGGTGGAATAATCGACTCACTTAGTCCCGCCTACGTGCCAAGCTGAATATTTTAGTCTACAGTTATTGAATTTAGGCCAAGCCAACTGTGACAGAAAATATGACCACCTAGGGAAGGTTGTTAAGAGAGGTCAAGATAATAAGGTTGAAATACCAGAAAAGATGGATAGTTTCGCCAAAGTATCTTTGAAGAAAACTTAAAAAATATAACAAGAACCGAATTTTATGTACTTGGCTGAACTGTTGTGTTTGAAGTATTTAAGAATTTTTGAAAAAAATTAACGTCGAATTAGAAGACGCTTTTCGTGTGTTCACGGCTAATCTTAATAAATAGATGTATCTCTTAAAATAATCGATGATAACGAATTGCGTGTTTCGTGTGCAATGAACCGACATCGATGTAAAAATATACATCGCCTGGTAACGAGATCTACGAGCAAACAACCGTTTGAAATTTTGCCGTAATTCTGGCACAGACGTCAGGCCCTCGAAACCAAAATGAACCTCCTTACTCTAAGAGGAGGAATTTTATCAAGGAAGACTTAACAACAAAACAACTGCGTGGTATTTTTGAAAATGTGAAGTAATTTCCGGCCAAGTTAGTATATGTGGCAGTCGGCGAATCGAGAACAAACTATCGCGTGATCAAGCATAACGTAAGTAAGTGTTCGGAGTAAAAACAAAACGCTCAGGTAATGATTACAGGTTTGGAAGGATGGTCAGGCAGATATTCGTATTGGATGCGACTGCACAAGAAAACTATTTAAAAGAACGGTTTTAGAAAACATTCGTTGCGGTCTAAATTTATCTCTGCAGACGGCTGCACAAAGAATTATTTCACAAATCATAAGTATAGTCTACTGGAACTATTCAATCCTCGCTTGAATAAACAGTTTAAATACTTCTTTTGTCTGAGAATAAACCGGTAAAACCGGAAGGAGGACAGGGAGGGCGTTATGTTTTACCAGGGCACTTTGTGATTCACGAGAGAAAATTTTAAATATATGGTACTGTAAAAAGAGCATTAACGTTTTAACTTAAAACATAGTAACCTCTAGACTGCCGGCAGTCGCGTAAAATGCTAGCTGAATAACAGCCCCTTGCACCTCCCCCCTCCTCCTCCCAAAAAAATATGCTATTTCCCACAACCTCACTTTGAATACAAACACATGGCCAGCTACGGTTACATACTTTAATGCTCGCTTGCATGGTGTTTCAAGCTTTAACCCAACCAATTTCGAAATACAACCCCCCCCCCCCCCTTAAAGATACGCCATCCACAGAATCAAGCCCTACCCAAAAAAAAAAAAACGTAAAAATTCCTTTGGACGACTTGATAAACCCAGAGCTTGCATTCAAAATTTTATGGTAATCTCCTTTTAGCTCGTGAATGAGTTCGTGAATGAAAAGATTTTTTTAGCCGGTGTAATGCGTCAACAGGCTTTTCAAACAATCCGATTTTGTTCACAGATTCCGGCCACTAATGGGCCATTTCCGAGTTGCTTTGAACCTCATTGTGGAAGCGAGGTTTCGTGCAAAGTTTTAATCATGCCAACAAAACTAATTTTGATATAAAAAGCTTTGCACTTAGCCTCGCTGTCATAGTGAAGTTCATGGCCGAATATAATCCTATAGTCTAATGAATTCATGATCATCAATAATATTGTCATATCATGTCATATACATTGTTTCATGTTATGACTAAATTTATGCTCCAATAATTCCTTTCATTCAAGGTCCGTTGGGGGCAACTGGGCATGAAGGATGTGAAAGAAATCAAGCCGAAGGGAGAACTGGGTAAAGATGTTTTCTGTCTCCTAATACCTCACTCGTGCCAGTCTCCCTCATCTTCCGGAGAGTATTTCAAAAGACATCTCCCGCATATTGGACGAAGAGCCTACCTTATCCCAAAAGGAAAAAATCGAGACCTTTCTAATCCCAAAACAGAGGTCCAGGTTTTTAGAGTCCGGAGCAAAGAAATTTTTGCCGTGGAGTCCGCATTGTGAAGCCTTTGTCTACTTGGAGCCCAGACAAACAAAGAATATTCATTTTGGCTACATAGAGGCCACAATGAGCCACAAGTAAAGTCATGGAACCTTAGAACCCGAGAGTCTTTTTGTTTTTTTTGTCTTTTTTGGGAGGGGGGGGGGGCGTGGAAGCTTAGGCCTCCAGTACACGGAGCGAAACCCTAATGGCTTCAACAGACGATATATAATATTTTATGACCCATGTTCCTATGTTATCATTTAGTCTGTCAGCATATTTTGGCGATATAATCCTTTGTACATAGAGCAAATTGCATTACCCTTGTTGTCGTTTGCATAGATGGGATAGCGCCACGTCATTCATGTAGATCATAATCATACACTAGTAATCTTCATTTGAAGTTTGGGGATTGTTAATTTTTTCTCACCCCTGGCCGTGTAGAAGACTAGTTCTGAAGTTTAATAACTATTATCTTTTTTCAACTCCCTCTCCAGTCTGTTGAAACCATTTAATAAGTTTAGGTTTTATAGCAAAAAATCAGTAGGCAACTGTAGCTATCTTGTGTAACATCTGTTCCAATGATAGCTTTCTCTATCGTTTAAGGCCCCGTCCACACGTATCTATTTTTGTTTGCAAACCCATCCTTTTCTCAGTTTACCGGTCTTCTGTCTTTGCTTACCCGATAAAAACTGTCATCGAAAATGCAACTTTTCAAAAACGTTTTCCAGAGTGGAAAGTTTTGATGACGCCCTTTTCGTGTTCTGGTATGGAAACCTGAAGACGGAACTTTTCGTTAACTTTGACATCATGAGGCCAAATTTAACGACCATTGTTTTCGAGAAGTTCCGTTTTCGATTACCGGTTTTATCGGATACGTATACGTCTGGACGACAGGTAGGCGATGGGTGCCTGGTTACGCATCGCTAATTTTCAGGAAGAAAGTAAGAGAAAGAGCCTTAGGGAAAGAGAAACTGGATCGAGGACGCGAAAAAGGACCTCATGGATTGGGCCAATTTTAATTCGTGCCTGAATATTTTACCAACAGGAGCAATTTTCTTGTGTAAAATTAAAAGTAAGAGTAAGGCAAATTTTAAGAGCTAGCGGGAATAAATCTGACAAGGGATTCACTAGAACGATAAAACAGTTTGAGGTGAGTTAGACGTTTGTCATAACTACTCAACCTCGTTCCCAGGGCTTTTTCCTAGCTTGAAGATTTGGGAAAAGCCCTGGGAACTAGTCCAGTGACAATCATTATTTAAACGTCATACGTCAGCACTTACCCCCCTTCGACAGGTAATTTAAGCCGTACGTGCATACATTAACCTGTTCGGTTGCATACATTATCACAATGGGACAAAATACAACAGCTGTATATAGGGGAAAGGAACAAATACACTCTAAAAGCTAGAAATACGAAAATATGCTTACCTTTGTCTCAGTGTTGTTTTCAATGGTTTCCTTTTATGGGATTCTTGAGATTTGAAACGATAAGATTATATTTGTAGTCGGCATGAATAACCGTGAAACTCAACACGCTTATTGCAGTTAGTCCACAAACCAATGAGATCCAAAAGTTGTCGCGTGGATATAACACGCCTGCACCGATCCTCATACGCACAAGGAAAAGCACGCGACTTGTATCAAGAGTCAATGTGATAAACTGGTGTATTCCCGAATCTACCATCAGTCACTGAGGTATATGCATGAATAAATTCAATTTTGAGTAGTCGACTTTGACCTAGCTAAGGCTAATTTTCCTGGTTCAAAGAGATCAAGAGAGGCTTTTCCTGTCTTGAATATTTTTCCACTTCAAACCAACTTACGATATCAGACAGTTAAGTGTAGTGAGGCCTCATCCCCCACAGCTAGCACTTAAAAGACCTTCCAATGCCGGGTGTACAATACAATCCAAGTTAAGATAAAACTCGAATTTGCAATGTGTTCGAATTTTTATACCATTCACTTCTCAACGTTAAAGTAAAGTGAATTCCTCACAGTTATTTTGCTTGGCTATTGCGCTGAGTTGTGATTGGATGTATGCCAGTTTTTCTTGGGTTCAAAGTTTAGACTACGCATAAATTAGCAGAACTTTCATCTCTACTAAAAATATCGCTGACATCACCTATTGGCAACTGAGAGACCTATTGCTGTTTTGAAACAAAATATTATTTTTTTCTGATTAATTCGTTTATCATCAAAAATAATGTTTTAAACAGACGGACATCTGCCTATAATCTCACATGGTAACTTAAATTAAGGTAATTTTCACTAACGAACTAACCCGGTTAGGCTCACTCACTGGCAGTTCAGAGTAACAGCGAGTGTGGACTCACAGAAGATAAGCTATTGAAGTAAGAAGGGCACCGAACGAGAATATCAAAGCGAAGTAGTTAAAATATTATTATGTATCCCCACATAATGTATAAGGATAGAAGAAGAAGAAGGAGAAGAAGAAGTAGTAGTACTTTTATTTGCTCTCTGAAGCTAATGACAATTTTGCTAATAGTACTGTAAGAAATAAGCTGAAATAAGCTTTGGATCATGTAACATTCAATCTTAATTTGGGCCATGTGTTTTTTATCCACCACATTTTCAAATGCTTCGGCCCGCCCCACCCTATACTTTTTGACCGGTCCCTAAACAGCAGCGTAGCCACCTTACCACGCACACACGTGAGTAATCTGAAACAAAACAGTCAAAGATTGACTGAAAAGAAAAAAGTAAAACAAAACAAACCAACACAACACAAAAGTCAAATAAATAATAGAGAGATTAAGAATCGCGTTTACGGCAAACTTGACTCAGAGATTCGCGTTTATGTTTTCTTGAAATAAAGAGTACAAAGATGAGAATAGTGTAAACTAGTTCTGGCCTTTGATGCAAACGCAAAACTACTCGATTTGACAGAGAAACTGAAAACAGCAAGCGGCAAATATAGGATAAACATTGTCATGTGGTCATATCTCACGTTTGCCGTTCGCCGTTAACATCATTCTTAACCTCTCTAATACAATGCAATCGCGATTTCTTGAACCCTCGATTTCTCGGAAATCACGATATCTCGAACCAGAAGTCGTTTTTCTTTAATTTGTTTCACTCAGACCCTGTATTTTTACCCCTGGTTTCTTGAACGCTCTATCGACAACTCGAAACAACCACAAACTCGAACCAATTCTTGGCTCCCTTGGGCGAAACTGACCCTGAATGACTCGAATATTTGAAGACTTAGATTATGAGGAAAATTAACAATGAAAACGTAATACGACCTTATCGTTAATTTTCCTTCTAAAATGTTTTATCGAAATCGATCCTTATTTAGATTATGATTTCAGTTCTTTTGATGCTAAGCCTCTAACTGACAAGGACATACATGTACTGGCGGAGGTCAGCCAGTCTACATTAACAGATACTGGACAAGAAATGGACGATGATAGCGTAGAAAGTGTGCATGAACCTCCGAAACCGCAATCAAAACGCCGAAGCCCAAGAAGAATTTCTGAGATCATAGAAAAGAGTCATTTTACACTCTTTCATTTTTATAAAAACCTTTTTTAAGAACGTTGAGGCTGAGATTGACTAAAATTGAAAAACATACTAAGAACATTACCCAGGCTGAGAGTCAGTTAAGAACATTTTTATTGTGACCAAATGTTTTTAAAATGAACAATAGAAATACCGATAAAATAATACAGGTAAAAATTCAGTCTGTGTCAAATAATAGGTGTGTTGGTCACGTCCGCATCAGTAGATTTATTGAAATACTATAAGACTCCTATAACAGATAACTAAAAACATCTTAAGAACTTTTCAGGCTCAAATTGACAAAAATAATAAGAACGTTCAACCTCAGCCCCAAAATTAGACGTTCTTATAAAAAAAGAGTCTATTTTAGTTTAGGCAACTAGTTTACGTACTGTATGTAGAATTACCATATCTTCTCTAGTCATTAGCATGGTCCTGTTGTACCGATTTATTTTATCAGTGTGCGTTTGCCTTTACTGCAATACTGTATTTCTATAAAAAATATGTCCCTACTTATCGAAAGATATGACGTTATGTTTTAAGTCTGGTAGAGGTATTTTTGAGTTAGTGATGCAGGTATATTCGGAAAAAAAAATATGTGTTCTCCCAACAGAAGTTGAACCTAAGACCCTCTGATTACTAGTTCGGATGTTCTCATCATTGAGCTACTGGAAGGTCGTGGGAACCAGGCTATTAAGGTGGCCCGAACCTATTTATTGGCGCATTACAAACATTTTTGAGTAGCGGGTTTTCATAAGAAAGATTTAATCGATTTCTTTGATTTCTGGCATCCTAAATGGAAACTGTCTGAATTTTACGAAAATGCTATTTGTTTTTTGTTGTTTTGTTTGTCTGTTTTTTGTAAGGGTAAAAATGTTTGCGATATCAGGTTGTTTTTAAAACCTCATTTTTACAATCAAATGCCCATAATTTTGAAACCCGACGACAGATTTATGCCTTTCTTCTTCAAATGAACCTTAACACTCTCAAGTTTCACATCTTTAAGTTTCAGGAAAATTGTGACCATGCAACTCATGACACAATATGCTAGTTACATTTACTCACAAAATGCTATGCTATTTTTTTATAATTAGTGTTACCTAACGCTTACTTAGCGGAAGAATGAAGGTAGACCATCGCCCATTTCAAAGCTTAGAAACTTGGTAATCGGAGCGTACGGCAAACACAGCCAGCGTTTCAAGAACCAGATCTCGAACCAGACCTTTATGCTGCATACGACGTAAAATTATATATCTCATATTTATCCGACTTATCGCATGTTTATACCGTTTTTGCCAAAAAAAAAAAATACTATAACCACAGAAATGCCTTACCAGTTTTCAGCACCGTACGTTCCTTTTCTGAGGAGAAATAACTTGAGGTCGCTAAGTAGAGTAACTCGTAGCTGTCCGTTTTTCAACTGCAATAAAAACCTTGATAATATATTCAAGATGTCTGGCTTGTTGAGACATTCCTCACGGGCAGTTTGCCACTTGTGAATTACGAGTCTTGCCTGTGAAAATCTGTTTCGTATTAATACGATATCGCCGGCGGTTTTGCTTCGCAATTTCCAAGTGGCAAACTGCCAGTGAGGGATGTCTAAACAAGCCAAAGATCTTGAATATCCAGGCAGACGTTCTTAACATGACATGACATGATATCTTTATTTGAATAGGGTAGCACCTTCAGCTAATTTACAATGAAATTACTGTTATCAACGGAGGCCCTATATACAAATAATATCATATGCTAAAAAAATCAATAAACTATAACTAAAATTATATGCAGAGAAAAACAACGACAACAAAAAAAAACAAATAAAATAATAATAAGCTAATTCTCAAATTACCATTATATACAATACAGCCATGATAATAAAACGACTTCTTGCTTGCTTCTTTCCCAGGTTTGTGATGCCACTACTCTAAACCGTGCTAAACCATAATAAGGTCTAGAAAATGGTCTGTACAGGCTTTGACTAGTGGCAAACCTGGTATTATATTTATGGATATCAGAAGCTAGGGAAACAAGATCATGGAGTGCAGGGGTGTTTCTTTTTTGTTGTATTGTAATTTATGCACAAGGGAAAAATTTTAAACTTAAAAATGTTCTCTAGCTTAAGGATTTCTAATAGAGTAAAGTATGGTGTTGCATTTTCTCTTTTGTGTGGAAAGAAGATGCAGCAAAGGTAGTTATAATGGCTTATTTTTTTCTTTTTTAATTTGGTTTGGCATGGAGTAGCCCAGCTCATTAACCCGTAATTTAGATACGGATATATGAGCGTATAGCATAGTTGTTTAAGCGTATTCATAGAGACATAGTATCTAAGTTTATATAAAATTCCAATGTTTTTTGTTATTTTGTTGTTAAAATCCAAAAGAAACATAAAGATCTTTTGTCCATTCTCCCCTCCTTGGCTTGAGTGTAGTTCTGACAACGTTCAAAGTCTTTCATCTCTTAGTTGGACTCCAGTGGAACACATTTTGAAAGGCGGTCTGACGATGGTGTCCTTGCCTACTTGAAGTTTCACTACTCGAACATGTCCATCGTGGCCTGGAAAAACTTCTAGCATCCTTGCAAGGGGCTAATGAGCCCGGGAGCTTTCTGGCGAGATTGCGAGGACTACATCACCCACTTTTAGATCGACTCGCGTTTCATTTCATTTTTGACGCGCGTTCAGCAACGGGAGCCACTCTTTTAACCATCTCTTCCAAAAATGAGAAATTAACTCCTGGACCCGCCTCCACCTTTTGCTCGGGTTAAAAGCTACTTCATCAACGGTTTCTGGAGCAAATAGACCTCCTGCTTGTTCATGAAGGAAGTGGTTAGGAGTCAAAGGTGTTACGTCTTTCAGATCTGCGGACTGATATATAAGAAGACGGGAATTCATCAAGGCTTCTACCCCTGTAATCGCAGTCCAAAATTCCTCGTCATTGACCTCTGGATTATCAGGAACTGCGCGGATGGCCCTCTTAGCTCCCTCGATCATAGCCTCGTGAACCCCTCCGAAATGTGGCGCCAACGGTGGATTAAAGATCTACTTCACTCCTTTGTTCGCTGTTTGGTCTTGGATCTTGTTCGTGTCCAGTCCACCCACTAACTCCCGAAGTTCAAGGTCCGCTCCAATGAAACCACGGCGGCTTGCCATTCGAACGAAGCATGTCAGCTGTCAGTGTCTCTACCAAACGCCATCTCCAAGTGCACCGCGCGACATGTTAAACAGGTGAATAGGCACAACCAGCGTTTATGTCGTCGCTTTCCTCGCCCCTGGACGGTAATAAACGGACCTCCACAGTCAACTGAAACTTGTGCAAAGTCTCGAAGAGGAAATCAAAGACGGACAAGGGAAATGGGGGCCATGATCTGTTGAACAGGTTTAGCGTTCCGTCTCTTACACTCGTTGCATTCATTTTCCCACTGTCGGATTTCCTATCCAGTACTTGGTGGACAGATTTGCAAGGATGTGGTTTGACCCTGTGACGTGATGCCCAGCCTCGCGGTATCGCTTTGTTGTCCAACGTCTTGTAGTATCATAGGAAACCGCCTGTCTAGGAAAGAAACTCTGCAAATCGCAAGCGTCTATCACAGCGAATTAGGCTCTCTTCATCCAAACGAGGCGCCAACTTGATCAAACGGCTCTTTTTTTTAGATAGGCTTGTTTTTTGGAAGGTCGTGATACTCCTTAGTAAATTCTGCTCGTTGGGCTTCGCGGATAATTCTTCTTTGAGCATCTTCTACCTCTTCAGGAGACAACGGTCCTCTGAGACGCTCTTTATTGGTAGATCTGTAGTTATTAACGAACCTTACGAACCACGAAAACACTCTTGAAAGTCCTGTCCTACTGGACAAACGTGAAGGGTGAAGTCTCCACTTGCAATCCTGAGACCGAGGGGGGTAGTACAAAGTTCAGCATTGGCGTCGATGTGAATTTCTTCTTTGCTTCTGTTTTGGCCTCCGATCCTTCCGCGATCTTAGACTTAGGCCACTCCGATTCGTCTTTTGTTAGGAAATCGTGTCCTCTCCACCAGAGTGTGCTATCTTTGAGACGTGAAGCTGAGAGACCTCGGGAGGATAAATGTCCTTGGAATTTCTCTTATTCTATTTGCCACGAATGGACGATACTGTTTGCCTTTACTTCGAACCCAAAACAGGACGTTCATGCTGTCTAGGAATGCTTATGGGTGTTGAAGGACAAAACTCTTGTTTTGGACGCGATGATACGAACACTGTAACAGCCTGAAGCATATTCGCATCTTAGATAACTCACTGCAACATAAGCTTCACTTGATGCATCAACGAAGGTTTGAACTGAAATAAACTTCCCTGGTTTTGGTTCTTGAAGATACCTTGGAATACTGACTTCTTACAAAGTCTCTAATCAACGGGATCGTCCCAATTCACACCTTTTGTCCACATGTCTTGCAAGAGGCCTTTTGCATGCACACCAAAAGGACTCGCGAGGCCCAGTGGATCGAATACTCCCGCTACCTTCCTCAGGATGATTCGCTTGGTAAGTTCTTCTTCTTCCGACGGTTTTTTTACTTGAAAGTTTAAAACGTCTTGCTGCACACGCCATAAGACTCCAAGGGTCTTTGTGGTTGGCAGGCTGTCTTTAAGGTCGACCTCCAAGGCCCTAAGCCCCTTGGGAATGACTGCAAGTACTTCCCGTGAATTCCTAAGCCATTTTCAAGCTTTCATTCCAACTTTCGCCGACAGATCTCAAAGTTCTCGTACCAGCTGGACTGCCGTTTGATCATTTCTCACAAAATCTAATGAGTCATCAATGTAAGTTGATTTGGACACGGTGGCAGCAGCAAGAGGAAAATCTTCCTGATGAATTCTTGCGTTTTCCTGGGAGACGTACTGCGCACGAAAAGTAGCCGAAAGCGTCTCCGAACACTACTCGTTCAAATTCGTAGATGTCAGGTTTGCCATCAACTTCCAAATTCCTCCAAAGAAATCTGAACTTTGAACAGTCTTCTGTTGGGATACGGATCTGTAAGTACATCTCAATAACGCCACAAGTAACAGCAAGAGGGAAACGGCGGAATCGAAGAAGCACGTCAAACAAACTGTTTAGAAGTTTAGGCCCCCGATTAAAGTTCATCATTTAAATACTTTCCTTGGAATTGGCACTGGCATCGAATACGATTCTTGTCTTTGTTGTCACTCTCTCAGAACGGCAGACCGGAAAATAAGGAAGATGCCAGACCTTCAGAGGTTCTCTCTCCTTCTTGTTAATCTTGCGAACATAACCCTTGTCTACGTACGAAAAGATGATTTGCTTGTAGTCTTCTCCCACTAGAGGCTGACGTAATAGACGTTTTTATGTGTTTCTCAGTCGACTGCAAGCCATTTCGAAGTTTTTCGGTAGCTTAGGTGAGTCCGGCTTCCACAGAACGGCCACTTGGTAACGTTCCCCATCGTGAAACAAAGATTGACTCACTTTCTCAAACGCGATCTTCTCCTCAGTTGTCATTATTTCTGGCTTGGAGTGCGAGATTCCCAGAGTTTCGATTTCCCATAATCGCTCCAATGAGTCATTGATTTCGTCGAACACCGGCGGTGGATTTTTTGTGTGGGTGACCAACAAAGGACCACCCCAAAAGGCCTAGTCTTGCTATAGGTTTTCCTGAGTTTCCTCTGACGTCACATTTGGAGAAATGGAGATCTATTTGGTTCTGTCCGATCAATACATCAACCATCAGGTCAGTAGCTGGGTCTGGGAACTTGCAAACGCTCAAGTGAGGCCAACGGCCTTGGTACTATTGCCAGTCAAAGATTTTGCACCTCCCAGTCACTCGACGAGGACAAGTCAGGGCTTTGAGGGGTACTTTTAGGTTTCCATCACAGCTCTCCAAGGTGAAACGGACAGGCGTTGAATCAAATGTCTCCACATTCTCACTGAGAACATTGACCAAAACTTTCTCGTACGTGGCAGATAGACCGAGAGCTCCAGCAACCTCCTCGTTCACATTAGACACGGTACTCGCATCGTTCAGGACGGCGTTGACTTTAATCTTCTTACCATTCGCTATCAGCCATACCGGTACAGTTCTTAAAGATACCATTTCCTTATATTACGCAGAGGTTAAGGGGGTAATTTGTGAGTGCTCGTCGGACCCTTAAATAGTGTTCCCGGCAGTGTTGTCAGAGGTGACGATTTAATGCTCTTTGAGAGGAAGAGAAAGTATCTGGTAAACTAACAACTTCAGTTGGCGTTTCTTGGTTTCTTAATTCTTCTGAAGGATGAAGCAACTTGTGGTGATTCCTTCTACAGCCACGAATGCCGCATTCTCCCGATCGGAACCAGTTCTTGCTTTGGTGACTATTAGAAAAACATCGGAAACGCAGTGTCTTATCTTTAGCGATTCTCCGTCTTTCCTCGACATTTTCGTCTCTGAACTGCGGATACGCCCACATTCCACGACTTCTTTCACACAGGTCGCACTAAGGCTGGTTCTGGGGGTGCTCTTGACGTCTCAGTTTAAAGTAGTAAAGGCACGATTCTATCTACGGTCATCCTTCTTGTGCTTCCCTTTAGCACTGAGCCCTCTGATGCTTTCCATGGCCTTAATTTCGTACTCTGATTCCTCGACAACCCAATCTCGAAGCGTCTGCAGTGACACCAACGATGATTTTTGGAAGCCCAACTGAAATATCTTGACAGCATGGTCTTTGGAAGTTTCTCCACAACAAGAGAGAAAAGAAGACTACCAGGTTCCAAATCACTCACACGATTGTGTTCACGGAGAGTTACGACTATGGTAACGAGGAAGTCTGCGAATTTCTCAAGTTCCTGAATGTTTCCCTCCTGGAGAGGCTTAACTTTCTTGATATCTTTTAAATAATTTTGAAGTTGTCTTCTTTCACCACCAAATCGACGCCTTAGAACGCTTCTTCGTATGCTCCCTCGGAGAATCCCAACTTCGAAATTGATGAATATTTCCACAGTCTTTAGTGGATGAAGATGATGATAATTTATATTTCATCACAGACAATTCATTAGCTACATAACAACTAAATAACTGAATAAATCATTACAAAGATAATAGTGATTCACTAATAAAGGATGCAAGCACTTGTAAAAATTAAAACGCTGCTTTCACTAATGCCGTGCCTTAAAGTACTCTGTTTGAGTATACTTTTGAATTGCTCAAGGGATTCTGTCACATGGAAGGCTGTTCCATAGTATGGCGCCACTGTAGCTAAAGCTACTATTTTAATAGTTTGTGCGCGCTAATGGAACATTGAGTCCCTTAGGTTATATGTAAATTGTCATTTTTCAAATCTAGAGCATAAACTGTCTGGAGCCAACCCACGCAGAGACCTATCGTAGAAGTAGCAAAGAAGCAAATTGGGCCCAGATGCCTCCCATCCCAGCTGACAAAGAGGTTGCTGGTATTAAACGAAGATGTTCAGTTGTGTTGAACCGACGAGAGACGAAAAGGATAATTTAAGGGTTGATTAAATGGAAGCCATAGAGCCTGTCCATAAACCGGCTTGCAACGATAAATCTGTAGAGAAGAGAGAAAAAGTTTGGGTTCAAATTCTAGTGGTTTACTCCACACAAAAAACCAATGAAAATGAGGAAATAAGGACACGTTAGTTTTCCTCAACAGCTCAGTGAATAACTTGAATGTCTACTGATATACGAATGCTGAATGTAGCTACAGATACAAAAGTTCAATGTTATTGCCTGACCTACAAACTGGAAGATCTTTTCCTATTAGCAGTTAATTTAACATTTCCCTAATATTTCAATGTCTTAAAAGACTTACGTTGTCACGGCAAGCCAGGCCTAATAACTTCACCTCCATCTGTATCTTACGGCATTGCAGCAACATTGCCGTGAGAGCACCGTTTTTATCGTATTTTGGCGCTCATAATTTGTATAATAGATCATAAATGACGCGAGTAATAAAAATCAATTTTTGCACCTCAATCCCCGCGCAATTCATCACCACGAAGATTTCTTTGATACAATCAAAACCCACAATTATCTTCCTACAATACAACGACACTGAATGAAAAGAAGACACGTTTGGGCCAGAGAATCTTTTTATTTATTTCAAGAACGCTTAACCAAAGGTAATTGTTTTGCGCCCCAAAAGAAATAAGTTTTGGAGTGAAATGGCAAGAACGACACAGGAGTAAGGGATTGAAAAAATGGAGGAATTTTAAACGTTAATGGATTTGGTGTCCGTAGAGGCCCGCAGCGATAATGTCAGCGACACCGATGTGTGTCCTGAGCAGGAGTGTCAAGTAATGATTGTAGGCATCAGAGCGCCAATCATCGTGATGCTGGAGTAACTGTTCAGGGACACCGGCCGCCAGGACACTACGGACACAGGGTCCTTGCACGGGACCTACAGTAATCATTATCTGAACAGGGCCTCAGAGTCCTTTTCACATGCATACTTTTAAAATCTTGAGAGTGAAGTCTTGAAAACGTGTCTGAAATGATCTTGTTTAACAAAGTCTGAAGCTCAATAAACAGGGAAAAACAACCCAATGTGCTTTGATAGAAACGTAACGGGCTATGTGCAGCTGTATGTAGCCGATGAAGTCGGACTGTAAAAAACTTTGTCAAGACCGGCTTACACTGAGAAGCAAGAGTAAATAAGTTATACGGGCAAACCTGAACCATAAGAACGACAGCGAAACGAACTCGCGGGCTTTGTGGATATAAAGGGTGGTTCGATGATGTTGGTGGTAACTACGTTCCACAAAACTAATCAAGGAGATATCCTAAGAACATTCATTCTATGAAGCGACCCAATTAAACATCCCTAATACCTTAGACAACAACGAATAAAATTTGAGTATCATGTTTGCAAAACCGTTAATCACTTTTAAAAAGTCTCAGTCTATAAAAATAACTAACTAACAATATCACCAATAACGACTAGGTTCGTAGCAACAGATGTTTTAATGCCAGGAACAAATTTTGCGGTTCTTTCAAAAAAAAAGCTGTCAAAAACAGCTCCCTTATTTTGCAAATAGCAGCTTGGATTAACGAGAATTTCTAAACCCCTAATCAGACCGATGAAGCGGTGGGTAATTGTTCGTTAGTAAATCACCTTATTTAACTGTCAATGTATTTAGCGCAGAGCACTAACTGGAGACACTCTCCAGATCGAACTGGAATTTAGAAGTGTTGGTTTTTTAGAAGAGGGGGAAACTGGAGTTTGGTTATGGCGGAGAGTAAAAAATATTTTTACATACGAGAAAACTGAGATGATTAGGCACAGTGAAAGACCTATGTTAAGAAACCATAAGAATATATGGTGACTCAAAAAGTACACTGATGCACAGACAACGGGCAGAATCCAAACACTAGTTATAGTTCCATATGTTCGCTTCAAAGTTACAACTAGTCTGTATCTGAGTCCTAACAGCAGGGACAAAAGTCTGTCCACGCTTATTGCAGTCAGTGTCAACAAAGAAACTGAACACAAAATGATTCCTGTGACAAAAGAGGCATCATATGCAAAGCGACAAACGTCCCATTGTTCCGCAAACCGGCACCCAACAAGACGCCGGCAAACGTTCCAGAATAATACCAACACACAGATCAGTTGTCGCTAGGGTACGAAACAAGAGTTTGGACGGCGCATGAAGTGAAGACTCCTTGTGAAGAGCAACTAGGATCAGAGTGTTCCCCAGAAATGCAGTAATGGACAAAAAACTGTTTATCACTGAAAGACATATAAACTGGTTGTGTATTCCTCCAGTAATCTCTGCTGTGCAAGCTTGTTCTCCGAAGGATTTATACTTTTCATCTTCAGTTAAGTTTATCATGGCTATGTTGCTGCGAAACGAGATGAAGTGAAAGATTCGTTTACTGACAACGGAAGTCTTAATATCAGGGAAAGGTCAAATTAACTGAGTAGTGCTATAAGTTATTTCGTAAATGCGCAATAACTAGCGGACCAAAAAATTACTTTAGTTCTGACAATAATTATACCGACATATGGTCAGAAATTAAGCTGCTGAAAATCCGCCGTGCGATGCTCACCCGCGGTAAGCGATTCCTTTTTATAAAATCCCCGTCTCGCTTTCCGGCGTATAAGTAGAACTTCTGGAGAATTTCTGCTCGGGTGTCATTTCTTCAATTGGTGTTTTACTCGTCTTGAAATAATGCTGCAAAATATTAGATTTTTCATCTTTTACTTTCTGGTGCTTGACAGTTTACGGTAACTTTGATTCAGTTTTCGCCTTAAAATATGAGGTTAGAAAGATTAAATAACTTATCATTTAATCCCGTCAAACCGAACTTTGTTGCCATTTTTGTATTTTTTGTAACAGCCGCCTCGTTTACCGAAATAGTTTCCTCTTAAGTGACCATGGCGAAACGGGAAGCCGTCTTGTTTCTCTTCCGCTGCTTGGAGATAAATAGTACTTGGTTAATCACCTCCGAGCTAGCCAATCAGTGCGCGCGAAAAGCACTATTCACATGTGTGGTATATACTAAACTTAATTAATTACAAAGAGGAAAAAAAAGTCAAACAGCCGCCCTCAACGAGAAAAATCTTATTGTCAGCCTGAGGGGGAGGAAGTTAGGGTCATTTTGTTTCTTCAAAACGTCCGTTTTGGTTGAAAATTTCAACGACTGTTAACCATGAATCCCTTCCCATTTATACCGACCAGTTGTTACAAGTTTTTAGAGAGGTCGTACTGCTCACGTTTTATCATTCCTCCAGTTACATTTTTTCTCATATGTTTGACTAAATCCACGTGATGGCCATTAAGACAAAGATGCACATCTTCCTTTATTGCCAACAACATGATTGTCAACTCGGGTGGGAGCAGTAGAGTTACTTTACTTATTCAAAAAGTCCGATTAGGAACCCAGTGGTACAAACGCAACAGACAGTCAAAAGATCAAAGAAAACGCAGTGTGTGGCAACACCGCGGTTTTACAGTTTAGCCAGTAACAATTTCGCACTTGTAGTTGTATGCTTAATTCCTTCTGTAAACATTTCTAGAAAAGTGCTGTTTGAGAAACATACATTACGTCTTCACTTTCGGTTGTGTATATGTCTTCCTCAAAAACCCAAACTTCCTTTTATTGCTTAATGGATTAACTGCTGCAAGTTAATAGACAGACTGTGCCGTTTGTGTTTAATCATCGCTCCTGTGTTTCAAACGGATCTCTCTGTCTCTTACGTTTTCCTTCGTAACTTCGTAAAACACAGCGTACCTTGCATCTCAAGACGAAACCTAGAAATTATAAAGCTTAACCTTAGTCATAAACCTATGCTACAAACTGGAGAAACTAACAGTTTACGTCAACTGATATTGATATTAACTTGATATTACCTGCACGAAGAGCAGCAAAGTTGTCTCAGCGTTTCCTTCACTGCCTGTTTCACTTCCCTCATCTTCCAGCAGTAAAGA
This sequence comes from Pavona decussata, assembly GCF_977016875.1. NCBI lineage: Eukaryota > Metazoa > Cnidaria > Anthozoa > Scleractinia > Agariciidae > Pavona > Pavona decussata. Next base: position 980,776 of record NW_028145665.1, on the reverse strand, counting down.
ATCGGGTTTAATGAGGAGTTTAACATAACTAAAGTCTCAGTAAATTCCCTAGCAAGAAAAAGGGCTGAAGTTGGCTCCTTTTGATCAGTCAAAGCTAGCACTATACCATACGGTAGATAACAAACAACTAAAGCCAACTGCACCCACAGTGCACTGAAGACTGTCTTTCTGTATCGCGCTATGTTGAGTGCAGCTGTTTGGCTCGGTTGTCCTTGGTGAACATGATTTTGTACTTGAATTTGATTATGACGAAGAACAAAGAAAATTTTTACATAAGAAAAAACTGCAAAGACTAGACACACCGACAGACCTATCTTACTATACCATAACATTATTTCACGATTCAAAAAGTACATTAATGTGAAGACAATCGACAGAACCCAACAAACAGTTACAGTTACATATGTTCGCTTCAAAGTTACAATTTGTCTGTATCTGAGTCCTAACAATAGGGCGAGAAGTCTGTCCACGCTTATTGCAGTCAGTGTAAACAAAGACACTGAACACAAAATATATCCTGTGACAAAACCTGCTGTAGATGAGTAGCGACAAATATTCCATCGTTCGCTCACTGCAGACATCCAAGAAGTCACAGCCAAAGGTTCCAAAATGACACCAACACACAGATCAGTTATCGCCAGGGTACGAAACAAGAGTTTGGACGGTGCATGAAGTGAAGACTCCTTGTGAAGAGCAACTAGGATCAGAGTGTTCCCCAGAAATGCAGTAATGGACAGAAAACTGTTTATCACTGAAAGACATATCACCTGGTTGTGCATTTCTCCAGTGATTCCAACTGAACAAGTTTGTTCTCCATATAATTTGTAATTTCCACCTTCAGTCAAGTTTATCATGGCCATCTCACTGTAATGCAAGATACAGATGGAGGTTCATTTACAAAGAGTCTGGCTTAACGGCTACGAAAGTCTCAATATCGCATGAACATCAAAGTAACTGCCAATTGTAAAAAATCTCTCAGCCAATAACATTGAGCTTTTGCACCTGCAGGTCATGCACGATTTACTTCTCAGTACACATTCACAGTATTATTAAGGGAAGATAAAATGTCTTTTTCTTGAATTTTAATGTAGGTCCTGTTGGGAGTCAAAAGGTACCCATTATGGGGACGGAATATTTATCTATTGATTTATTTATTCTGGTTTTTAGGACGCACAGCGAGTATGTAGCCATCAGTCAAGGGTTATTGAGTTAGTCGTTTTAAAATTACAAATATTTTTCCAGTTTGTAGATGTAATCACATGAGATCGAGAAAACTTGGGAAAAAAATTTTTCCCTGTATTTTCAAAGTTTTCCAATTTTGAGAAACTTTGAAAATACAAGCTTAATTTATGAGAAAACTAACAACGATTAAACCAAACTGTCAGGCTTCAATTAATTGATTAACCTGCGCTGTGAAGCTTTCAGTGTTTGAAAATCACACGGCACTCAAAGATAAGAATAGAAAACGACGTCTAAGATTTCAGCTTTTGACACAAATGATCTTTTGAAAATTATGTATCACTGCAAAGATCATAAAACGTCGGTTGAAAAATGTAAGGACTGATTTCAACCGACGACCATGAAGCCCTTTCCTCCGCTACCAGTCAATTGTTGTAGAATTATAGGTAGGTCATACTGCTCACGTCTAATCATACTTCAGTTTTATTTTTTGTCTCATGTTTCACTAAACCCACGTGATATCCATTAAGACACAACGTAGCATCTTTTATTGCCAGTATCGTGTGAAGCAGACTGCCAGCCTCCACTTACTGGTGGTATAATATTAATCAGTTTGGGTGCTGCTGGGAGACAAAAGGTATCGACCCTTCCAACAGAATATTTATTTTATCATTGTTTTTTAGTGTGCACGGTGACTAAGTAGCAATCCGTTAGGGTTTCAACTTCGCACTTGGCGCTATATGTTTAATTTCTTTTATAAACATTTACAGGACAGTGTTGTTGGAGAAAGAAAAAACTGCCTTATCTCTTTATTTTCGAAAGTGTGCGTGTTTTTTTTTTTTTTTTTTTGTAATGAATAAAAGATTATAAACTTCCTTTACGGAAGTCATTGCTCAATTGTCTTAATCATCTCCTCAGTTCTATTTTCTCTTTGTCTCCTGTGTTCACCTGCGTCCTTTGCTAACAACCGCACAAAGTGGCATATGAGATCCGGATGCGAATGCAAAATGCGAAAAAAAAAAAAAAAAACTTTTTCGCTGGTGTGCCCACCAACCAATTAGGTGTACTTAACCAAATTTCGACTGAATTCATGAAAGAAAATTACAATTTCAGAAACGAGTCAAATAAAGTTCATGATACTTTATTTTAAGATTTTCACAATCAGCTGCAAAACACATCTCCCTTAATTTTACAACAAGCAGACGGTTTAGCGAAAATTTCCATAAAGCGGAGGGAAATTCGTGTAAATTCTAGTTATATTCATCCCTACCCTTAAATGCAAGGAATTTTCTCACAATACTGAAATTTGCGTGGTGCTTAATTTGCATTTTGCGCGGAAATTAAGGACGGTGCCTACCAATAGCGAAGTATTCTCACAGGGGGCCGCCAAGCACAAACGCCCCCTATTCCTATGAGACCTGTGTATTCCAATTCCCGTGCATCTGTGGATCCTCAGGGGAACCGGTTGTACATAATATTTACAAGTTTATACTCTGTTTATTCCTCTCTTCGTTAAAACGGACACAAGATCTCAGGTTGTTGCCCCATCCGCCTCCCGCAGCGATGGCTCACTTTCGTGTCTGAGCTCTCGCTCCTTTCCGCCTCCGGGCTCGTCTCTTCCCATATGTCCATCTGGGGCGTTAGGGAATGGGGACTCCCGGTGAGAATCTATTACTATTTTTTCCGGTTTATCACTATGCGGGAAAAGCAGATCTTGGTAGCGGCTATTGAAATCCAAAAAGAAGATTTGGGGTAAGCACGCATTTTTTAGAGATAACTAAGCAACAATTATTCTAAAAACCAGTAAAATACAAAGCAATGTATGGCGGATAAACCAGTTTTGAAGGTCGATTGACCACTGCTTTGTGTAATATCTGCAAAATCAACACGGTGATCCCATTTTCCCTTTTCAGATTTCTGACCACAATTTCGTTTGCCAACTACCGTGAAAATTTAAGGAAAATCCTATGTTTAATATATCACATTTTGTGCCTAAATCTAACCAATGAACATTTTGGCGTACCTTCAGAGCTAACGAATTAGATTTTATTATATAGTTGAACTGGTCTGCGTTGAAAAGGAGCTTTCTGATTGGTTCCCTGAGCGGTCCGAATGTTCCTATACGGACCGCTAAGATGGACCTCTTACGTTACAGCATACGCTTGGATGGATCAAAGTGTTTCAATTTTGACAACACAAAGCAAAAGTGCCTTCAATTAAGTTTATAAAGTAGGAACTGTTCAAACCGTGATGTCGGACTCTTACTACCAGCGCGACGGATTTCATTATTCAGCTGAAGGGACGAAAGAAAGCTTACCAATACATATTTATATTTTTGCATTGTAAAATTTTCCATACTGGCCTTCTATTTCTGTACGCCAGTAAAACACCTCAACAGCTTCTTGTGTTCTGCATGTTTTTTCTCGTTGTTGTTTTATTAAATCATTTCATTTCATTTTATAATACCAACTTAATTATTTACAGTACATATGCTAAATGAAATAGAAAAAATAGAAAACTCCCAAAGCACAAACTCAGCCAAAACGCTAAAAATCTTCAATGTTTACTCAAGTTTGGGTTTATAGAAGATAATGTCACAGTTTTTCGGGTAGTTAGTTAATCAGTTGTGGCCCTGAAAAAATTTGGAAGAAAAAAAACTACGAATTTTTAAGAAAATGCTTTTTTGTGAGGACTCTGAAACGCTGACAAACGTCAAAAAATAGCTAAAATTATAATTTCTATATGTTTGCATTGCTCGAAATCGCGCGCATTTACAAGGCCCTAAAGCTTTTTGCTGACTTGTAAGGACCCATTTGTTATAAAGATCCCCAAAATAAAGGAATAAATCTCATAGTTTATTAGATATAATCGTTTAAAGTTTGCTTATCACTTTTACGTAAATTGACCTAAATTTGGAAAGCGCTAAATTCCTCGAATTGGGTCTTTGCGATTTTGTTGAAACCCTGTTCAGCGCAAGGCACTAATGCCCACTATGTGTAGCCGAGAGATTTTCACGAAAAAAAGCCGGCAACAGCAGAATTTCGACTCAGACCTCAAAGGGGCGTGGCACTATAACCACGTGACATTTACTCTGATCGCTAGATTTTTTTTGCTATATTGTAGATTGGTCTATATGTTATCCATTCTATGTGTTAAGACTTACGATAAAAGTAAAGGTGGGGATACCAGAGAGCTTCAAAGTAGGATGGTACCGCCAAAAAATAACTGGGTCGAGTCACCTGTTCAAAATGCATAAATTACCATATTTCAATTCTTTGTTTTTCAAAGAACAAGTATGATGACCCCCTCTTTTTATTTCAATATTGGAGCAAAAATATTTAGATTGGTAACTCGACGAAATATGAACAAAAATCTTATGTTGGCTTTTATTTTAGGGGAATGGCCTTTAAGAGTATACACGAACTGTGGCGACTCACAAGAACAAAAAAGATGGATTACACTCTCCATCTCAATATTACAAAAAATGCACGTTCTTTTCTTTGACGCCTATTTTCTTCAGGAAATCGTTCGTTGCCAGCCTTCTTTGGTGCATCTGAAGGAGAGTCGGTAAACTGACTGCCAGTCGCGCGTTTCGTGACTTTCTAGTTCACAGACTGCAGACCAATTTTTGCTGACTTCAGATAGGAAATTGTTGCTTTCAAGAAACAAACTTTTCGTACACTATTCTATTTGATTTATTAGATTTCATAAACTTTGAGAGAAAGCTTTCGAAGTTGGCATTCCAGTTAAATGGACATTTATTTGTCTGTTTCTGTTGACAGACAAACATTTTGGGGTTTGGAAATGACATCAAATTCGCGTGATACTTTCCCTTAAGGTTTACCTTTGGCGCTGGACCAACAGCTAAACGGACACATTCAACCGCCCAAAAAGATGTTGTATTTTCAAAAAAATGCACCTCTTGCAGCAAATAAATGGGAAGATCTTTTGCCCTGAGCCAGTTGAACATTTCCCTTCTTTTTTGTTTGTTTCTTATGGCTCACATATAACGTTTGCTGCAAAGACCCACTCCAAGGCCAAAAAAACTGTTGCGAGCCTCCTCAAGGTAAATGCCTTTCAACCATGTGCCAGCGTCTGCTAATATCGCATTTATCATTTGTTTTATTATTATCAAGCAACCATAGATACAGTTTGCAGATGTTTTTTTCTTTTCTTTTAATTCAAGTCTAAGAATGAATGTGCTTGTACCAGGCCAGGGCTAGTAGCAAAACTTTATTTATTTCATTTTTTCTTGTCACTAGCTAAGAAAAGCATATATTCCATATTGGATGAGACTAATACCTGATGCGATTTATTTGTGTCAATTGTAATATCACGATTAAAATTCCTAAAATTATTTCCACTTTTATAAGTTATTTCAGTTCAAAAATATGTTACCATCAGTGCTAAACATACTTCCTTATTTATCTTTACTTCAATTCATAGCTTCTGACAGTAACGCTTGCTGTATCTATTGATGAATGCAGTTAACACTTAGCGAATGAAACTCATGTCGGGAAATCTGAGTCAGCATACGACCAGATTCTTAACGTACATACAAAACAGTTCTGAGTATAAAAGACCCACCGTTCAAAACGTGGATACATATTATCCTCGGATAAAGTACATGTAATTTTTTTGTAGAATATACCCGACTGTCAAGGCTGCAAATACGATGACTTAGTATCAGCTCCTTTTCGATAACCAATCAAGTTTTCCTACATCTCCATAGATACCGCACAGCATAACCTAACTCTTGTTAATGGTAATTATACAATTGGTTGCAAATACGATGACTTAGTATCAGCTCCTTTTCGATAACTAATCAAGTTTTCCTACATCTCCATAGATACAGCACAGCATAACCTAACTCTTGTTAATGGTAATTATACAATCCCTGCATTTTACGGAGTAAGATGTCTTGAATTTTCTCCCCCGTGGATCCCAAGAACATTTTCAATCGTTCCTCAAGATGCGCGTGACGCTCAAGCGTAACGCAATCATAAGGAAGAGAGGGATGAAACAAACGAGCACTGGAAGGATTAGCGTCACGGCAGTTTCTTAATCACATAATGAGTAGTTTTTCCAGTAGACGGACGCAGCCAGACTGGCGGTCTTTTTCTTCAATGTTTCTCCCCGCTTGGTTCTAACGATGATAGCGATTACCTCGGCGTATTTACACGAAGGTGCATTTTATTTGTTCCTAAAGCGTGAAGTCAAAAAGACAGTTAATATAAAATAAGATAAAATGCACGGCACATAACGTAGGTAATGTTTACACCGTATTACATGAAGCACCTGGCTACGTTTGTTCCAGTCCCTCCTCTACTCCGGCCAGTTGATAGTGCGCTCGCCTCAGGTCTCCAAGTTTTTGACGCTCTTTGGTAAGCTGACTCTCGAGCTCAAGGACTCGAACCTACAAACAGGAATGTAACAGATTATAATGACAGTGGAAAAGGGAATAAAAAAAACCCTTATGGAGCGGTTTCAACTGAGTGCCGTAAAACCAAAATTAAAGAAATCTATCTGGCCAATCAGAAAAGATACAGGGCGCAATGAACCAATCAGAATTCGAAACAAGTACCTGCTAATGGCTCCTAGCGCGGAAAAACTCGTGCGAGAAAAACACGATTGATTTTCGTTTTAAAAGGAAGTAATTCTGGAATACTGTACTTATCAAAGTTACTCGACTTTGTTGATTCTTTTAAAGTGCCTATGAAGCGGAAATTGTTTTTGTGTAGTTATAAAATTTGCACTTTAGCATATACGATTCCGAAGTTTTAGAGTACTGGGGTAAAACTTGTAGATTTTTCAAACGCTCAAAGTTGGGCTATTTTGCTTTCAAAAATGGTCAGAGGAATGGGTCGAGTTTTATGCTGAATTCCAAGTTGTGACGTCATGTTGGTGCCAAAAGTTTGTTTACTTTCATTCCGTTCTTGCCGCCGAAAAGGATTGTAGAAAGAGAAAAGCATGTCTAGCGATTCTGTGAACGATCGATTCTGGCAACTGTCTTTGTAACGGACGCCAGCAACGCAATATCGCCCTCGCTGTCGCTTACCTTTCTTCTATTCCGCCATGGTGAATTGCAATTCTTGGCACCGATGTGACGTCAGCGGTTATTGTCCCCTGGCATTTTGGCCGCGCGATTCGAATACCAATTTTGAAGGCAAAATAGCTCACCTTTGAGCGCTCAGAAAATCGTCAATTTTTACCCCAGCAATCTCAAACTTTGAAATCCCGTGTTTGAAAGAGTAAATTTCATAACTACCTAAAGACAATTTTCGCTTCATAGACACTTTAATGCTAGAAACAAAAGGTCGCACATCATTCGTGAAAATCCCTCGACATTAAGTGACGCCTGTCCTCGAAGATTTCCAAATGTTACCCGAATATTCCAGTGATCATTCGAAGATCTCTAAAGATTTAATTCCAAAGATATCCCGAATGATCTCCAGATAAAAATGATTTACCCACCTGTGACTCCATTTCTAATCTCTTTGTCTGTGTAAGAGTTAATTTGGAATAATCTGGAACTGATTCTACGGGAAGAAAGTTAAAAACAATTAAGCGCGTTAAAGCCTGAGCACTCTTCACAAACTGATTTCAACTCACTCAAACACTTATCTCCTGTGGATCTGACTTTTAGAACATTTTACAAAATGAAACTTGCGAAGGATGCAAATTTCCAACCAGATGGTTAAAATATCATTGATAACTACTTACTGCTGTCCTCGATCATCTCGGCTCCCGTCTTAGCAGATGCAACTACACCAGCTGCAGACTCGACAACTGAAAAAATGAAACATAAATAAATAAAACAATTAACAAATAAAACAAAATGAACACAAAAACAAAACAAAAGCATTACCCAAGACAATACAAATATATTATGCCGAGTTAACGATTATTAGTAGGAAGGTAGTCAGACTGATACTACAAACCGAGGTTTGGAAGCTTTAAAATCACAACTAAAGAAATGCACATGCTAAACCTTGTAGCGTTCTGTGATTTTAACCAGCGCCTTCACCTTAAATTTACGGAGTAGACTATCCTGAATTTTCTCCCCCGTAGCTCGAAAGAACCTTCTAAACGTTTGTAACCGATTTATTGTGACGTGAGTTGCTTGTAAGCGCGTAATAGTGGCGGCCGTTAATCTTCTTTACCTGAAGAGCTTGGAATTTACCACTTGTCCACAAAAGCAATTCATTTTATGATGCCAAAAAAAAAACCGTGAAATAGAAGTTAATAACAAAAATAAAGTCACACATTCGTTTACTTTGAAAAATAACAAGTAAACACGAGGCCAAAAAAAAAAAAGAATTTTATGGGCACCACACGTATTGTGGCTTTTCAGCAGTGAACAGACCATTTCTAGAGGCGCCTTGTAAAGCTGATAGTCCTTTGCTTGTTTGTCGAGCCTTTACTCTTGATGCTGCTACCTAAACAACAAGAAACGACATCAAGTATTGTTAAGTAAGGATATCAGCAAGCAATATACCCCAGGGCTTAACTGATCGACAACCGATCAACACTAGCTCATTTTACAGTTGTGTACTGAATGACCTTCCCTTTGAGTGGAAGCGGAGCTGGGATTGACCCTGTTGTGATACAAACCTCACTGCTTTTCATAAGAAAATCTTGTTCTGCATTTTTATATCAAAAGCACTGAGGTTTATGTCAAAAAAAGTCAACCCCAGCCTCGCTTCTAGTCAAAGGCCAGGTCACGAAGCGCACAACTGGAAAATGGGCCATTAAATATGGGACTATTCACAACACTCATAATGATATGCGAGGTTAAAATAATTCAATAATGGGTTCTTTCATGGCTAGTCTAGCGGTCTCAAGTGCGATTACGTAGTTACCGATAATAAATTCTGGTTTGGCGCGAAAATAAATCATTCTTGCTAAGTTTTTCAGCGGAGCCGCGAAGAGGTGGACGGCCCACCCAGTCCCGCCCAAAAATCGCGTGAGTCGTATCTTGAACTCTTCCTAAGCCAAGCTGTCCCAGCTTGGCCTAGTCCGCAGATCAATCTTTTTTCCCATACCTTATTAGAACTGAGCATGAATATGAATGTATGTGAATAGAATACTAAATAGTCACCAAAGATTTTTCTGAGTAAGTTAACTTGCTTTTTCTAAATGAACTAGTCACCTCGAAGTCTTGAAAACAAGGGCATATTTGAAAGATGACGCTAACCCTGTTTTCAACTGGCCCGAGTTCCATCGTAGCTTGATGTTTCAACTAATCGGGCCAGGGGTAATGACAGAAAATTGAACATTAAATGTCAATTTGACACTGGCGTGTAAAGAGGTTCCTTTTTGAGAGAACCGGGGGAAACAAATCTGCAAGCCAACCATGGACTGGACTGTACGGGTGGGAGGGCGGGGGTGACGGGGGAGGGGGTGGGCTGGCGTTGCCATTTCCTTTTTTAGCACGTGCACAAATCCGATACAATCATTTGTGGCCATACTGCACATTTATACCTTCGCAGGCAGTAGTTATTGAACAGGTCTAACTTACCAGCTGAACTGTGCTTGCTGTTATTTCATTGGAAGCCACAACGATCTCTTCAAACTTGCCTTCTCCTTGGACAACCTTATCTGCCGAGTCGCTGTAATAAACACCGTGTTACGTTAATGCTGAGATCAGCTTTCCTGACTTTATCAATTGTAAAATGATTTTGCTTCGAGTTCTCGTTAGGTATCAGGAGGGATTCTCCCCAACCATGCTAAAATCCAGCGCTGAAAATAATATATCATTTTTAACTTTCAGGCGATACGTGCTAGTGACCTGTATTACGATTGTATATCAAAAGTGGGGCCTACCATTTGATTGAGAGAAATAATTAAAGTATTTTGGCTTGGGTAAAAGTAGATTTATCACAAAATTGGTCAGACACACACGTTCATGGGACTTCTTCTACGAATATAAACGACATACAAAAGGGTTCTCAAGGTACTCAAAGGATATTTCAAATTTAGAAGCGTTTTTATTTGAGTTAGATGAAGGGAGTCTTATATAACAACAGGTGACGTGACCAGAAATGCTGGGAATAACGAAATTGACAAATGGCATCCGTTTGAAGAACTGAAAATCGTAAAAACGGCGGATTTGAATAAATTTTGTCACGGGTTTTGACGAAGTTCGACGAGGAAACGCAAATAAGTTGGCGACAAAGGGCGGATAAAAACAACCGACGGATTTGACTAAAAAGACAAACTGTGGAAAATGGCTGATTTGACAAATATTAAAACTTGTGACCAACAAATGCAAATGATTTCGTGAGAGGGACAAGAAAAATGATGTAGAAAATAGTGAATATGGCGAAAAAGAGACAATTGAAGAAATTAGACGAGTTAAACTTAATGCAAGTGCATCGGCTACAGGGGACCCGAAGAAAATTGCCAAACTGACTACAAAATGTTGCTTTAATAAGCGGCACGTTTACAGAAAGAGGAGTGTGCATTTGATCCCTCTATCGTTCAATGTCTAGTTTATGCAAATAAACTAGCGAGAAAGGCCCAACGAAAATTACAGATTTATAGAAGATGATTTGGCTAGAGGGTTTTACGAAAAACAGAGTATTTGGCGAAATGGCAGATTTGACCACCTTTCGTCGGATTTGCCAACAAAAGGATAAAAAAACGCCAAAATCGTCAAATCTGCAATTATGGCACGTATTGAGCTGCAAAAACTTCCCTGATTTTAGTAATTACGTATACAGTTTGACGACGTTTTGTCAATCAATCAATCAATCATATTTATTTTTCTACGAAGAGTCAAGGAGCATAGAATAGTCGTTTACAAAAAGCGCTCGTGCAGGCAAACAAACCTAAGAAATAAATTAATAAGATAAAAATTACATTCGCCAAAATCGCATATGCGTGCATTTCTGGACATATTCGAGTGAGCACATGGAAGATGACTTCTCGTCGTTTCAATGCCTTTGGAAGCACATGTGAACGACGTTTTACGAACGGACACCGCGTTCAAGTACATTTCAAAACTTACTTTTAAGTTTTAAAGTTCGTAAAAGCAAACGAATCAAAAGAAAAAAGCCAAGAGAACTTTCTACTCACACAAGAACCTTGGCTCCCCAGCCAACTGCCTTAGCTGCTGATATGAGGCCCTCTGTCCAGCGATGATGGCGTTTGTAGAACTCTTTCGCAGTAGCTTGGCCCTGAAAATCAAAAGGCATGTTTTATATAAAAAATTCACTGTATTCATTGAAATGTCTGGCCTCTTTAATTGGAGACTATCCTTTTGGTTAGACGGACTGATCGTGTATCTTTGCCCACTCAGGTTCTCTTAACGATACGTGTCCTTCGTTGCTCCTGATTTTCGCTGTTTCGTTAGAATAAAAGCATCATTTCCGAGATCGAAGCAAAAACGTCTTGCAACGATGTGATCCGACCAGATTTTCAATAGACTAATAGCCAGCGAGGTACGTATATAAGGGTCGCTAGCATTATCGCCATTTTGCAGTGGCTGTAGAATCTTCCACATTCCTCCAATACTTTATAGTTACTTCGGATAGAACTATTTATGGCCAATCAAGTCGAATCGGATATCACGGCTCAATTCATCACAATACCTTTTACCCATTCAAAAAAAAAAATGTGGGAAAATGTTCTATGAGATCACCAACACGAATGGCCACATCAGAACACTACCTTTCTTGGTTTATTCACATGACATACCTTGCCTTCGTCGACTATCTCCTTTTGCAAAACCTTAGACTTCATAATCAAGCTCTTTATTGCCTGAAAAGATGAGTGCAAACAGTGTCAAGGAATATTCTCATCGTTTATGTTAGATTAGGAGTTAAGGTGTGCATTTACTCGCTGGAATGATGGTTCAGAGAATTAACTCTGCAGTGTATGTTAAAGTGCTAAAGTGAGCCCATGAATTCCCCGCTGAGCGCTAGCCCTGGGAAGGAAATAGGAGATCGCACAAGACAAAGAAAAAAATCTTCGACCTCGGCGGGAATCGAACGCACGCCCTCCGGATTTGATCGTCCGTTGCTTTACCGACTGAGCAACGAGGCAAGACGGGAGCAAGTCATAAGTGATTAAGGTGGTAATTGCAGCAATGTGAATGTGAAAAGTAGAATGGCTGTCCGTGCCGCTAGCACTCACGACACAAATGACGGATCAGAGAATTAACTCTGCAGTGTATGTAAAAGTGCTAAAGTGAACTCGCTCCTTCGTTCGCTCCTTCAAAAATAGTAAAGTAGGATCGAACAAATATTACCTCCATCAATGCAGTGCAGGAATCCAGAATTCTGTAAATAAACGAGGAACGTGAAAAATATTAATACCGTATTTCAGGCAAGTTTGAAATGATGACTTCTATATATAATTAAACCAACTTTGTTTAGAAAAAAAAATTAAAATAACTCGAAGTTCCAAACGAAGTTATCAACTTGGTTCCCGTCTACTCTTCCAAATAATTTGGAACAACCACTTCTGATTAAGGCATCTGGGCTTAACTTCACGAATAAACAATACACGGTTTATTGTAGGGGCTATGTATAGTTTCCAAAGCTAACAGACACATTGAAATTAAAAAAAAAAAAAAACGATTGTTCAGATTTGTTTAAAATGACTCTCCTAGTTTTCTAAAACTGTAAGTCACGCATTGGCAGGATGGAAATGGACTGCAATTTGAAAAAAAAAAAAAAACCTGGCCAATGTTTTCAAGTTCTTCCCTTCTGTCTCAAAAAATTAAAATCGGTAAATATTGATGATGGCTTGTACTTTGAGAAAATCACTTGGTGTTTTCCTCTTTGTGTTCTAACATCATTTTGTGTATGTGAAAAGTTAGTTTTTAATTCAGCGCAGTTTTGACACCCAAACTTAAACATACCCATGACGTGAATAAATAATTTGAAAACTTATTTTCCTTCACGGTTCAGTCCAAAATCGATACACAGCCTTCATACCTTCCGTTCACTTCAAGTTGAACTCCACTGTATTTTTCCCTTGTCTTGTTTAACATTTCCTAAGATTAATAAGCAACGGACCAAAACATATCAGCATAAATAATGCTGCCCAAGAGCAAAGATACAACAACTACCACTGCAACAAAAACAAACAGAAGAAAGGTTTAAGGGTAGCAGAGACGCTGCAGTGGTGAGGGTACTCGCCTCGCACCAATGTGGCCCAGGTATGATCATTGGACTCGCGTCATTAGTGAGTTGAGGTTGTTGTTGAATCCGTTTTCATCCCAATTCTCTTTGAATTTCCTTCCTCCACAACAATCAACATGCTTTAATCACAGTTTGATGTGTCATCAATGAATGATAGACCAACGCTGTAGATTTCCTGTGGAATACCCTTAACAGTATTCACACTGAAGAAACAGAAGGCATACGTATGTGTATGCGGACGAAAAACCCATCCATGTACACGACGAGGTATCTTAACCAGTTTGGGAATTACAGGTTACTTCAACGATCTTTACAAACCAAGGGGTTATTTAATGGCGATCCTTACCTCTATTCTGGCTGCTGAATCTGCAACAAGCTGAAGGGAAAGCCACAAACAAAAATGTGAGACGGTTAATAAAATAAACAACAGACACCAAGCAAACAATACAAACAGGTATCTCACCTCAGCAGTGGCATTAATCTCGTCGTCGACTTCACCACCAGTGCTATCCATATTGTCTTTCTCCTTAGGGGCAAGAGCCTGTTAAGAGAATCATCTCAGCCTGTCAGCAAGGGCTTCAGTAAAGGCCCAGATAAACGGGGCAACATTAAATATGGGCAACACTGCACGTTAAAGCAAATCAAAGCTCATACTTTTAGGAGAGAAGTAAAAAGGTTTATTCTAAATCAACCAGATCCTTACTAGACATGAGTAGAAAGTTAATGATACAAAAAATATATGTTGCAACTCTTGTAAATATTATGTATTTAGGCCTGTTATGTATCTGCTTTATCCTTAAGATGGCCACCTTTATTGAATATGTTTTTACCACAAAACCAATAGAACCAAGGGCGATCTCCCCTTAAAAGCTTTGACAAGCTTGCTGAGATCATCCTGCCACTAAATAGGTAATTGTAGACTCAATTGATGGAAGTAAGAAAAAGTGGCAAATAAAGTGAAGTGAAGTTTCAGTGTGTGTTCATCCCAGTATGGCCACCCCTTTTTAAGCTCTAATGTCCGCATACATGCATATTCACCTCAATTTGTTTGAAAATTAAGAAAATTCATCTTTGGAGATTATTGTCTTTATTCTCATGACCTGAATTCGTGAAAAAGTTGTAATAGCTCAAGGAGAAATCAGATGCTGATCACCGTTGGGGGCTTATAGGGTCACTATCAAGGCACAAAATAAGATAAACTGACAACATACGAGCAGCGCCAATTCTTAAGGCCTTAATCACCAAATCTTTGCCTGGACACAAATTATCTCAAGGATAAAAACAGCGCTTTATTCTAAGCAGAGCACGTAAACTGAAGTGGGCAGAAGTCGGTGTAGAAAATTGTTCGTCGGTAACACAAAATAACATATACATGACGCGAGTATTTCTTACGGGATAGCTACTGACCGAAAACGATCGTAAACGATCGCAGGTGTTTGTTTCCGTGTGATGACACAATTAATTGTACGCGATCTTCGTTCTGCAATCCCGCGATCATATGGAAACTAGGCTTTACTAACCACTGTTCACCCACAGTAAAACATAAGGCACGTATGGTGTGTTGTGAGTGGGGACTTGGTAAAAATGTTCTTGTGGACGTTACTTTACGAATGTATAATGTAAAACAACGCTTAACTTTAAGCAAGACGCACAAAATCAAGTGGGTGTAGAAAATTAGCCCGGTACCGACACAACAAACCCGAAGCGAGTTACTTTCGAGCCACTGCTTTCATCCTCCTGTCAGCCCCAGCGGGGCGCCATCACGAGTTATGACTGGATACCAAGTAAACTGTTCTAAGGAATCTGATTTTATAACGTTTGCTTTATATACTGACCTCGGCAACTTTGGTTATATCAGTGATGTGCTTCTTCACAGCATTCACCTTATCCGCAATAGCATTCGGATCTGAAAGGAAAACGTATGTCAACAAACTAAAGAGCTTCAGCCCTCGCAAGTCGTACGGCAGCCTAAAATGTTACTAACTACAGGTAATTATTGGTCGGATCCCACTCAAGTAGCGGGGTAAGGGACTCTATCCTTGTTTGGCCGCCACTACTCCAACGATACACGTACATCCTCTTGTGATAAACATCATCACCGTCAGCTCCTATAAAACATTTTAAGATAGATGGAGGTAGCCACAACCATCCAGAACCATCCACAATCACCAAAGAGTGGGTGTTGTCCTCGGCTACAAGGCTTGACACTTAAATAAAGTTTTCAAATTCAAATTCAAGAGTAAACAACTGACAAACAACACGTGTCTTTTCAACAACCATTAGTGACGAAACTTGGTTCGTTTCACAGAATTGCGAGTGGAGTGAAAAGTAGTAGAAACATACTAAATTTGCTGAAATTTAGTTCAGCCGATGCTTGAATTGAACGCAACAATGCGCCATGACTTTATTCAGTGTTTTTTTTTTTTTTTTTCAATGTTGTTTGTCCAAACAGTGGCCATTTTTCGGCACCGCTTCAGACAAGGTTTGCTGAAATTATAGCGTAATGTTCAATAGTCCACACACTCGCCTGGGTTTGTTTGTTTATAGAGTTCCAATAGCTCCAAAGATGCTTTACCAGCCGATTCACCAAGTGTCTGAAGATCTACAAGCCAAAAAGAATTTCATAGGTTAGCTAAGCATTTCACAGGTTCGCATTCACAGCCGTTCTCAAGACCCTTTGGTGTACAAAAATTATGTTATCCGACACATTCACACTCCGATCTTAAGTTTCCTTCTCTCACTCTTCGGAAGCATGTAGTTTCGTCAATATTGAAAGCGTACTCGCCCTGATAGAGAGAACACTCAATGGAAAAGTAGGAAACCATTCACACTTCAAGGAAGAAAGCAGATCAAAAGTGCATGACAGCCGCTATAAAATCTTCTCTTATCTCATCTTCCCCGTCCAACCGCACCCATGAATGGAAGAACGCTGCACAAGTTGGCTCTCACATTCACCATGGATCATTTGAAGATTACTTGTGTGTGTTACTGTTTAAAATCCTAATTTGTGACCATTGAAATGAACTCTACTGAGGACTACCTGGTTTTGTTTATATTGCTGTAGAAGGTGGTTGCAACTTTTGAATCTGTGGATAAAATCCTTAAGTGCAACCATTCAAATGAAAGCTTCTGTGCAGCACATTTTTGTGGTGTTTTTCATTATGCTGTATAAGGTGGTTCATGTTTTGAAATTCTAAAGTGTTACCACTGGATTACAAGCTACTGATAAGAACTTTCCTTAAGAGCTTTTTTTCGCCAACATTCCGAGTTGTTTTCCAGTTTTGAAATAGGGCAGCATTCACAGAAAGTGTTGTGAAAGGATAAACCTCTAACCTGATGCCTCTTGCGTTGGAGCCATGTGAGAAGTGGCCTTGGCGTTCAGAATACATTCACTGAGTTGATGTGAGAAGGAACCAAGACAGCATGCACAGGGAACGGCATCTAAAAGACAGAAGAAAATAATGCTACAGCAAGAGAAAGTAAGTTGGTAGCTCAAGAAGGTAATGGGATGCTCATTGGATTTAATAACGGAAAAACTGAAAGTAATACTTATTCCGTTGTTTGTTTTCCTTGGGGAGATGGGGAGGGAAGGGTTGGCTCCAATATATACGTACCCATAAGAAGTGCTTTAACTGTTACTGGGCATATTATTTAGGTAAGCATCATCACAAGTGGTACTTGAATCATGATTTTTTTGCTACTAAAAGAAGAGTGCTACGTGCGCTTTGCAGCTATGAATCAACTTGTAAAGCTGATGCATGTAATTGCCTAAATATTAAGTCGGTCAGGCAGGAATTCAACTAAGGTGTCTGTCTTTTGGAATTTGGGCTATAGTGGCGTCAGTAATAAATCAAAAAATCTTGAATACACACGCAAGCTCTGATAGGCATTGACGCAAACAATCGAGGAGGTTGTGGAAATTCTAACGTAGTTAGCAAAACCTTGCCTACTAATAACCTCCCTCTCGTATTTAAAGGTTATGTACGAAGGCGCAATATTTTCAACATTTTCAATTTCATACATTCTTTTTTTTTTGTTAAATCAAATCCATATTAAGAAAGATTTCAAATACAATTTTAGTCAGCGAAATGGAGTTAAGGATTTGTTAATTTCCTACACACCAATCCACACACAGTTTTCATAATGCACTTCAAGTGTGCATTTTTAAGAAGCAATGTCATAGAAAAAATAATGAATATTGAGCTCCGACCTTTGTGATCTTGCTGATATGAAGTAAACGTTGAATTAAGTTCATCAACGACTCCAGGAAGACCCTCAATTCTGCTCAACAAGTAATCTGAAAACAATACAGAAATGGAATACAGTTAAAGACCATGTTTCTTTCATCAGTAGTCGGAGACGATTGCTTTTATTACTTCCTCCATAATTGGGCAACTTATTTGGGAAGGACAGGTTTCCAGCAAGGTTGCAATAGACCAATTTCGATATATTAAAATTCTAGCTTGGCTAAATAAGGTAAAATAAATTAATTATTAATCTCTGCGCCTCAGAGTAATTTCAGTTGGTTTATTTCCCTAAGCCACGTAGCTAAGCACGAATTTTAATTTATCGAAATACGTTAGTCTAATGGAGTCCTTTAATACTGTGGTTATTAGGTGGAGTTATGGTTGCCCTGTGGTCATTGTAATGTACTGAAGGTTAGACGTCCAAGCCTCAATCTCAGAATTACTGTGACACTTGCATGGTTTCCCCCTCTCCTCCTTCGCGATGTTGGAAACAGTTCCTTTATGGCGAACAAACACCTTTATTTCAGCAATTTTTACCATATTTACTGTGACTTTTGATTTGTGGTCTCTCCCTCTCCCCCTCAAATGCAGCCGGATGATGATGTTTAAGGGCAATGGGGAGCAGTCTTAGTAAAATGCAAAATGTCCCAACGATCATTAGAGGAGATAGTCTCGTACTCCTATTCTAAAAAAAAGGGTCACAGGTAAACTGCTCAGCTAGAAAACCTACCAAATCACTGTTGGGTAACCCTGCAGTGGACGTGCATCCATCCTGATGCTACGGAGAAGATGTTAAGCTACATCGGAACAGCCTGCATTTTTTTTTTTACCTTTTATTATGATATGAAATTTGTCCTATTTAGCTATCCATGTCCTGGTGCCAATTTAAAGAGTCCATGATTCAGACCCCCACAAAGGAACTAGATATAAAATATAAGAATCTGCTCGTACCTGCAGTGCAAGTAGTTGAGCTATGTTTTGGATTTTCAAACTGGTCCAAAGCGTCATGTATCGTTCTTTGTGCCGACTCTATAGCCAAACCTGTGAAATAAATGAGGGCAAAGTTGTAAAATTATTTTTCTAAAAATGTAAATCTGTACTAACGTTCCCCTCTCCCGTTCCCCCTAACATCTGATCTTAGCTGACTCGCTACAATTCCCCATGACGGTTAGAGCGTCCAAATTTAACGTTTAAAAGTTCAACTCCTCTACAGTCCAGTGACGTTTTTCCTAGATCTGCATCTTACCAACCAGGTCTTGTTTTTCCTTCATGAGCACTTCACGTCTCTCTTTTTCAAGCTCAGTTACCTACGGCAAAATCAAATTCAAAATTCAAAGGTCAAAGATAAGAAAGGATTTGAGATTGAAAACACGGTGGTAAAGTACATGTAAATCTACTTTATTGCTCAAACTTTTCCCTCCATTCATTTCAAAGTATTTTTTGTTTGCGATAAGCATCCCTCAATGTCACTTTACAGAAACCTCTTCTCGGGAATGAAACCTCTTTGTATAGTTTGCCATAAATAATCCTTTCTTTCTTTTTCAATGGTTCCTTAATTCAGTTATTGTCAGCTGCCTCTACTTTCATTCTCCGTACTCTTGTGAACATTTGACAGATCACTGTTAAGTGCTGCAATCTTCACTAACAGAAAAAAATAACAACCAGGAGAGATAATAAACTAAACCACAAACTAATAAAGCTAAACACAGAGAAACGCATTGACCTTTTCTTCATGATCTCTCCTCATCGATTCTATTTGTTCTTCTGCTGTTTTTCTCGCTTCTTCTGTTTCACATTTTTCTTTCTTTAATGTTTCCAGCTCCGCCATGAGAGATGAAACCTTAAAAGATGTGGGCAATTATTACTTTTAATGTTTTTAGACCGAATGCGTTATTTTCTTTACAGTGTTCATATTCTCTTTGGACCAGAATTCAAGGACTTTTCTAGGACATTTCGAGGACATCAGCCGTAACGTTTAAGGAAGAACAATAGTTTATTGCCTAAACCTAGCAGTATGCAGGATGTTTGTCCTATGAACCCAGTTTAATGGCCTTAGCTATCACGAGTCTCCTGTAGCTCAGTGGTAGAGCATCTGAACTAGTAATCGAAGGTTTTAGGTTCGACTCCTGATAGGAGCACTCGGAATTTCTTTTTCTGAGTTTGCCTGTATCATTACTGAATAATACATCAATCTACTAAACCTATTAGTTTATTTTTTTATAATAACATAATATATAACTAACACTATACACTATAAAGGACACTACTACGCACTGCAATAATTTTTGGGAACAAGATTTCTCTTTGTTTCGAAGACATTTTTGTTGATACTTTAATTTGCACAAATTTAGCTTCTTTGAATATTTCAAGTACTTAACACCAAAACCACATTTCAAGGACTCTCAAGACATTGAATGTTAAGACTTGCAAGCACTATGCAAGTGCAACGTACAATGCAAAGTACAATGCAACTCCAAAGTGCATATGTTGTGGTTCAATTATATCCTTAGTTCAATTTTTATTTTTCTTTGTTTTACACTCATCATCATACATTACCATATACAAAAACAAAGAAAAAGAAAAATTGGTCCAAGGGTAAAATTGGACCACAACACATACAACAACCCGCCTTCTTCATACACGGACCTTATCTTGGTTTTCCTTTCTTTCTCTTTCAATAGTTTCTTCTGCTGTTCTTTTAGCTGCTTCTTCATCTGTCTTTCCCTTCTGTACATCTGTCAGATCACTGTGAAGTGCCGCAATCTTGAAACAAACACAACACTACAATCAGTACCAAAGTTTTCTGTATTCCCTTGCCTCATTCCTTGCTCAAAATTGGGCGTGTGTATTCATGCATTTTGCCTTACAGTTGAATACCTGACTGGTCACTCAACCATCTTGAATTCAGCAAATCCCGTTTAAATTGCAGACGTGAGTTAAGCTTGGTGCCCACTGGCGACATAATGACATAACGACATAAAGAGAAGATTAGATTTTTCTTTATGTTGTATGCTTATGTCATTATGTTATATTGTTCAAACTTTTGACATAAAACATCGGCACAAATTTTTATTTCCATTTCGCCCCCTTCGTCGTTATGTCGCTGGTGTAAACCAGGCTTTACACTGCATTCTCAAACTCATTAATAATTCATCAAGAGAAAACAAAGAAAATCACTACTGCGACCGTGGTTTGGATATGTGTTCCCAATTACCATAAAACTTTGCCAACTTTAGGCTTGAATTTCTCCAAGAATTATTGATCATTTGAGAAGCCATATCAAACATTCGAAGTTGTGTTTCATCAGATATCAAGAACCTCGAAGTCGTTTAAAAAACTCGGCTCCGCCTTTTTTTTTTTTCAACCTACTTCTCAGTGTTCGGATATCTGATGAAACACGCTTTCTCGTGTTTGTTGTATTACTTAAAATCTCGTACAACCAACTATTTCCTTTAAATTTTGCCAGCAACAGGAGAACGGCTTTGATCATGTTAACAAGTCAAGGCAACTGACATAGAGAACACAGATTAAAAAACTGCGAAACAACCACCCCATTAAATGCCTACCTTATTATTGCTGCCGCTTTAATTTGTCCAAACAAAACTTAACGTTATGCCGCTTTTTAACTGAAAATCCTGTTTATGTACCTGTGGACGAATGACTTTTTATGGCCTAGTGATAAAGATTGCCACTGTCATGAACAAGAAAATACAAAATACCTTTCCTTCATGATCTTTTCTCATCAATTCTATTTGTTCTTCCGCTGTTTTTCTTGCTTCTTCTGTTTCAAGTTTTTCTGTTTTTAACGTTTCCAGCTCCTTCATGAGAGAATCCATCTATCACCGGCCAAAAAAATATAAAAATTAAATTAAATAATTAAACAAAAAGAAAATAAGAGTAAATTTCACGCGTGGGGTCCACATGAAATACACATGACACCCCCTCTTCCCCCCCTTTGAGTTTTATGTTACGTAATAAAATAGAGCAAAATAAAATAAATGGCACACCCACAGAGCAATGTTTCTCAAGTCGAAATTGGAATTGGGAAATACCGGTTTTTGTGGAGGGCAGAACCGGAGAACACGGAGAAAAATCCTCGGAGCAGGTACAAGAACCAACAAAAAACAACAACAACTCAGCCTGGGCCACATAACTGGGAGGCGAGGGCTTTCACCACTGCGCCATCACTGCTCCCAAATTATGCGACAAGTGCTCTACTTTCGATCAAGGATTTGAAAAAGCAAGAAAAAAGGACCCCATTTCATTAGCTTTATCAAGGAGAGTTCCTGACACTACTCCTTAAGTTTGTTTCTATAACGACGAGAACTACGGCCACCCATCCGCACACCAGTCATTCATCCTTACATTAGGCATAGTATACACTGTATGTTGGATGTACTGATGTTGAAGTAATCATCACTAATACATGCTATATTCGTTTCCTATTTTTGCACGAAAAACAGTGCAACTGTGTTGACTCTACTCATACCTTGTCATTGTGCTCCTTTGTTAGTCTCTCAATTCTCTGAAAACAGATGGAATAAAAAAAGCTTCAACGCATATAGTTCTAGACAGGCCTCACTTTACCCTGTTATCTTAAACTTTACAGAAAGCGAAGGGGTAGGGGTAAGAAGACGTAGTTTTTAATAAGTAAAATAATTTGCCTTACATGTCTAGTGCCATGTAATAGTTCAAGATGGAAGATGGAAATTGAATAGGGGAAAACACAAAGTAGTGTTTGTCTGACCCACAATACTAAACACTTTAATGACAGGTCTCAAGGGAAACAGTTAATTTTGTTCCCGAGAATTGAGATTCGAAGGAAACAGGATTAACTGGTCTTGAGCCTTGTCTGAATGTTGTTTGGCACAGAATTCCCTAAATGCTGACAAAGTAGTTTTTGTCGCTAACTGTGTAATTTTTTTTTTTTTTGTTTCAAGTTTTTATCTTCAATGAGACGACCAATTTTCTATCGAGATAAATCCGTAAAACGGGGAACACGGTCCAAAGACAAACAAACTTTGAAAAACGCGCTGAATCTAATGACAACATCACCAATTTTAGCTATATAACAATGTGAGTTGAGTTGATGGTTGAAATGCATCTATATCTATAAGTGAGACATTTAAGTTAAATACAAAATCAAAATGACAGCAATCAGTAACCTTTAATTATTTTAGTGTGAAATGACCTTGGCATGGCATACATCGAAAAACAAAAAAGTGATGTAACAAGTCGAACATAAACATGCTTTTAAGAATTCTGCGGTGCTGTATTGGTGGGAAATAAACACGAAGGCATGCTCTGAAGGGCTAAAGCTCGAAACGTCAGCACTCGAATCTCTTTACGGTGGCCAATTTACCTTAAGTTATCAACTCTGTTGATAAAACCAAACATGAACAAACATTCTTTTAAGAATTGTACCTGGGAGAAGGCTGGCCAATAAGCCTCCTTTTGCTACTGCGCATACGTTCTGCGCATCACGGGATGGTGGGAGAGCCCCTTGTTTCCTAAGGAAGATCCCTCCTTATTCAAAGGCATTTTTGCGCTGTTTATGACTATGCGGGAAAAGGTCTAAGCAAGGACGTTTAAAATCCAAATAGAAAATTGCGGTAACCACGCACTTTCCAGAGATAATTAAGGTTCAATTTGGAAAATAAAATGCCATACATTAACGCTTTTTGGAATTATTGTTGCTTGATTATTTCTGTTTACTGGCGCTGTCTGACCGACCAATGTTTTGGCCACAGCTGAAAGCTATACAGAAAGTGAGCCAACCAAATTTTGTACAGAAAATTATCATGGAAACCAGACCACACTGTCCGTTTTGTTTTCCATCCGATTTGTGATCAATGTGTCATTTCTAGATAAAAACAGAAAAAAGAGGATGGTCCATAGCTAAAAGAGAATTCTCATCCAGTAGTGTCATATCAAAAGTACCCCAGAACTATCCCACTGTGATACTTTACTTAGTCCTTGAGAGAGCAAGTTGTCAAATCATACCTTTCCATCCTGTTCAGCCATTGCAACTTTTTGAAACACTTGCAAGAGTTCTGCTGACTATGAGGAAGAAATAATTTAACTTAAACTTAATTTGTCACAATCACATCTCAACTTCTCAAGACTGCCAGACATACAATTTTCATTCCACCATGACCTAATTCAAAGTTCTCCTTAAATAAAAATATAACCATCACCTCATAATTAAAAAATCCGCCAGTGTAGACGCCAAGTAAAAAGTAACCTTTAGTTATGATAATTAATTTGACATTGCTAAACTATAGACAATTTGTGATAGTTTTTATCTTATCTTAGCACCAAGATGAAGAAGTTGGTTCTTTCCCATTCTGGTACAAGCTGCTGTGAGCCATTTAGTCGCTCATGACAATTACTCTTATTCTGCGCCCTATACTTGAGCATGACTTAGTGATACCTTATGGACTTCGATCACCACAGCATTTTGAAATTTATGGAATGGTAATTTAGCGAAAAGGCTGGACTGGAGGACAACAGAGACAGTCTCCACTCTCTACTAAAGCACTATACTACTAAAATATTATAAATTTTACAAAAAGTCTCCAAAAGCATTAACCTTGACAGTCAGAAATAGCCACAAATCTAGCAGGAATTTTTTTCCTAGGAATATCGTCATTTGTCATAAATTTCATTTTTGCTGATTGTAGCCCAAATACATCAACACTGTTTCTTTCTGAAAAACGGTCTTTGAGGATACAATTATGACATTTCGATAGTCCCATTTGCAAAGTTTAAGATAATTTCTGAACAACACTCAGGGAAGTCACTTATCTGTAACATGTTTCCAGTCAAAAGCCACATTTATCATTGAAAACAAATTGGTTCACACTTTATCCTCCAAATGTAAAATATTGAGCCACAACTAATATGTTGTGGCTCAAACTTCTGAGACTGAAGAAACCTTAATTTATTCTTCTGAACAGAACTGTGATGAAGTGCTATTCCCAACTGGAAATCTTGGAAAATTTGTCAAAATGTTGCCTTTGAGATTGAAAGAAGGTAAAAGATTAATACATTTAATTTACCTTGTCATCAACTTCCTGCTGTAGTTTGTCATTAGCTTGACTTAATTCCTTGTTAAATGAAAATAAGAAGGAAAAAACTTCGTGTCATTTTACTGTTAATGTGCAACCAAGAAATAAACAGTTAAATTGTGTAGTGATCAATGTCCTGGATAAAAGGGCTCTGGCCTAATATGCCATTCAACCCGGGGACGGGAGCAGTTAGCCAACATGCAGACATCCTGTGTTTCCTATTTTCCACTCAAAGGAAATAGGTGACGCCTGCAGGGAGGCCAGGGGAGCAGAAGTTCCAGTGTTGATTTTAAATGTTCACGCCCTTTTTAATATCGAATCAAAAGCGACTACACTTTGTGACTTTTCCTAAAATTTATGTGGAAACAATTTCAAGTATCGTGTTATTTAATACTCATGTGACTTGATATTTCCATGGCAACAACATGTTGGCAATTACATAGCAATAGCTTTAACAAATTTTTTTTTTAGAGTAACATTATTTTAGAGAAGATTTTGCCCCTTTCCCCAAGTTCAGGAACTCACAAAAAGCCCAACTAAATCAGGGTTAAGTGGTAATCAATCATTCACAGTCACACAATGATAACCAAATTAACACTGTCTTCAATCAACTTACAGTTTATTCTCATAAGACAGACATCTTTGGGACTATGATTTTCCAAAACGACAACAACTTGCACGATCAAACAATGCAATGTAACACTATTTGATACAAATTCAGTTACTGTAAGCATAGTTCCAGCTGGCATTACCTCTTTTTCCTTCTCAGAGCCACTCAGTTTTTGCTTCACCTCAGCATTCTAATCAAAAGCGATTAATAAAAGTTAAAACGATTGCAATATAAATAAGCATTATATTTAACAGTTAGGCAGTCATGCCATTGAGATTTCCATCCAAGATAGCTGATACGGGCACACCTTGAATCAAATGTCACGCACAGCAATCAAACTTGTTTTAGTATAAATATTTTGCTTAGTATTCCATACTGAAATGAATAGTTTTACTACATTACATTGTATTAATTTTTGAACTTTAAACTGCATGAATTGAGTGTCTTTGTCCTGCTCACTATTGGCTATCACAGAATAGAAAGTGTGACTAATGTAGCCAATCAGATAACAACATCTGCAGATTTACACCAAACTTGTGGTGCAAAACAATTAATGAATGTTCTCAAGCGGCAGCTATATGTGAAAAAGCTAACAAGCAACAGCAAAAAGGTTTTCGTGAATGACAGATAGTAGCTACTGCATGAATTCTAAAGATTGTTCTTTTAAGGATGGTGCCTCCTTTTGTTATTGCGCATACATTTTGCACAAAGGTGTTTTTGTACAGTTTGTGGCTATGCCAGAAAAGCAGCTATTAGCATGGGCTGTTGGAATCCAAGACGAAAATTGGAGATAACCATGCACTTTTCAGATATAATAATTAAAGCTTCACTCTTGGGGATAATTCCATACATTGTTATGTAATTTTAAAGCTCTTCAGAATTGCATGCTTATAATTATCTCTAAAAAATGTCTGGTTACCCAGAATTTTCCTTTTTGGATTCTAATATAAACCACACACACAAAAAAAAAGTATTAGAAGGCACTGTCCTTAAATAAACATTTTTAAGGTAATACATTAAATGACTGTTATTCAACATACAGTTCTTAAAAGTTGAATGTGTTCCTCTCGGAGTTTGCCATACATCCCTTTCAGTTTATTGAATTTCTCCTCGGATGAACCTTTCTGATCTGAAAATTGCAGATATGAAAAAAAAAATGGACAAGTTACTCTCAAAGTTTAGCATTACTGTGCCACAATGCACCAAAAATAGTAAGGGATCAAAAACAATAGCTAGCGTTCTGCACAGACCCTACTTTGGGCTCGTCATGCATTCCTCCTCCACACAGGAAAGGAATGCCTGACAGGCATGCGTAGAAGGCAGAAACAATCACTTGATTTGCTAGAACATATCAGAGATGAATTGAATTGAGTTGAATTGAAATGATTCACAATGGAAAATGAGGGTGTGGATAACAATTTTTGGGAATTAGAGCTCATTCTTATTGTTCCAAAGCTAAGCTGAGAAATAACAGGGTACACAAAGGTACAGACGTATGCAAATTTACACATATTTCACAGACTGTTACAGCGCTGGTGTATTGGACAACTCTTGAAGAAACAACTACAAACCAGTTTCTGTATAACAAAATATACCTCGCCTTTCAAAAGATAACAATGATGATGATGATAATAATAATACTAAATATGATTGCTCTTTCTGCAAGAAAAGTATACTGTATAAAGGAATTCACCTTTTGGCTTGTCTTCATCTTTGCTCTCAAGGTCTTTCCTCAGTAAAACATTTTCCTGAAAAGTCACCAGCAAAAGATAAGTCACCTCAGTTTTAAAACTATTTTAAGGCTTTATAACAATATGAGAAATCTTGAATGACAAGTAAGTACCTCACAAGCTTTCTCTGCAATTGTCTTATATTCATTTAGTTCATCCATAAGCTGGAAAAAAATAAAAACATGTTGAAACTTTTGTATTTTTTTTTTATCAGTGGAATGAACACTAAGTAAGTGTAAGTATAATTTCACTAAGTAAATAAGTATAATTTCACCACCAAATGTATTAACTTTTTTTAAACTCACACGTGCTAGTTGTGAACGGAGAGAATCCTCAACAGCTTTGGCCTAGAGATAAAAAAATCACCATTATAATTTGGTTGCTGTTTGCCTGAATATGAAAGCTTGTATCCTTCCTTACATGTATGCTGTACTTGATTACTGCAGTTGTAATTTTATAGTAAATGAACACTTACAAAATATAATCAACTAAAGGCTGATTAAGGTTGAATATGACCAGGTCAAATTCACCACCATGAAGATCCTGTGTTAACTGTAATCACCTTAGCGATCACGACATGTCCTTTACATGTGAATTAACCACAAGGGGGACAAACTGCATTGAACTAAAGATTGACCATACAGAATCAAGAGAAATTACAGGTTTTTATACGCCTCAAATACATGTGGGGAAGAAAAATTGATGGATTTGTTTTTGATTTTCAAATGAGACCAACATGAAGATTTGATCATTTTAAAAAAAATTCCCTCATAACATAATTAACACTTAAAATTGAAGTACGTTACTCAGTCATTTACAGTCATTCACCGTGCAACAGTTGAACTCAAGGAAAAGTTTAATCGACGTGAAAAAAAAAGGCTACCACAAAGGTAGTAGTGATTTGTCTTAAAGAAATAATTTGGCATTACACCCACACTTCTTTCCCCCATCCCGGTGCTCTATCTTGGTGATTTTCATTTGAGTTTGATCATGTTTCATAACCTTTTCCCTTGGCCATGCAAAAACCAAATATAAATTATGTGGGATGAGTGCTGTCTGGCAGAGAGAAAAGCAAGATGTTAACTTACTTCCTTTTGTTGTCGCTCAAGAGCCAGCTTTAATTGAGCAATTTCCTGTCGCAGCTGATAGATTATAAGGTCTCTATAAAAAGAAAAAGCAACTAGGAATTGGAGAGTCAAAAAATATACCAGGAATTGAAAGGATAAAGGTGGAAGCTCAAGAGAGTGTGAGTCAGTCTGAAGCAAAATTAAACATCAGAGTTGTGCAGTCTCCTATTTACAAGCATATTAAGTTCGAGATTTGATTTATTTTACCGGAAGGGAAAATTTTGCATCATTTTGCCAAAATTTGTTATTCTGTAAGTACCTGATGTTCCCACCCCAGTAACAATGAGGAATGTGGCATGAGTGAGCGATTGTGGGAACGTTTCTGTTTGTGGGCAGGGTGGGTGGGAATAATAATGCAAGGACAGTATATTGGCTGTGAAGGAAATGTTGTTTTAATTAGACAAGGCAGGTTTAGCTCACTACTTCTGCCATTTTTTAAAGTTCCACGTCCTCACAAATGATAATGGTAGTATGATCCTAATTTTCTGACTCCTTATAGTTTCTGAAGTGGAGAATTAAGGTGAAATTCATGGAAATTTAATTTTCAGGCGAAGAATAAAATATAAAGATCAAAGTTTGCACACTGAGAAAGCCTTGTAAATGAAAACTGGACAACAAGAAAGTAATAAGAATTTACCTATTTTTGGCTAAAATTGTCAGTTATGTCCCTTCTGGCTACAGAAATTCAAAAGGTAGAGCTGAGTGATCATTATCTAACCCTTCACATTACAAACCTGTCATCAGCCTTGGGGCCATCTGTAAAGTCTATTCCTAACATATCAGCCTCTGGAGTCTTAAAGACAATACAAAAAACAGTACAAAAAGGCAAAACTGAGTGCCTGCTTTATAAGGTAAGTACTCATAAAGGTGGAGGTTAAAATACACAAATTTGGCTCTGTGCAGGAAGATAGAAACAACTTATCCATCAAGATAGGAGAACAGTAAGTACCATACAAGTGATAATTATTTACTTGGGACTGGTGTCCTAGGATATTTTTCAAAAACTTGGCTCATCAAAGTGGACATTTACTCTAAAAAATGAAAAGCACAAGGAGTATAACTGGGACACTCACTTGAGTTGTTATTTTATTTGTGGCATTTCAAGTGTTCATAAAGGGACTTTCGTTTGAGTGGTTGTGGGAGGGTTATACCAAGAAGGGGCATTTTTTCAAGTACAGTGTAAATAATTTTATGGTTTAAAAATCTTGAGGTTTAAACAAGGGTGATTATTTTTTCCTTCATGAACCAGTCAATAAAACCCGGTAATTCTGTAGATCTAAATGAAATCCTTAACCCTAAAATGTGACCACCTAAATTACTAATTGAGCACCACTTTTCCATGGTATTATAGTTTGTATAATTTCATTTTGTGCGAGGTGGCTCTGACATTTCTCTTCATTTCTGTAGTACTGTTTTCAGTTCAAGAGTTTGACTTTGTCAAAATCAATGTTTTTGTACAGCGAAACTGAAGAAAGACCAAAAGGATGCTGTAATACCTGAGGAGTGGCTTGCACTAATGGCTCTGTTGTCATGGGAACAGTGAGTGGTTCCATAAGGCTTTGCCGTTTGAGGTCTTCAGTGGGTAGTGATTCACGAGGGGGCCCCTCAAAGCTTGTCGACCGTGCCAATGCTGGCTTGGGATCAGATAAGGCGAAAGATGGAGGATTCTGGAAAAACAAAGGAATGACTAATGTTTAAACCTACTAACAATCTTTATATTTGGCTTATTTATATTCTTTCTGAATCATGGTGGAACTCATGTGGCAAAGTAGGAGGGTACCCTAAAGACAAAAGCTTCTGCTTCAAAAATCTCCATCAGTGATAACTTAATTTTTTTCATTTTTATTCTCTTCTTCCCCTTTCTTTAACAAGACATATTTCAGATTATACCAAATTAGATTATAACAAAGATGAAAGAACACCCAGTGGGGTGGAGTAAGAATTTCTGCTATCTGACACACGACACAAACCATGATGATGATGACGACAATGATGATGATCACGATAATGATAATGATGATGACAATGATAAAACCTTATGGAATGAGGGTAACCATCAATATTACTGGTGACCCAGTAGTTTATATAATGGTCCTCCTAGAATTAAGTAAAAGACAAAACAGAAATGACAATATGAAATAGAATACTAAAAAAGGTCATTAAAAAGAATACTCTACAAACCTTTTTATCTTTAGTGGAGTGGAAATAAGGAAGCTCTCTATAATACTTCACCATTACTAACTTAACATCTTATTCCCATCATTGGCCAGGTAATAACTCTCCCTAATCATGAGTAAGCCATACCTGGGGTAGCAAAGGAACATGCACCAAGGCTTTAACATAAGCCATGTTTCCAGCATCAAAGAAGAACTTTTTCAATCTACCAGAGAAAATAATAATGAAGTCACTACAAACTAAAAACACACTGTACCTGTAGGTATGCAAGGTATACCTGTGTGGCTCATGGAAAAAGTTGTTGAAACTACATGTACACTCTACACCTGTAGTTCTAGAACATTACATAATTCATTTGTCATAAGTCTTGGAGTTTTGCTAAATCTGTGACCTCAAACACATGTCATGTTACAAATATGTCATGTATCACATGCTTCACGTCCCCTAAGTCACTCCTTGCTAAAGCATGTAACTTGTTTCCTTTAT